>NW_027556098.1:273969208-274439208 GCF_003287225.1 Phascolarctos cinereus | reverse complement strand
GAACAAAAGCATAGCATAGAGGGAGGGAATTGTGTTAAGGAACAGGAAGCAGTTTGTTTTGGCTTGGAATATGGAGGCGCAATGGGATTTATGGATGGAAAGGGTAGATTAGGATTAGATTGTTGAAGATTTTGAATGGCAAGTTAAGGGTTTTGGGTCTTATTATGAAGGCAATGGGGAGCCCAGAATATGTTTGAGCAAGGGTGTGATGGAATTACTACCTTGCTTTAGAAAAATCAACTTTTCTTATAGACTGTGACAGATTAGAGTGGAGAGAGACTGAGAACAAGGAGTAGTACATTGCTCCTCCTCTCTCCAATGCCTAATTTCAAATACAAAAAGGATCTAAATTGTAACAGAAAAAGAATGGTTGATTTGCATATGAGGCTGGGGTATCAGCATACTCTCCATTTAAGGCCAAAATGCATAGAAATTCCCAATGATCCTGCTCTTTCTTGTTAGCACCTGTGGCTTCTCCTTTCTCTCACTTTGTTCATTCATCCATTTTTTTAGGAGGGTGTTATTAAACACCAAAGGATTGAACAGCCAAAAGGTTTTTTCATTTTATGGACAAAGAAATCAAATCCCAGAGAAGGGAAGTGACTCCCTCAGGTCACACGAGGAGGATGCATTAAGTGCCAACTGTGTGCCCAGCATTCTGGGGGATATGGGAGAAGTAGAAATCGTGGTCCCTGTCCTCAAGAAGCTCACACTTTACTCGGTTAACCTCTGCTCCAGTGGAGTTTGCAGAGTCCATTAAAACAATTCATTGAGTACCAGGTAAGAGCTATAACTTCACCTACAAAACTTGCAGATTTTTTGCTCCCCAAATTTTCAATCAATGCAAAAGTACCTCCCCAGTGAGAATTGAACAAACTGACCTTGGAGCTAGGCTGGGTGGAAAAAATATTGGAAGCCCTGGGTGCCATTTCATAGAATCTTAGAACTGTACAATGTTAGAGCAGAAAAGGACCTTACAGATCATCCCATTCTGTACCCTTATTTTAGAGAAAGAACACTCGATTTGGAGCCAGAAGACATGAGTCTGACTTCTGGCATTGCTATTTAATACCTGTCTTGGTCAGGTCTCTCTCTGAGCCTTAGTTTCCTTGCCTGTGAAATGAGAACAGTAATATGCCAGCTTGTTCATGAGGTTCTTGTGAGAATCCAATGAGACAATGTATATAAGAAGACTTGTAAAACTGCTGTATAAAGTTGGGCTGTTATTATTAGGAAGAGAGACATTATAGATTGAGAACTGGTTTCAAAGACCTGGGTTCAAGTCCTGCCTCTGACATGCTGCTGGTGTGACCTTGGGCAAGTCACTTAACCTCTGTCAGGCTCAGTTTCCTCATATGTAAAAAGGGGATAATAATAACACCTACCTCACAGGGTTATTGTGTGGGTTGAATGAGATGTGTGTAAAGGGTTTTGCAAATCTTCAAGTGCCGTGAAAGTGACAAGCTATTCTTATTACACCCAAATGCCTCACCTCTTAGTACCTTTTTGCCAATTGTAAACACTCCCTATCTCTCCACAGTTCCTGATGTAAAAATCTCCGCTCTCCCCTTTCTTTTTCAGTTCCTTCCTCGTTGGGTGATATGGAGTAATGTAGAAACCTAAGCTGAGGCTCCTGCTGCTAGTAGGTCAGTCCCCACCCCTCTATTCCTATCATTCTAGTCACGACAGCCCTGGGGGTCATCGAGTGGGATGAGCATGCTGAGTCACGATAGGCTGTGTGATTCATTTGTGCCAGGGAGATCTGAATAGATAATAATTCCCCACATATGGCAATTAGCAGAATCTTTTTTTTTTAAATGCCTTGATGGTTATAAAAACGAAGGAGACTGCATAATTCTTGTAGCAAATAATTACTTAGTTGGACGATTATGCAAAGGTCTTGAAATGACCTGATATTTCCATAGAGTTGCAATGAGTGGGAGAGATGCCTCCAACTTCTCATCTTCAGCCTTTCTACCTGCATCACAAATACAGCTTTGGACAAACACTGTTAATGTCTCAGTACTCCATGAGGACAAGAACACTGGCCCAGGGGTCGGGGACATGGGTTCAAATCCTACTTCTGACATGTATTAACTGTGTGACCCTGGGCAAGCCTCTTAATCTCATCAATTTTCTCATCTATAATGAGGGGATTTCATCAGGTGATTTCTGAGATTGCCTAGGTAGCTAGGTTTCACAATGAATAAAATGCTGGATTTACAGTCAAGAAGATCTGAATTAAAATCCTGCCTTAGACACTTACTAGTTATGCTACCCTAAGCAAATTTCCGAATCTCTCTCAATTTCTTCATCTGTAAAATGAGGTTAACAATAACATCTAACTCAGACAGTTGTTGTGGGGATCAAATGTGATGATATATGCAACATGCTTTATAAAACTTAAATAAATACTAGATCTTATTATTACTGTTATTAATATTCCCTATCAGCTCCAAATCTATAATCTTAACTCCAGCTTTTAGCATTAATCCTGTTCCTTGACCTACATATTAAGATTGGGGGGGAAGGGTTTTTGGAGTGGAGAGATTGGGGGGCTATGGTCTTTGACCTCAAATGCATCTTGCTTTACAGTCTACCAGCTCCTTCCTCCTTTGTTAGCTTCCTTCCTCTTTTCTTTGGGTCCAGTAAGTCTGGGTAATTTCAGGACAGTACCCTCCAATAACTGAATCTCCCTACCTTTCCAGGGAACCAAGGTGAGGCTCCTAATCATTTTCTAAGCAAATAGAAGCCAGGTGATAAATTCATTTTTCTGACTTCATTTTTCTTCTCCCCTAGTTTACCAGGATTAGCAACTTGGATTGAATTTCCAGGTCTTGGATGGGCGGGAGGAATAGAGGGAAAAAGTGATGCAAATTCATCTACTAAATAAAGCAAGTAAAAAGAATTATGGTCTTAGATTTTCAGGAATAACATGAGTTCCTGGTCCACTTTGATCTTAAAAGTTAGGACTTAGGAGATGTGGGTTATTGTTCCAGTTCATGAGCTTGGCCAAGAACCTTGGTATCCTAAACTGTCAAGTGAGATGGTCTCTCAAATCCCCTCCAGCTTTCAAATGCTCTTCTTCTATTGTATAGCTCAGAACTGAATAACGAAGCTGTTCTCTTTTTCTATATTTGTTCTGGCAGAGATTTGGTGGGGGCAGAGAAGGAAGCTCTGTTATTGTGGGGGATATGCATCTGAAGATGAAATGAAGGCTGAGCCACGTTCTAATTCAGAGGAGGTTTCAGTAGAAAGAGGAAGTGGCTTCAAACACTTCATTGCTAAAACAGTGTTGATAAACAGGCCACCCTTAAAATGCAAGGAAGGACTCAGTTCCTGAGACAGTCAAAATGGCTGTGGGGAGGCATGGAGGGTCAGGACAGGTAAAAGAGAGCTAGGATGTGGGTGGGGAAGGGGAGTGATTGACGAGCTGCTAATGGATGTATTTCAGAAGGTGCTCAACACCTTCACACCCAAGCCCCCACACCCTGATTATTCAACAGCTCCTGCAGAGACTAAGTAGTGCAGCCAGAAAACGTTCACAAATGTTGGGAAGAACTAAATTAAGAGATGGAGATAAAAATCTTCTT
Organism: Phascolarctos cinereus; assembly: GCF_003287225.1. Classification (NCBI taxonomy): domain Eukaryota; kingdom Metazoa; phylum Chordata; class Mammalia; order Diprotodontia; family Phascolarctidae; genus Phascolarctos; species Phascolarctos cinereus. The sequence goes on along the minus strand of NW_027556098.1, from coordinate 274,435,615 downwards.
TAACCTTAACCTGAACTGAGAATTAGGAGGGCTGTGGTAGTGTTAGGGATCTAGATGGGAGGCTGCTGAATTATTTATCGGCTAATTAAGGGTATCCAAACCTGTGTCCCTTTCTACCTTACCAGAAAGTGAAGTGGCCTATTTATTTCAGAATCCTCAGAAACATAGAATTATCAGTATTTAAAGTCAGATGATACCTTAAAGATCATCACTTAGTACTATTCCCTTCCCCCATTTTACAGAAGAATAAGTTGAGGCCTATAGAGAAGGATCTTTCTCTAGGTCACAGGTAAAAAGTAGAGGTAGACTAGGGAGCAGAAAACTTTGACGCAGAGGAGTGAAAGGATTGACTAACTCTCAGTTCCCCAGCCCCAGGGCATCCCTTGATCCATTAAAGATTTTACCAGCAGTAAAATGAGGATGGGGTTAGGGTGGGGGTGTAACTGCCTTCAGAGTTCCTCTGAGCACTCATAATACAGATTAAGGAGCTGATACCTCACCTCCAAATTGAATACCTGTGGAGACGCTGCCTAGAAAACATCATGTAGACCAAGGCAAGCTAGTGGAATGGACAGCACTGAATGTGAAGTCATTGGGTTCAACATCTGCGCTTCTTACCTGTGCAAATAGTAAGGTAGCAGTACCTATTACTTTGCTATTTTGGCCATGTTATTTAATGTGTTTTGACTCATCTGTAAAATCAAGGGCTGGTCTAGATGTGCTCTAAATTCTCTCCAGAGGAGGTTAGGTGGCACTGTAGATGACCCTTGGACCTTGAGTCAGGAAGATATGAGTTTCAATTTGGCCTTAGACACTTCCTAGTTGTGTGACCATGGGAAAATCACTTAACCTCTGTCTGCCACAGTGTCTTTCCTTAACTGTAAAATGAGGATGACGCCTCCCAGGGCTATTGTGAGGAACAGATCAGATAATATTTGTAAAGTGATTTGCAAACCTCAAAGCACTATATAAATGTTAGCTATGATTGCAGAGCACAGATATATGTGGAGAATGCAGCACTCACTGTGTGCTCGGCACTATAAGTGCTGGGGACACCAAAAAACGAGAAAAACATGGTCTTGGCATGAAGGCGCTCATGTTCTGATGAGGGGATAACATGCAAAAAACTCTATACATAGATGGTATTTACAGAGTTGATGGAAGGTAAAGAGGAATGATCTTCTGGGCTTAAAAGGGAGAGGAAAGGGAGCAGAAGTACTTGAAAATGAGAACATTCCCTATATTTTAGCCTAGCTAGTGACTTGCCCCATGGGCCTCTATCTGGGAAAGGTATGGGAAAGGGAAGAGAGCCGATTCTCTCTCACTGAGGTCAGTGGAGGAAAGTACTGCTTGCAAGGCTACCCCTGGGTCTTCCCCCCTCAATGCCAGGTGGCCTGTGTATTCTCCAAGGAAGTAGGATGGAGGGGAAAGAGTTATTTTGGGCCTTTGACTTTACCCCTCTTTGGCCATGGCTGCTTTGTGTTCTGGGGATGGTGTACACATTCTGCACAGCAGTCTACACATTTGCAATTCCCAGAAATGCATCAGAGAGGAAACAGGAGCTGGAGACACTTGCCTTCAGGGGACAAGAATGAGCATACATTTATGCTATGTGCACATCTTCCTCAGGGCAGGGGGGTGGATTGTGCTCCATCAGATTTTTTCAACCCTAGAGAGATAATCCTTCATTTGGACTGGGGGAGCCTGCAGGACATGTGGGGCTGGTTTCTCCAGGGCAGGGTTCACTCAGAGATGCTGACCCATCTTCTATTCTGCGTTCTACATGGAAACCAGACTGACAGCTTGGCTCCTGCTGCTGTTCGGCTCTACACTCCCCGAGGTTCTATTTTTAAAGTTGCCGCATGGGCTGGGCTCTGGGCTGTTTGATGATTTGAGCCAGAAGGCTGTTGAGCCACAGCAGAACTGGGACCCTTGACTTTCCCACTTGGATTCTGCCTTAACAAAATCCTGTTAGGACACCCCTTCAGCTAATTCACATGGTCAGAAAACACAGGAGGCTGTTTTCCCTAACCAGCAGGCAAAAAACCAAACAACTCTATCCTGTCTCTCAAAATATCCCCCAAACTCCAAGCCCTAGAACATTTTGCTAATCAGAAAAAAAGCTGCATCTCACACCAGTTATTCTACAAAGGAATATGTTCACTGTGGGGAGCAAAGAAAAGGAGCTGTTTGCCAGATGTGCTTACTTAAGGGACAGATCAATTTTTTAAAAGTCCAGATAGATGCTTTGGAAGTTGGTTCCAGACGTTGAAATGGAATTCTCTCCAGTCCCACTGAGTTAAGCACCAATGTACATATCTTTCTGACCAGCATGGAAGCTTCCTCTGAAGTGAACTTTCTGCTGGGGATAAATGTTGGTAACTCTTTGGCTGTGATGCCCATCTCAGCTCTCTGAGAGATGACTGTGAACCCTAAACCAGCATCACTCTCTTCTGCCTCCTGAAAAAGCCCAGCTTTCATTTGCATTCCCCTCCACTGGTAGCTCTGGTACACCCACTGTGTTTGCATCTGCCTGCTGGAGATGACTAGGTAAACTGGACAGCACGAAGAGTAACTGCCTGCTCTTCTCCGCAGGCCCCAGATACCCAGGTATACATGTTCAAATCAGCACCCTGCTATTTCAGCTGTTTCTTCAAAGTTTTCCTGAGCACTGAACTTATATAATAGAGCTGAAAAATTCCAAGAAGAGATGGTCTTGGGACTTTGGTAGCCTTTACCAGGGAGGAGAGAGCTATGGACTACAAATCAACGTTTTTTGAAGGAGAAGGGGATCTGGGACTGTTCCTCTGAAAGAGCACCATCTAGTATCCAGTATAGAAAAAAGAGATTTCAATGGATTTGGAACTGAGAAGATGTGGGTTCAAATCTCACCTCTGTGACTTTGGACAACTCTTTTGACCTTAAATTTTCTCATCTGTAAAATGAGAAAGTTGGATGTGATGACTTCTGGGACTCTCTTAGTGCCCCTAATATCTGATTATACATGTTTCCTTGGAAAGGTTGTGCTCTGAGACAGGGATTTCTGACCTATAGATATTCCATGTGGCCCTTTGTTTAGATGACTAACAATGATAGTAATAATAATAATAATAATAATGATAATAATAATAATAAAAAACAAGTCCTTATAAAAAGAAAACAAAGATTAACTAGTAATAGTGCAAACAAAGTAGTGATGAGGTTTTTGGGGACCAGACTAGTGATTTGATGAGAATTCATGCTGGGAAAACTCCCTCTTTTAAGGCAGAACAGAATTTATTCTACAGCTACAAAACCAAGTCTTCTTAACTCTGAAGCCATCTTTTTAGCTACAATACCCTGTTGTTTATCTAGTAAGAATTAACCTGGCAATTTTACTTTGAAGCCTAGGTTAAGGCAATGAGCCTAGAAGAACTCCTCGGAGGACAGCCTGCTGTTTCCTTTTGAAGGAATCTGTCACTTAACCCTGTTTGCCTCAGTTTCCTCATCCATAAAATGAGCAGGAGAAGGAAATGGCAAACTACTCCAGTGTCTCTGCCAAGAAAATCCCAAATGGGGTAGCTGATTCCTCCTTCTGCACCTTTTTTAAGGGAGGTAGACTGTGTGGTCGAAAAGATGCTGCATCTGGAGGCACTTAATAGCTGTGTGATTTTGAGCAACAAGTCATTTAACCTCTAGGAAACTCAGCTTTTCCATCTGTAAAATGAGGATAATAATCCTTGCACAATCTTCCTAGTAGGGTTGTAAGAAAAGAACTCTCTTCTAATCTAGATAAGTAAGCTGCTTTGATTTAGACTTTTGAGCTCATTTCCTGAAAAGGAACTTCATAAGTTTGTGATCTAAACTAGGAATCTCAAATGTATTTCTGCTGCTGTCCCTGCTCATTCCCCCCAACAGTAATATTAGGAAGAATTTCCTAACAATTAAAGCCATCCAAAAACATTTCCATGGTAGTGAGCTCCCTGTCAGTATAAGTATTTAACCAGAGGCCATATGATTTATTAAAAGTAGACTCTTCAATACACTAAGAAAAGAGTCTAGGGGGAACTGTCTTTAGATTTCAAAACCACGCTCTCTCTACTGCAGGCTCATCTTGGAACTTCCCTCATTTCCCGGAGCTTCCTTGTCCTGGAACAGTCCATTCCACTTATCATGGAATATCCCCCTGCAAGGCCTGTCTTTCTTCCCCTATTGGTGCTTTCCTCCTGGAGCCTCTCTTTGGTGAAGGGACCCAGTCCAGTCTGTCTTCAGTCCCCTCTCGGCCCTGATTCTGGCTTTCTCTAAACTTGAAAATCATGCCTTCATTCCTCCTAGTAATTTCTAGCTCTCTTTTATGGGTCATCTTCCTCTATTAGAATGTAAGTTTCTTAAGGGCTGACGTCTTTTTTTTTCTTTTCTGTTTTTTGGTGAGGCAATTGGGATTAAGTGATTTGCCCAGGGTCACACAAGTAAGGGTCAAGTATCTGAGGCTGGATTTGAATTCAGGTCTTCCTGACTCCAATACTAGCGGTCTATCCACTGTGTCACCTAACTGCCTCGACACTGTCTTTCTGTTTGCTTGCATTTGTAGCTCCAGAACTTAGTACAGTGCCTGGCACAGAGTAAGTGCTTAATAAATGTTTGTTTTCCTTCCTTCCTTCCATTTTGAAGATGAGGAATCTTAAACCCAGAAAGGTAATGTGACTTACCTCAAATCACATGGTTCTATACAAGTCTAATAGAACATGCTATGTGCTCATCACCAGTCTGGGTACTCCAGGAGGCACAAAGATGATTAAGTTGAGCAAAAATCAATTCTTTGCCCTTGGTGAGCTTATAAGATGAGCAATTAGATCCTGTAACATAATTGGTCTAAATACACTGATATGATTTTCAACACAACACAGTTATTATATACAGGAATGTGAAGGATCACTGATTTCACAAAGAGGTTAAATGATCACCCAGGGTCTCATAGCTAGTGTCACAGGCAGGATTTGAACCCCCAACAGTCTATCCACTCTCCTGTTACAATTGTTGGCTTACCATCAAACAACTGATGCCTGCCCATGATGACCTTTTCAAAAGCCATAATCTGTTCATTCTAACCTAGGGGCTAAAACCAAGCACATAGGGAGGAGGGATTACATTTCGATGAAATGAAATATTCATTGTCCTTCCCTTGACCTTGTTACAAAATATCCTTTCCCCTATCTCTTCTCTCCCTACTGATTTCTTTCAGGAATGGATAAGATACAAATCAGTAGTCAGTTCCAGTTTCAGAGATGTGATGGGGGGTGTTGTTCATTTTACCTTCAAGGTTTAATTGAGTTTCACTTTTTACCTAAGATTGAATAGTTAACCATTATGAGCCAGAAAATAACATTTTGTTTCTCATCTTTCTTGCCTCTTAAGGTAATTTAAAATAAATTACTTAAAATTTTTCAAAACTGCTGATTTAAAAGAAAATATTTTTTCATTAGAGTACCAGCAGACATGATTTTAAGAAGAAAAAATTAAACAAACCATGGATTACGTACTATCCAAGCTATTGCTTGATATACTAAGGAGAGCACAGGATTTGAATTTAGAAAACTTTTGAACACTGGATCTGCCCCTTAATGATTGTGTGACCTGGGGAAGTCATCTAACCTTTTCTTGGTCTCAATTTCCTCATTTATAAAGAGATTAGGTTAGAAGACTCAATGGCTTCTAATATCTCTTCTGGCTTTAAATTCCATGACTCTGTGACTTCAGGACTGGACCTACTTAGCTCTGTGACCTCAACCCAAATCATTTAACATCTCTGCGCCTCAGTTTCCTCACCTGCAAAACACTGACAGGCCCTGCCAAGAGGAGCTTCACTTTCCAATCAGAGCTCTGTCTCCACAGGCTGAGGCTGGTAAGAAATGTTGATCCTGGCAATGGTCTTCTCAGCCACACCCGGACCACCTGAGCGGTGGCATCGCTCTCCAGGAGGAAGGCCAGCAGCATTTGGGGTATGACTATAAGGTAATGAAACGGACTTCCATAAGTCATACACGAAAATCAGTTTCATTACTTTATAATCATACCAAGTCCATGTAGCTCAGTATAGGCATAATTAGTCACCCAGTTGTTTGGATGCTTCTCTGGAATGCATTCATGCTTCAAAGTTCATTCATCTGGGTACCACCTTCCATGTGAGGCGTCTTCCCTGATCCCTCATTGTTAGTGTTCACTCCCATTTCAAACTGCATCTATGGATATGCCATGTTCTTCTAGTAGAATATGTTTCTTGAGGATACAGATGGTTTTGTTTTTATCTGTGTCCATGGTGTACCTAGCACAGTACCTTGTCCATCACAGCCATTCAATAATTGTGAGATGAATGGTCCATTAGCGATTTTTGCCTGTATGTCTAATTTCATCCATTACACCAAAGTTTCTGAATTATAGGGTGAGGCTTCCTAGGGGAAGCAAGTAAATCTGTAGGGACATACAGAATAGGGAAAGCAATGGCCAAATTTATTTTTTTAGTACAATCTCACAGAAATAATCCACTTTCATTTTTGAAGAAAAGAAAATTCAACTCAAAGTCAACAAGAGAGAGACTGAAACAGTAAATTCACTCCATATTGTAGGGATTGGCCAAAGATGAACTGAATACTCACTGCGCCATGGACAGTGGATCCAGAAGTGTACACTAGGGGATGGGTCATCAACATTTCCCCCTTCTGAAAGGCCCAGCAGAAGAGTTGAAACAGAATGGAGACTTCTGCCCAAGGGGAAAAGTGGGCACTTAGGGCTGCAGTACCCTTCATCAGGATGGGTGCTCCATCCTGCATTGGTTTAGACTATGCTGCCCCATGTGGACAGCAGTGGCTGAAATAAGATCCCCTAGTGTCAGCCCACTGCACCTCTCATCTCCTCAGAGGCAAAGAAAGTTCCCACAGGTGGCAGGTGGCACAGTGTTGCTGCAGCTGGGTAAAAATTTCCCTCATCTTTGGGGCTAGTAGAATCTATTGTGCAGTTTAATGAAGGGGACTCTCTGCCACCATCTCGTTTTTCTCTTCAGCTTTGAATAACAGAGTTGTGCAGTTCTGGCACTGGAGTTACAAACCTTGAGTTCAGACCTTGTTGGTACTATACCTGTATAACCTTGGGCAAATCACTCAATTTTCTTATGCCTCAGTTGCAAAATGAATGGGTTGACTAGAGGACTTAGAATGTCCCTTCCATTTAAAATCTATGATCTTATGATCCTGATAGTAAATGTAGCCTAGAGATATTTTAATTATATATTCAAGATTTTTTTGTGTTGTAAAAATATAATAAATTCTTAATTTTATTTGAATGAAATACAAATTAAGAAAATTATTTGGGGAGATTGTTGGAAGCAATGTGTGGTGGGCTGTGGCAATTAGTAAGGACATTACTTTAGAGACTATAAGGTCCTCCTAACTCAGGGTTGTTAATATGAGCCCCATCCCTCCCCACAGCACTCCCATGGGATTTGGCATGTGGTATAGGGCTCACTTATCATAGTCTAACCTGACTTTGCACCCAATATTGCACAATAGAGGTATGGGAAGAAACTTCTCTCTGTGAAGATTTCTCTCTGTGAAGGTTTCATTAACAAAGGATACTTATTAGTCATAAGTTCCCTTCTGGAAAACTAGACCAGAGCTCCTATCTAAACAAAGCCATCATTTCAACTTTTAACTCCCCTTGGTTTTCTAGACATAGGGGAGTTAAAAGTTGAAATACTAAGATATGTTTTTTGAGTAGGGATTATTTCATTCTTTGCATTTGCATTTCCAAGGTCTAACACAGTGCCTGGTACATGGTTAGCATTTAATATATGCTTTTTGATTGATGGAGAGACTAGGCTGTTGGCAAATGAAGGACGAGAGGCCTAGTAAGAAGACGTAGTACAAAGTGGGAGTACTTGCTGCAGAAGGTGGTGGTGGTGCGAACATTGAAAAGGTCTTATCTCATTTGGTTAGTAGAGGGCTTTGGGAAGGGGAAGATCATATCTCATTGGGCAATGGAGGGTAGTGACAGTATCTTGGGCTGGAAATAAAAGTAATAGCTATTCCTATAGCTATTTAAAGCTTACAAAACTTTATAACAATCTAGTGAGGTAATACAAATATTATTATTCACATTTTATACGTGAAGAAACACAAAACAAGGCTGAGAGACTCAGAGAGGTTGACTGATTTGCCCAGGTAGCAAAATAGTTGAGCCAGGATTTGAACCCAGGTTCCCAATGACTTTATATCCAGTGCGCTATTCATTATACCACCTGCCATGAAAAGGAGGCCAGTGTGCTGCTTTGACCTGGAACCCAAGCCTATTGTCTTTGGAAACTTATGCATCAACTGTCCTAGAGCAATGAATCATGGCTTAGCACAATGTCTATCATGTAGCAGATACTTAATAAATGTTTATTATTGATTGATTGAGAACCCTGCCCTGAACACCGATCAGCTATTCCTCAAGGCAAACAACAACAACAACTAAAACCCTAGTAAGTAGGAAAGAACAGAAAAAGAGACAGAGAAATGTTAGGAGATAGGCACAGAGAAATAAAAATGGAGGCAAAGATGGGCAGGCAATGGAGGGGGCTGGGAGAGAGAAGAGACCTAGAAAGAGAGCCAGCATAAGAGGCAATGCAAACCAAGGTTTGCGTGGGAGTGTGTACTGTGATTGTGTAAGAACAGCATCTTCTGCTGAATACACTTGAGAAGTGTTGTGCGGGAGATAGCCTTAGCTTTTTACTCAATGTAATTAATTACTTTGTGGCTTTAAATAAAAACCAGCTATTCAAGGGGAAGCCTGACAGGGTTTCTTTTAACTTAATGTTTGCTGAACCATCCCTTCTATCTCACTTACCTGATGTGGAACATATGTTGGGATCAGAATGACAGTGAATAAATCACCAGATTTGCTTGGCTTCTTTGAAAAATGAATTTGGGGGCTGAGATTTCTCATCAGCATATATCTTCCCCGAGCAGCCTTCTGACAGGGCATTAAGCTTGGGGGATAGGCTGCACAGAGTTTCCCAGAGATACCCAAGTACCCACATCTGGCAATACGTTCAGTGCCACATCATTCAGCCTTTGCCACCTGTACTATGATTACTCGCTGGGATACAGGTAACCATAGAGTTTGAGGACGATGTCTATCCTTCAATGCTTTAATAGATCTAATCTCATCCACGTGGGTATTGTCTCCATTAGTACAGATTCCTATCTCATGCATGCTTTCTCTTCCTGCTCCTTCCTCAATAGAAGAACTACCCAAATGTTCTGGAGGCCTCCCTCTGGGTTCTTGCATTTCCTGGATATTAAGTTAGCATCTGGGTGATCCATCTATTATCCCTTGCTTCTCTAAATGACTAACCTATTGCCTTTTCCAATTATATATGTCCTTGACGATAATCCCCATGGTGCTTCTTGTATGTAGGTCATTACAGGAAATATGCTACAGCTTACTTGTGCCTTCTACATGTCTCTCCATTTACCTTTAGGCCACCTGCTGCTCCGATTCTCCAGAGACTGTACTGTTCTGAGATTTGCAACCATATGGTAATGCTGGGAGAATATTTGTGTTAAAAAAAAATTCAGTACTTTGTACTAAGGAGAAGCTTAGGATCATTGAAAGCACTGTATAATTTTGCAGTTGCAATCTGGTTGCTCTTCTCCTCCTATTCAATTTTGGGCCCAACTCATTATCCATTTGCAGTAACTGTCACAGGCTTATGTCCTGTTTTACCAACTCAATGGACTGGCCCTCTAACTATAAGGCATAGTGTGGATAACAGGCAATTTTTATCCTTTTATTTTTTTTTGGCTATAACTATTGTTAGGTCAATCTCTTTTGAGATTCAATATTGGTTCTCACTGAAGAGGCCCCACACAGTTCTGGGATTTGATATAATCAACGCAATATCACTGACAACCAGGAATATCTGAAGAACCAATGCAGAGGAGGAATCTCTCTTCCATTTGGATATTAGTGGCAACATCAATGGTGACATACCTTTATTTACTTGTTTTATGCCTTATCTAATATTAATGATCAGAGGGTTGTTACAGAATTTCTCTGTGATTGCATACATCAAGGATCTTAAATGATCATAACATATGCCTGACAAACTATTTTATTAGAGGAGAGAGCCTTTTTAGTCTTTGTTTTTTCCTCCTGAGTCAATTATTTTGTAATCAATAAACAACATACACTAGAGGTATTTTTTTGTGCCTTATAGTCATTGTGTTATTATAAATATCTGTTATAGAGAACTCCTTGGGAAATCCTGCTGGTTCCCTTCTCATATTTACATCAAGGATGCCCTTTCCATGTATGTAGACCATTCTCAAAGATTTTTGTAAAGATGAGGAAGTAGGTATATATGAATCAATCAATGGCGGTTGATGTTCTCACAATAATTTTATTTATGATTTCCCCCAATCTTGAGATATCTTTTTCTTTCTGAGCTATCTTACAAAGTGATCCCTCAATGCTTTTGAGGTTATGTCAGTTTTGGCATGAGTCTTTTTTTTTTTTTGCTTTTAGGCAATTGGGGTTAAGTGACTTGCCCAGGGTCACACAGCTAGTAAGTGTCAAGTATTTGGTCTGAGGCCGGAATTGAACTCAGGTCCTCCTGACTTCAGGGCCGGTGCTCTATCCACTGTGCCACCTAGCTGCCCCTGGCATGAGTCTTGTTAGCATGGACTTGGTCTGGTCTGGCCATCTTTCCTGACTTCATCTTAGGTGCCATTTCAATTTCCTTATATACCACATTAGAAACTGAGCTGTTAGGGTCTATCCTATTAAGTTAAATTATGTCTAATTTGTGAGCAAATTTTCTGAGTCAAGATACAATGGTTATGTAATCACAAAGGGACCAGAAACAGTACACACTCATGCAGCTTTATCACAATATAAGGGATATATGGGGCTAGAGGTAGCTAGGTGGTATAGTGGCTAGAGCACCAGCCCTGGAGTCAGAAAGACCTGAGTACAAATTCAGCTTCAGACGCTTAACAGCTGTGTGACTCTGGGCAAGTCACTTAACCCTGACTTCTTCCCCCACAAAAAAAATCACTTAAAAAGATCATTCTAAAAAGGGGTCCCTGGGCTTCACCAGACTGTCAAAGGATTCAATGACCCACGCAAAAATATTAGGAACCCTTGCAACCTAACAAGACTGTCATCTCCAGGAAGGCAAGATCACGTATTTGTATTTCTCCTAGTGTGTACCATAGTTAGAATTTAATAAATGTGTTATTGTTGTTACTTCTGCTAAAGTAGATGAAAGCATTGCGAAACAAATCTCTATTAGAAATGAGTGTTTCCCATTTTTTCCAGCTCCATCCTCCTGTGGCCACTCCTATCATCAGAGTTGAGAGGAGTCTTGATGACCATCCAGTCTAATCTGGGCTTGAATAAGAATTCCCTCTACTACACAGCACAAGAGTGGTCATCCTGCAGTGAGTGAGGAACCTGCTACCTTACTGGGTTCTTCATTATACTTCTGGATGGTTCTAATTTTTAGGAAGTTTTCCCTTATCTCAGGCCTAAACTTTTCTCTCTGTAATTTGACCTCTCCTAGTTCTTCCTTCAGGGGCCAAACAGAACAAGCCTAATTCCTCTTATGGCTATTGGGTTCCTCCCTTTGCCCAATCCCCCATCTCTACTCCAAATACTCCCAGTTACTTCAACTGATTCTCATTGATCATTACTGTCATACGTCCTGGGTCACTGCCAGTTGTCTGACATTTGTCTTACTGCTAGACTTTGAAGACTCAAGAGGAGAGAGTGAGGCTGATGACTTTGCACAGCTCTTCCACACTCAAATCCATTTCATTGCAAGTCAAGACATCACCCTAGTGATGTCATTGGTTCTCTTTGAAACAAAGGATGTACAACAACCCTCCACTGTTTTAATTGTCCTCCTCTGGAGGCTCCCTGGCTATCAATGTCTTTCCTAAAGGGAGGCACCCAGAGATGGACACAGTACTCCAGACAGTCAGTATTTTGCACATCTGTATATGTGTACATATTGTTTCCCTCAATAGCATGTAAAGTTGTTGAGGTCAGGGCCTGTTTTGGTTTTTGTTTGTGTACACCAGCATCTAACACAGTTCCTGGCATGTAGGGAGTGCTTAATAAATCCTTGTTGATTGATTGATAGATTACAGAGAGACTATGCCCTCCGTATATCTGGAAGCTATTGGTCTCCTAATGCAAGCTAAGATTGTCTTAGCTTTCTTGCTACCATATCATATGAGAGGCAGCTAGGTGGCATAGTGAATAAAGTGCTGGAACTGGTGCCAGGAAAAACCAAGCCCAAATCTAGCCCCAGGTACTTATTAGGAGTGCAACTGTGGTCAAGACACTTAACTGCTATCTGCCTCAGTTTCCTCAACTGTGTAACACGGATCATAATAGCATCTACCCCCTAGGGTTGTTGTGAGTATAAAATAAGATAGAATTTGTTAAGTCCTTTGCAAACCTTGAAATGCTTAATATAAAAATACATATTCAGTAATGTGAGTATATAATATTTTAATACCAATATATTGTATAAATCTATAAATTCTTGATTTATATATTTAATGTACAAATGCGAGGTATAATATAGATATGTCATATAATTATTATATACTTATATAGCATATATGCTATATTATATTATATATTTGAGGCAGCTAGGTGGTACAGTGGATAGAGTGCCAGCTCTAAAGTCAGAAAGAAGTCTCTTCCTCAGTTCAAATCTGGTTTCAGACACTTAAATAGCAGTGTGATCCTGGGAAAGTCATTTAACTCTATTTGCCTCAGATTCCTCATTTGTAAAATGAGCTGGAGAAGGAAATGGCAAACCACTCCAGTATTTTTGCCAAGAAAACTCCCAATAGGATCATGAAGAGTTGGCCATGACTGAAACAACTAAACAATAATAACAACATTATATATTTAATATACAAATGCTAGATATTATCATTGTTGAATCATATTAAACTTGTAATCCACTAAAGCCCCCAGTTCTTTTTCAGATCAGTTGATGTGCAGCTATCCTAATCCACATGTTGCATTTGTGAAGCTGATCTTTTGAACTCATACCAGACTTTACATTTATTCATCTTAAATATTATTTTGTGATATTTAGCTCTGGCAATATGTGATACTCCATCTCAGCTCTCAAGGCATTTATATTCTAAGGCAAGATAATATAGAAGACTTTTGTAACATAGCTTGTTATTAAATTAATTCAGGCATACTAAAGGTTAAAGTATGGCTCCATGGAATTAACAACTACTGACATTCTGACAAAACAGGGTTAGTCTGAAAAAAGGCTGGCTGGCCCTGGCCCCACTAAAACTCATGTTAAAGGAGAGGTTGAAAAAAAAATGCAGCTATTGTTAACCAGAAAATCACTTTAAATAGAAATAATAAGCAATATAAAAGGGTACATAAAGTCAGAGAACAAATTACTTAAGCTGGCCTAAGAGTCATGATCTAACTCCCCCCAAAATCATGAGGCTTTTCCTTATCACAGTAATTGTTTGATGTTTTTGTCAACATGGCCTATTGCTGAAAAACTGGTCAGATCTGTGCTTGCGTATTACTAGTAGGTTGGCAGTCAACAGACTCAATGAGCTTCTTCAATCTCTGCCGATGTGTTACACACCACTGCTACTCAGGCTGAAAAACATGTCTGGGCTGGCTTGGGCATTCATGCTTAAAGCTTTGAATTTTGGTCTGACTTGGAAGGGCCCATTGATGAGGTGCTGGCTATGTTTTCTAACTGGGACCAAGCTCCTGGGTTGGTGGCAGGCAGCGATTTGTCATGGAAGGACAGAGCAAAAAGAGGGAAAAGTGAATTTGGGTTGGCCATGCTGATGAGCACGTGACAGTTACTCTCCCAGGGAGCTGGAGCCTGGAGGCAGAGAGTGATGGATATCTACACATCTCTAGGTCCAGAGGAGATTTGGTTTTACATTCCCCACATGAACAGTGAGCTCAGTGCCAATGCAGAGGCCCAGTGATGGTTTCAGCAGGAGAGCAGGCCTGTCTAATTTTAGCTACGGCAGTGGGACAGCTCCAAGGAGCAAATAGCTGAAGGGATGAATGAGCTGCTGATGGAGCCAATCAACCAATGACTGAATGAGTTTTATTGTCCCCCACTGTACCAGCTTGAGGGACTGTTGTTGGTGCCGGGGTGGATGGACATCATGGAAATGGACCACTTTATGTGTGAGGAGTTTGAGAGAACAACATGAAAACAGCTAATAATAGGATGGGCAACATTATTGTGGTGCTGTTCATTACCCACAAATCTCTGACACTTGCCAAATGCTTAAAAAAATCAACAAATCAACACACAACAACAACAACAACACATCTCTCAGATATAATATTCTCTATCTCATTTCACTTCACCACGTGAGGGAAGAGAGATTCATTTCATAATTCAAGCTTCTGGCATTTTCTCTCTACATTCTCTGCCAGAAGGAAAAAAGGAAACTGTTTTTACTTCCCCATGACCAAGATGTATTTTTAATGAGCATTAATGGTCTCTCAGTTTACCAGACCATTTGGGGGGATGGCAGTCCAAGTAGCTAGTCCAAGAAAAACAGACGGGGGCCGAACCCATTTGTTTTCTGTTTTCCTTTGTTCATTTTTTCCTTTAAACTCCAGTGAATCCTAAAGTCTCACAGACTGTGAAACTTTCTGCTTTTTACAAATCCTTAGCCAACAAAGACAGCCGGTCTAGCAGATAACACCCTGGCTAGAATAGTTAAGGTCCCTGACTATAATCTCCACAAGGGAATAGATTTCATCCTTTTTAACCTTTGCGTCTTCCATGGAGACTAGCACAGTGCTCAGTACACAGAAATCACTTAAAACTTGTTTGGTAAATGAGTAGACGAATGAGTGACTATGGAAGACACAAACCTCTGTGATTCATTTCTTATTATTGTTATTGGCTTTAGGGAACATGCATTAATCACTTATTAAATTCTTAACAATTAAAAATTCCTAACAATTACAATGCTCAAAAATGAATCAAGTTGCCTTAGGAGGTAATGAGTTCCTTGTCACTTGAGTTATTAAAGAAGAAACTTAGAAGATCCCGTAGTGGGGGCATTATAAAGAGATTTTGGGAGCAGGTTAGACTGGCTTTCTAAGGTCTCTTCCAATGTTGAGATTCTATGATTGCAAAGATCTGTGGTTAAAGCTTTGCTGGTCACAATATGAAGTCCCTTCTTCTTTAAACATTTCCAATCTGACATCATTTCTCTATAACATCGTAGCACTTGATTGAAAAATGAAAAAAATTAGTTTGGATTGCCCCATACCAGCCAACCAGTTTGATGGCCTGTTTCCTCCTTCCATTCTCTCCCCACTCCCTCCCTGCCCCACCTCCTTGTGGTCATTATGGACCCAGCCTAAAACAAAGTTAAAGGGAAGGAAGAGGAAGGGAACAAGCATTTATTAAGTGCCTACTATGTGCCAGGCACTGTGCTAAGTGCTTTATAAATATTATCTCATTTGAAACGACATGGCAACAAGTGAATTAACAACAAAGGACTATTTACAGTTCAGAACACATGGAATTCTATCATCAAATGACCCAGGGGAACAAGCGTGGTTGGTCCTAGTTTCAATTTGGGCGAAATTGGCACAAGTTGTACCTTCAGTAGAATGTAAGCTCCTTGAGGGCAAGGACTATTTTTCATTGCTTCCTTTGTATCCCCAGTACCTGTCACAGTACCTTATACATGGTAGGCATTTAATGAATGTTGGTTGAACTGAACTCAATTCAACTGATGCAGAACTGGAGAATCAGCATAATAATAGCAACTAACATTCATACAAGAGCCTATATTATGTGTGCTAGGCAGTGTGCTAAGCACTTTCTAATTATTATCAACAAACTGGGGAGGCAGGTGCTATTATCATTCCCATTTTACAGATGAGCAAGTTGAGGCAAACAGGGTTAATTGACTTGCCCAGGGTCACACAGCTAGTAAGTGTCAGGGGCTGGATTTGAACTCAAGGCTTCTTGACTCCAAGCCCAGCACTCTAACCTAACTGCCGCCTAACTCACTCACTTACTGAGCTAATGAACTAACCAATATACCACCTAACTGCCTCTGTATATGAAGTTAAATATAAAACTGAGTTATGGTAACCTCCTGGAGCTCACTTCCTCTGCTCCCTTCCTCCGTGGTGCTCCATGCAGCCAAATTCGCATGCTGTCTCCTGTCCCTGCTCCCAGGAGGGCACAAGATAGATGAAAACATTCTAAGCAACAACAATGCCAATTGTCCTCTGCTTATAAATAGCTTGAGTTCTTTTAAATATTATGAGTAAAATAATGCACCCGCTAAGTAATGTGGCATTTGCAAATGAGGATGCAAATGAGGGTACATGGCCAGGCTGGGTTGTCACTAGTCTCCAGGTGGTTTAAAAACAACAACAATAACAACAACTAACCTTCCCCTCTCCTGACTCCACCTCCACCCCACCTACCCAGCTAAGTGTTTTCTACTATGATGGTATCTTTTTTTTTTTTTGGTCAAAAGATCTTTGTTAACAAAGGCTCAGAAATTGCATCCTTAAGTGCCTGTGGGCTGCTTCAGAAGAAAGGTCTGGATTTTGGAAGCCTCTTGTTGAGGTAAGAACACATTTTCAGCTTGCACTGACAATTTGGGTTGCTATTTGTTGACCTGATGAGATGGTAAATAGTCGAGGTATTAAACCCGGAAAGGGGAGGGAGTTATAATCAAAAACCCAATTCATCTTCCCTGGCCTTGGTATAATGAAGGGAGCTAGTGACTCACTGGGTCTTAGCTAACAATGCTTTCCTTTTGGCTCCCGTGCAATAGGAGATTGCAACATACAGCCCTGCTGCTGCCTTTTTATGGGATTTGTGGGAAATTGTACATATAATGCAAATCCATTTTCTTTTTTCTCTTTTCTTTCAAAAGAAATGGTTGAATTGGCTTAGGAAAATGAGTGATTGAGGAGAGGACTCCCAGCCAAGCGTATTGCAGGCAGGGTATTGGTAAGCTTCTCCCATTGCCTTTCTCAGCACTGTTCTCACTCGCATCCCTGCCAACCCTGACCTGGGAGAAGTTATCTATGGCAGCTCAGCATGGGCATTGTCCCATTCCATGTCAATCAGTGCTCAACACTCTCCACCCCCGCCCCCATTCCTACCACTCTAGTCCTGAGTCTCTCTAAGAAAGAAATCTACTATGATCCTTAACTAAACGGAATTGGAATAAAGAGTCAACCTAAGAGCTAATCCATGAGAACAAGGGAGTAGCACTTTCCTTAACTTTCCTGCTTGCTGTTGTCCTTCCTTCCTTCCTTTCTTCCTTCCTTCCTTCCTTCCTTCCTTCCTTCCTTCCTTCCTTCCTTCCTTCCTTCCTTCTTTCCTTCCTTCCTCCCTGTGAGGTGGGGAAGGGCAAGGGTGGGTTGGGGTTGTGAATGTATTGTCTGTTCCTGTGCATGCAACCTACTAGGAGACGGAAATAAAAGGAGGAATGGATTTTTAGGTGGGTCAATGGTGTTACCTTACAGTGAAGCAGGAGTAGAAGCCTTTGTAGCCTTCCTACATCCCCTTCTATACTCATCTCCTGTCTCCCATTTGTACCACTTTATTCTTAGCTAGTCATCATAATTCACCTTAAGGTATCAACTGGTAAAGGTTTATAGCCCCAGGATTATTTGCATTTTAATAGGAGACTTGAATACCTGAAAAGCTCTTTAGGCCCAATGGAATGAATCTCTAACGACTGAATTTCAGGTTCAGTGACAGACTTGGCAGAGATATTTTTGTGGCTGGGAGAGCCTGACTGGTGCTGATCAAATCACAGTCTTGGGTAGCTGCTGACTTTGATTGTCCAAAGGCTAGCCCTTCAAGAGGGGGCCAAAATGCATTTTGCCAGCTACATGGAATTTAAAGAGCCTGGAGGGTTTCTGAAAATCATTTGCAAAGATGCCTCAAGCCACTGACTTTTCCTAAAATCATAGGATTTAGAGCTGGACTGGACTACAGAAATCATTAAGTCCAAATTCTTATTTAAAGATGAGGAAACTGAGGCCCTGAGAGGTGAGTCTTTCCCAAGATCCCACAGGAAGAATCACTATTTGAACCTCAGTCTTCACTCTGACTCTAAATCTGTAACTACACCTAACCTCCTTCTGTTCTCCTCACCTCTAGTTGACTGGAGTATATCCAGTGCTTGAAACCATCCCCATCTTAACTCTCCATGCCTCCCTATATCAGCAAAGTTAGAGTAGACAAGTAGTGCTTGGAGAATCTGGCAATGACCTCTAATGTCAGGCTCATTCCCACCTTGGGAAAAGCCTCTTAGAGGCTTCTGGAAAAGCATGAATCAAAATGACAGCACATTTTTCTTGCTGAACGATTACCTTCTCCCCTTATTTTGTTATTCATACTGCCTATAATAAGCTGCGTTGCCATGATGTCTCCATTTAATTTACTATTTAGACTAACCTTTCACCAGGGCACTTTTACATTCACAAGGGGATGTGGATTTGTTTTATTTTTATTTTTCTAATGCAATGAAATTGGGAATCCTGCACACAGCCTTGGCCTCCTGTGAGAGGAGAAAGGCCAGACACACAATAGCCTTGGAATTAATCATGCATTACGATGGTGAGGGAAGAACAGAACACTCAGGCTAATGAGATACAAGGATACATGGTAGTGGCATATGGATTAAAGGCAAGGGGGAGAATTTAAACTTGTTCTTGCCCCAGATCCTGCTTTTGAGCCTTCTTTTCCGCCTTCATTGCAGAGTCTGCCTGACTTTCTGTCTGAGATTTTACTTAAGCAATCTTTTCCACCTTCCCTTTATATTTAAACATTGCTTTTATTTCCAGAGGAGGTAACTTGATAAAGAAGCTAATGTGAAGGTTTAGACCTGGAAATACTCAATTTGGGCCCCTGACACTTACTAGCTGGATGACCCAGGTCAAATCATTTAATTTCTTTGTGCTTCTGGCAAAGCTCTCAAACTTTTCTAGGGACTTCTAAGAACAATGAAAGAAGGCTGGCCCTGGAGTCAGAAGACAGGGGGGTTTGAATCTTGGCTCTATGCCCTTGTCCTTGGTTTTCTCATATGAATTTATAAAGCTATGGTCTAATAAGTCAAAGACAGGCTATGTTATAAGGCCCCCATGGTGATGACACGGTCCTTATACGTTTTGTGTATTTACTTCCAGAATCCATTAAAATCCTGCATCATTGTGGTGGGGAACTACTGAAGTATTCTCAAAGGCGATGGCAATGCAGCCAAAGCTCTGCCAAGTCCCATCAAGTTGGAGAAGCTTTGGGTTCAGGCCTCCTGATGAACTGGGGGCCTTATGGCAGCTGACCAAGCTGGGTGACTAAGAGGGGCTCATCACTGGGGTTCAGAATTCCAGGTGATGAAATTTTCTTGTCCACAGGCACTCATGAAGCTGTTTACAAAGACTGTGATCTTCACTAATAGAGGGAATACCCACATATAGAGGGAGTCATCGCATTAATGAAATTGTGGATCTATTGAAGCACTGCCCTGCAATGGATGGTTTGCAAAGCAATTGTCATATCTTTCATTTTCTCAAAAATATTGATTGAACAACTGAACTCAATATATTTGCAGAGTTCTGGGGGAGATATGAAGATGAATGACACGGTTCCTGTCCTCAGGAAGCTTACTCTGTAGGGAGACAGAAGACAGGATACATATGCAATACATATACATATACAGGATACATATACATATGCAATAACTATACTGCAAAATACAATATGCACAATAGCGGTACAAAAATCGATAAAAAAATCATGGAGCTGGTGAGTCAGAAGAAGAGATCATTACTGCCTGGATGATGAAAGAGGGCTCACGGGAAACATGGCATTTGAGCCAGTTCTTGAAAGAGAAGGAGGATGTGAAGTACGGGAGGGAGAGGTAGAAATTGACAGGGAGCGGTGATAGTTGAGAGCTAGGTGGAAGTGTTCTAGAGAAGGGAACACTAGAGTAAAGGTGTGGAGGAGCTCAGAATGTATTCTGTGAGTGGTAAATAGTCTAATTTGGCTTTAATATACAGTAATTGAGAGGGAATAGTGAAAGAGAAGGTTGGAAAAATAGGTTGGACTCAGATTGGGAAGAATGCCAAGCTAAGGAGCATGGACTTTATTCAGCAGTGAGATCCATTGAAGGTTAAAGGTCAGGATAAAGCTAGGACAAAACCCTAGTTCTTCTGATTCCCAGACCAGGGCTCCATTAACTAGATGCTGCTGCTCGGGACAGAGGTTCATATTTCCCTCCAGGGTCTTTGGTTTCCACCCAAATTGCTCTAGCTAGGTGAGGAGTCAGGAGGGAAGCAGAAGTGCACTGGGGTTTGAGGGAGGACCTATGGTCAAAGAGGTGATATGAGAGGAGGGAGGTGAAAAAGGTACAACAAGAGGGAATGAAACATGGTGTTGAATATCAAGTCTGCTAGGGTTGGCAAGTTTCTCACCAGGATGATTCTTGAAAAACTTGCTGCCCTGTGCAGATTCATACCTGTGGAAGCAAGTCATTGGCTGAGGAGAGAAAGGGTTGAGTGCTATGCTGGGATTCCCATCTCCCTGGATCCCATGGCCAACTCTTAGGCTATAGCTCTAGAGCTAGAAGGGGCTGTAGAGACTATTTATCAATAAAGCAACTCAGGCACAAGGAAGTTAACTAACTGGCTGAGGATCATAGTTCCAGAAGGAACCTCAGGAGCAAGATCTAGTTCAACCCCTCACTTTACAGTTGAGGAAATAGAGGCTTGAAAGGTTGTTAGACTACTAAGTGGTATAGCTAGAGCCCTGGACTTAGGATCAGGAAGACTTGAGTTTGAACCCTCCCTCAGATATGTTCTAGCTCTGTGGCCCTGGAAAAATCACTTAATTTCTCTTGGCTTCAATTTCCTCTCCTGATTTGAGGGTCAAATGAGATAACATATGTAAAGTAATTTGCAAACCTTGTAGTGGTATATAAGCGCTATTATTATTATTATTGTTATTATTGTTACCCAAGGTCACACAGATAATGTGAGACAGGATTTGAACCTGGATCCTCAGAGTCAAGGGCCAATGGGCCTTATTCCAGTCTGGGCTGGAGAAGAGAATTCCCCTCCTCATTGGCAGGATCCCATTCCATTCTGTTTTTGTTTTTCATTTCCCCACATTGAATTCTGTGACCTGGGCAGTCACACACTTTGAACCATTGGCAGAGGAGGTCTCTATTTTTGTCTGGGTTGCAGAAGCAGAGCTTTGATGGACACTCCAGTTTTATCAGTGTCTTACTCTGGAGTTCAGTCCTAATCCCCTCTACAGCTAAGGCATCCAGCTGGGGCTGGGTGATGGGTATGCTGATGAAGCCCAGGCAGAGCAGGTTTCTGTTGCAAAGCACAATCACCACTCGGTTGATGTATAGGAGGAAAACAGAGAATCATATGGTTGAAAAGCACTGTAATTGTAATGGAAATTCCAATCACTCCACTGAACCTGTTTTCTGCATTCGAATTTTGCCCTTGCAAATCAGCGCCCCGGCAACAATTTACTTCCAAACATTTGCAATTTGGAATGGGGAAAGAAAATGAAATAATTGTATTTTGACGGGCTTAAAACAATTCAACTGTACGTGCATACAGATTCTGAGTGCATGGGTACACTACGAAGTAACATCACCAGGAGCTCCCTCTCTCCCCTCCCTGCGCCTGCACCTGGCAAAGCAAAGTGAGAATGGAATCTCCAGGACAGGTGGGTTCTGACGTCCAGCTGTGTGAATCTAATGTCGGTGGATGAGATGGTTCACTGCACCCACCTACCACAGCCAGGTGGATGGCTTCCCTCTGCAAGTGAGTCAGTGGGAGTCACCAGTGCAGCTCACACAATGGGATAGGCTCCAGGTGGTTCACCCTTCTGAGGCTCCTTTGCGGGTCTTCGGGATACATGCAGCAACCTAACCCATCTCTGCTCTATCTGGAAGCATGCAGTGTATTGTGGAAAAAGACTAGAAAAAAGTATACCTGGATTCTAATCCTGGTTAATTGTTAATTATTGTAATTATAATTATTATAATTATTATTATTGTTGTTGTTGTTATAGACTTGGGCTAATCATTTGACTTCTATGGACTTTAGCTGTTAAATAAAGGGGGTTGCCACCACATAAACACTCTGTAAATATTTTTATACATATGCATCTTTGAGTTCTTAGATGTACAGGCATATTAGAGGTATCACTGGGTCAAAGGGTATGCATAACTAAGTAACTTTTTGAGTATAGCTCTAAATATACTTTCCAGAATGGCTGGACTAAATTCCTTCCTTCCTCCTCCCTCCCCCCTCCCTCCCTCCCTCCCTCCCTTCCTTCCTTCCTTCCTTCCTTCCTTCCTTCCTTCCTTCCTTCCTTCCTTCCTTCCTTCCTTCCTTCCTCCGTCTATTTCTTTCCTTTTTTCTTTTGTAGGGGGCTGTAGCCATACGGAAAGAAAATAAATGCTCTCTAATTTTAAAAAAGCCCTTCTAATTAAACATGAGAATGAGGGGGTTGAACTATATGCTGAGCCCCCTTTCAGCTCTAATTCAATTTAACAAAAGTCATTTATGTACTCTGCGTGTACTGAGTGCAGTGATAAATGCTGGTAAATATGCGGGGCTTAGCTAAGAGCTTACAGTCTACAACAGGATACCATACATATACAAATAATGGTAATATCAGATACTACATGGTCAATGCATGAGGGAGATGCAAGAAGAGTATTATGTAAAGGCCAAGAGATGGGAAAAATTCCTAACAAACAGGGTCAGGAGCACTGGGCATGCTAGTTGAGCTTTAAAGGATGGGGAAGAATTGAAGAGGGAGAGGGAGAATGAGAAGGGCATTCTAGGCATAGGGAAGACTATGACTGAAGGCTGGTTGTCCTTTGTTGACAGAGATAGAAAAGCATAGGGAGTGTGAAAAGAGCAGTGAATTCTCCAGTTTGATTTGCAGTATGAGATAAGGCCAGAAAGGTGAGGGGTGAGGGGCAGGGAACAGGATATTGTGGAGAAGCCTGAATGTCAAGTGGCTTAAGGGGCTTCAAATTTACCTAGGATCATGGGCACATAGATTTAGACACAGAAGTTACCTTGGAAATCATCTAGTTTACCTGGTAGGTTGAAATTTTTCTATCAGTACAAATGATCACAGAAGAAATTATTTTGGTGAGGATGTGAAGCATGAGATGGAGTGGAGAGAGAGTAGACAGGAAATCTTGCAGGGGAGGCTATGCAATAGTCTGGGCAGGTGGAAATGAGGGCCATCTAGCCCCTTGGAATTGATACTCAGGGGCAGCTAGGTGGTGCAGTGGATAGAGCACTGTCAGGAGGACCTGAGTTCCAAACCAGCCTCAGACACATAACACTTACTAGCTGTGTGACCCTGGGCAAGTCACTTAACCCCATTGCCTAGCCCCCCTTCCCCCCAAAAAAGGAATTGATAGATTTCCAGGCTAGTTGGATTTCTACTTCCTGCTTCATGAAGTTGAGACTGATATCTCTTGCTTCTGAATTTATGTTATTTATTGTTTGGAAGACTCAAATGGTACCTAATCACATACAGACAACTCCTCAATTTACAATATCTCTTAAATAGGAAGAATCAATTTCCTTCTTGTTTCCTTTTCTTCTCCTAGTCTGGGGCTGCTCTCCTTCATTTCTACCCCATCCTGTCCCATAGCCACTGGGAGAATATCCAGGCTACATTAGTGGAAGACTCAGAAAACCAATATCTATTTCCTACTGCATCCTTTCTTCACTCTTAAGATGGTGAACATATGCTGTTCTCCATCACTCCATCTTAGGTCTCTTTTTTACCTCTCAACACTTACTTAATAATTATTACTTAATAACTGCACCTCAGACAATCTCTTTCTCACTCTTACATGCACATCCAATTAGACATTGAAGATGCCAAGGTCATCCATTGCACCCTGGGCCACTGCCAGTAGTCTTGACTTTTGTCTTGCCACTGGACTTCGATGACTAGAAGAGAGAGTGAGGTTGATGATTTTGCACAGTTCTGCCTCACTTAAATCCAATTTATGCACAAGTCAAGTCATCACCCTCATGATGTCACTGGTCCTCTTCGAAAATGAAAGAGGAACAACATTATGTATGCGCATGCACACACACACACACACACACACACACACACACACACACACACACTTCTTTTCCTCCTCTCCCTCTCACTTCAATTTTTACCCAGCTATCTCAAGTAACTCTGTGTCTCTCTATCTCTGTCTCTTTCCCTTCTTTCCCCTCCTCTACCCCTTTTCTTCTTTCTTTCTCTTAACTTATAAATTTAAAAAATGACCTTTATGTTTGATATGTATAAGACTGACATCAGTGATGGGCCTATATCAAAGAAAATGAAAAATTTGATTTAAAAGTGACATTTGAAATATTTTTAAAAAATCCCTAACTTGGAAGCCTTCAAATGTGTCCTGAAGTCCCCTTGTAAAGTTTCACACAATTCTGCTGACCACCTCATCCTTCTTTATTTAAACTTCTTTCCCCTAGACTCAGAATTCAAGACAATTTTTTTAAAAAAAACTTGTTTTTAACCACCAATATTACAACAGTATGGTTTTCTATGATTTTTCTCCCTCTTGTAGATAAGAGGCAACACAATATAATTGAAAGAGCAAAGCACTCCAAGTCAGAAAAGTTGGGTTTAAATTTTAGCTCTCCTACTAACCTGTATCTGCTTGACAAAGAATCTTATTACACAAACATTTAGCCTGGCACATAGTAGGAACTTAATAAATATTTATTGCATTGTAGGTATTTTAGTCTTTCTGTGTCTAATACTTGTCTGAAAAAGAGGTTAGCACTTCTCTTAATAAAAGTCTTAGTAGTCTTTACCAAACCTATACAGTTAATGGACTTCTACCTGCTTAGAGGGAATGTTGGTATAGAGAATACAACAAAAGACTTAAGAGTTCAAACTGATATCTGATTTAAACCATTCCTCAGATGCCCATCAATTGGGGAAAGGCTGGGCAAGTTGTAGTACATAATTGTGACAGAGTATTATTTTGTTATGAGAAATGAAGGGAGGTTCAAAAAACAAGGCAAAACCTTTATGAATTGATGCAAAGTGAAGTGAATAGAACTGGAAGATCATTGTGCATAGTAACAGCAATGTTGAAATGATGATCAACTGTGAAAGACTTGGTTACTCTGATCAATAAAATAATCCAAGACAATTCCTAAGGACTCACAAGGAAAAATGCTATCTGCCTCCAAGTAGAACTGATGAAGTCTGAGCGCAAATTGAAGTATAATTTTCTCACTTTTGCTTTTTGCTTTTTTTTTGTGATCTGGCTAGTATGGAACTATGTTTTGCATGATTTGACCTGTATAATTGATATCATATCGTTTGCCTTCTCAGTGGGGGGAGGGAGAGAATGTGGAACTCAAAATTTAAAAAGAAAATAATGTTAAATATAAATAAATTATAAGTTAAAAAATAAAAAAAAGAATGACAGTAAAAAAAAATGATGAAAGGGGAATCCATTTGGAATGAGATAAACCATTCAAAGGGTAAAAAAAGGCATCTAAAATAAAGCATTTTATTCTTTAAAAAAAACCACTCCTCAGATGCCTACTGGTTGTATAACCCCAGGCAAGTCACTTTATTTCTCTGACCCTCAATTTCCCCATCTGTTAAATAAGAATTAGAATAGCACTTACAGCAATGCTGTGAGGATCAAATAACTTGTGTAAAAAATTTTGTAAAACTTCAAAGTGCTACAAAAATATTAGATTATTATTATTGTTGTTACTAATTATTATCATTGTTATTAACCACACAGGGTAGGCCCTTTGTAAAGTGCCAGGCAAATATGAGCTATTATTATTAGGGCATTTCAGTTATGAACTAAGCTTTTGTGGATTGGCCTGGAAAACTAACCATTAAGTATGACATTGTTGCTCTGGGGAAATAGTTCCAAATATCTTGAAGATAACCTTTTGGAACACAGCTTGTGCTGCCCACCGCATCACTGTCTTCTACTTGTTAACTTCTCCTGTACTTGTGTGTCTTGTCTGCGGATATAGATTGTGAATGGCTGGGGAGCTGAGTAAGAACCTATAAATATTCCCTGTGGTACTTAGCATAGTGGCATGTAAAGAAGAGGCATTCAAATATTTGTTGAGTGAATGTCTGACAAACCTGGTGCTTACTTGGCTTGAATGTTTCATCAGAAGGTCATCACTTCTTTTCACAAAGTGCGATCCCTCTGGGGTTTGGCCATACCTGTCAATCATTTCATCCACTAGCAAATTACATACTGAGCATGGGAGCCAATACTTTGCTTTTAGTAAAAGTGTTTTGAGTATCTTACCTATTAAAAAAGTTGCATTACAGAGTAAGGTGAAGAAATGCTCTTATCTCTTATTTATGCAGCATTGAATGGTGGTTCAAAGGTTAGCTTTGGAGTCAGGGAGGTTTTAGGTCAAGTACTGTCTCTAGATACATATTAGGTGTGCAATTATGGGCAAGTCACTAAACCCTGAGTGCCCTAGGGAACTATCTGTATTGTGGAAGGCATTTCTACACTGGGAGTTCTCTACAAAGGTGAAATCACAAGTCTGAACTGTCCTTTTCCCTCTCATCCCTAAATCCATTTTCTCTAACCTGGTCCAACTATTACCCTTGCTTCTATCTGTAGCCATTAGGCTACCTAAGCCTTGGGATTAGGCCTTGCTTCAGGAAAAAAAGCATTTAAGACACTTCTGACTGGGATAGGCATTTGATCAAGAATCAGTTTCTTTAGTGTGTTTGCCTCGTAGAAAAGAAGTGAGAAATGATAAGAAGTATATGACAAGTTCCATGCTTTTGGAGTACTTACATTCATATTAGGATGACCAGACTTATGAAGATTTAATCTATGCCTTAGGAAGGTTATTTTGGAAACTCTAAGAGGGATGAATTGGAGGGAGGATTGGAAGTAGGGAGACCAATGAGGACCCTATTGCATAGTCCTGGCAGAAGATGAGGGCCTGAACTCAGTGATTATGAGAGTAGAGGGGATGTCACAGAACTAGAGCTGTCCAGATTTGACAACAGATTGAATACAGGGTGAGGGAAAAAGAGAGCGAAAAGCTCAAGGTGATGAGTCTGGGTGATTAAGAAGATGACAATACCTTCAAAATAGCCTAGTTCAGGAAGAATGCTGATGTGTCTCATTTTGAGTAGGCAGTTAGGTAGATAGAGTGTATAGAGGTTAGGCCTGGAGTCAGGAAGACTCATCTTCCAGTGTTCAAATCTGGCCTCAGATGTTTATTAGCTATGTGACCCTGGGCAAGTCACCTAATCCTATTTGCCTCAGTTTCCTTGTCTGTAAAATTATCTGGAAAAGAATTTGGCAAACCACTCTTATATCTTTGCAAAGAAAACCCCAAATGGGATCACAGTCAGAAAGGACTGAACAACAATGACTCATTTTGAATATGCTGAGTTTGAGATGTTGAAGAACAGTTATCCAGCTGGCAACTGTAGATTCAATATTGGAGTCAGGGAAAACTTAGGGTTAGATATATAGACTTGGGAGCCATCTATTTAGAGGAGATCATTGAATTCATAGGAATTGATGAACTCTAAAAGGGGAAAAGTAAATGAAGAGAAAGTAAGGGAGACTAGGAAAAAAGCCTTGGGAAGCAGCCATGCTTATGAGGATAGGAGATGAATGATAAACCAACAAAAGACACTGAGGAGCTTTCAGACAGGCGGGAGGAGAATTAGGAAAGGGTATTATTGTTCTAAAAGCCAGAGAGGAAGGTGTGGTTAATGACATCAAAAGCTGCAGAGAGGTCAAGATTAAAGATGAAGGCCAAGAAAAAGGCCACTGGACTCAGTAGCAGAGAGATCATTGGTAATATTAGATAGAGCAGTTTCAGTTAAATGGTCCAGTTGGAGTGAGTCCTTGTTGCAAGGAGTTAAGAAGTGAATGGATATTGAAGAACTGGAGCCAATGAAAGCAGACGGCTCTTTTGAGGAGCTTGGCAGTGAAGGGGAGTTTCTAGGAGTTAGATAGTGAAAGGGAGGAGAGATACAAGATGATATATTGGTTGTCCCAGAATTCTTAAGGTAGTTTGGTACCATTGAAGCTTAAAACTGTGCTAAGGCTTTTGGGACACACTATATTATCTCCTTTGAGCCTTACAACAACCCTGGGAAGTAGGTACTAGAAATATTACTTCCCCATTTTACAAATGAGGAAGTTAAAGATCAGAAAGGTTAGGTGATTTTCCCATCATCACAAGGTTAGTAAGTATCAGAGATAGGCTTTCCTGGTCTCCTTTAAAACTGAGCTCAAATCCCATCTGCAAAAACCTTTCCTAGCCTCTCCTCCCTTCTTCCTTCTCTCCCCTTCTGTCTCTCTCTTTGTCTGTTTCTGTCTGTATCTCTGTCTTTCTCTAGCTCTCTGTTTCTGACTCTTTCTGTCTCCCCTCCCCCCATATCAAAAGAGGTGATATTGTCAGGGCATCCCAAAACCGAATACAGTTGATCTAAGCACAGATCTTGTGGGAATGGGCCATAAGTTAGATCTACTTCACATGCATGTTGTTTCCACTAAGGAGAATGTGAGTTCCTTGTATGCAAAGGCTGTTGTGTTTTTTCTTTTTATCTCTAGCATCCAAGAGTTGCTGTTGTTCTTCAGTAATTTGGTTATGTCCCACTCCATTTGGGGTCTTCTTGGCAAAGATACTGGGGTGGTTTGACATTTCTAGCTCGTTTTAAAGATGAGGAAACTGAGGCAAACAGGGTTTAAGTGACTTGCCCAGGGTCACCCAGCTAGTAAGTGTCGGAGGCCAGATTTGAACTCGTCTTCTTGACTCCAGGCCCAGTGTTCTATCCACTACACCACCTAGCTGCCTGAGCATCTAAGAGACTGCCCAGCAAATGGTGAGGGCTTAATGAATGCTTGTTGAGTTGAATGGAATGGAATGGAATTAAATTGAGATTATGATCAGAGAGGGGAAGGTCAGAGGTCAAGGTCATGGATATGGTCAAGCTATGTGTAGCAGTAAGCTTTTAGGTATGATAATCAGTTGAGGAGGTTGGGGAGTGAAGTATATGTCATAGGAATTAAGGAGAAGGGAATAACAATACCAAGATGTTAAATAAAAACAAACCACCATAAAGATGGGGAGACAAGTTAGAAACAAATGATAAACTCCTTGCTACTCCTAGAATTTTGGCTTCCAGAGATAGTAGGGATTTCCTACCCCTGAGTTCTTGTTCCAACAACTTCCCTCCCTTGAATGGAGGTTTGTGAAATCACTATATATATATATATATATATGTACACACACACACACATATATGCACACACACATATGTAATGTTATATAATTATATATAATACATAATGTCACAATATATTATTATATGTTAATATAATACATAATCATATAATATATTAATATATAATACAATATAATAATAATAACAATAACAATAATAATAACTAGTATTTATATGGCACTTACTATGTGCTAGGTACTGTCCTAGGTGCTTTACATTTATCATCTCATTTGATTTCACACAGGTGATCTCATTAGGTGCCATTATTATCCCCATTTTACAGATGGGGTCATTGTGTCTAAAAAGCAAGAAGAGAGAGAAGGGATGGGATAGCAGCAGACTGAGCCCCTGGAAGCTCCATTAATAGGTCTGGAACCACAGAGCTTTACTTGCAGGCTTCAGGAAGATGACCTGACTCAATTGGAAGCTCAGGTTATTTTCTCTAATGCAATAGGGGCACATTTGTGAATCTGACTGAAGAAGTTCTAGGGACCCAAGTGGCTATTCCCTCTGCTCGTTAGGACCTTTGGGCTTAGCTATGCCATTACTCTTGTTCTCTACTGCCTGTCTAAGCTCTTATTCCCTCTGCCATCCAAGAAGAGACAGATTTTCACAATAAAAAAGGCACTTACAACATTATACCCTGGGTGAGAGGAGCACAGTGACTGAGAAAGAAATGCATTCTCATCAAGCCATGTGCATAACGGCAGATACAGAGGTCTTCCAGAAAAGGTATTTCTCTCTTGATTAAGCTGCAGCTGCAGTGGAACACCAGAAACTCCCCCCTCCCCTCACCCCCGCTTTCTGTCCCTACATGCCAAAGTGCTAGCATCAGATAGAAAACTGCATGAGTGGCATTGTGACCTTCAAGATGACCTCGGGAATAATGAGCCCTGACCACCTTTTCAGCTCTATTAGTGACTGTGTGCTACCACCAGCTTCCTCCAGCACACAAAGAGGCCAAGTCTGAGGGCCAAGAGGGAGCAGGCAGGGTCTTCATCACACTAGATGAAGCCATTTAATGCTTGGACAATGAGTGAGCAAATGGAAAACCCTGCTATTGTTAGAGAGCCAGTGACAGCTGCTGCAGGAGGAGAGAATGGCATAGTAGGGAGGACAGCAGCTGGGCTCTGATTTGTGATTTTTAGCTACACTTTTAATAGGAGGTCTGCGGCCTGCTTAGAGCATGCGCCGCAATCATAGGAGGACATCTGGGACTGTTAACATACAGATCACAGTTCTACTTTAGCTTCTAATTCCTCTGATCCACATAAGTTCATGAATCTGACCTCGGGAAAATTCAGAGAAATGGGTTCATTTATTTTTAGCCAGTAAACCTTGAAAATAGTATCACAGGATTGAGAGCTGGAAGTTACCTTTGAAGCCACCTCTCCTTAAATAGATTTCAAAAGTTCTAACTCAGAAAAAGAAAGTGAATTGTCCAAAGGCAACCATGATAGAGCCTGGTTTTGAATCCAAATTCTCTGGCTCCAAAGCCAGTGTCCTACCCATTATGCTATATTGCTGTGAGATTTGGGGAACGTGATATTTTTGTTCATTAAAATTTGGGGGGGATACTATTGTCTGAGAGTTAACCAGATATCCCTTTTAATTTCAAATCTTGTTGGAAATTTTATAAAAATGAATGAGCTCTGCCTTAGTAAGCTTAATATATAACAGATCTTCAGGCTTGTCAATGTGGGTACTCCCTCTGATGGTGTACATTGTAACCTTCCTTCTACCTTCCTGAGATTAATGTCCGTTTTGCCTACTATTCCTCCTTACAATAACTACCCACCATGCCAGGGGCCTTTCTCTAGGTGATTTCACATTTCCCAGTTATACATGAAACTCTCAGGCTGTTCATTGCTCACTCTTGTGATGTGACTGGTCCAATTCACCTTTTAGATAATGACATTTTAGGCAACTTCTCTGGAATGTAATTTTACTTTTAAATTTACTTTCAAATTCAGGATCTCATAACACATAGGGTCATTGCTTCAAAGATCAGCAAATATTTAAGTCTCATAGATGCAAATGGTATAAATAGGAGATAGGATGTATTCAGTTCAGTAAGTATTTATGAAGTGCTTACTATAAGGTATGCTACATGTTGGGGATGTATGAACATGAAATAGTCCCTGTTCTCAAAGAGCTTACATTCTTTTGGGTGTGGGGTTGCAATATTATAAAAATAAATATATGTGAAGCATGTTAAAGGTGAATACAAAGTAATTTTGGGGGATTAAAAACAGGGATCATCAAGAAAAAACTCATGCAGAAGGCTTGAAATAAGGAGGGATTCCAAGAGCAGAAGCATGGAGGGAGAGCATTCCTTGCTTGTATTAAGGGAAAGCTGCAGAAAACAGAATGTCAAGTACTGGGGATAGAAAGTAGGTCACTTTGTTTGTAAAGTAGAATGCATGAAAGGGAGAAATGGGCAATGTCTGGGAAATTAATTAGAAGACAGATTGTGAATGACTTTAAATGTCAAACAAAAGTATGTATTTTAATCTGGAGGAAATAGGGAGCCATTGAAAGTTCTCAAGCAGGGGAGTGACATGGTCATGCCTGTGCTTTAGGAATGACAATCTGACAACTATGTGCAGGATGGATTAGAAAAGGGGAAAGACTAGAGTCAAGGAAACTGATTACAAAGCTATTATAAAAATATAGGTGATGGGTGATGAGACTCTCAATTAGAGTGGAAGCCAAATGAAGGAAATGGATTGAAGGGCCTTTGTGGATGTAAAATTAGTAAGGTCAAGGAATTGACTGGATACTGGGAGTGAAATAGTCTGAAGAGATGGGGAAGATTATGATGCTAAAGACCTTGGAGATTGGAAGAGTAGTTAATTTATACTGATCCCAGAATTTGTTTTATTTTATTCTAGCTTTTAATGAATACCTTTCATGAGTTTGGGTCTCACCATTTTGTTAAGAGCAGAGGATAAGAACAAGAACAAAAATCCTAATTAATTCAATGTTCTCAATAGATTTTTTTGGCCAATGGATATTTTATTGCATATAGATGTCATGAGTCACTGTAGCCAGCATTGTTATTTGTTATGAGGGATGAGGATAACATTTGTTCCAAAGTTTCAACCTCTTTCCAACCAAACTTTTCTTTCATTAGAAGTCACTTGGATTGATTTGTATTTCCTCTTTTGTCTC
This sequence comes from Phascolarctos cinereus, assembly GCF_003287225.1. NCBI lineage: Eukaryota > Metazoa > Chordata > Mammalia > Diprotodontia > Phascolarctidae > Phascolarctos > Phascolarctos cinereus. The sequence goes on along the minus strand of NW_027556098.1, from coordinate 274,403,052 downwards.
TGCCAATTTTGGACCAATTTCAGTTAGATTTGCAAACAGGTAGCCAAAGAGCATCAAAGTAAGAGGAAAGACAAGCCCATGCAAAAAGGACTTAGATAATCAGCCCTTGGATAATGACACAGATGAAGGGAGCTAGTTTCTCAAATTTTATATAGACAAAACTTTAATGTGAAGGACTGGAAGGTAGCCCTCCAAGCCCAAGAACTTCAGTTTTTAGCTAACGTAAATCTCATGCTTTAATATCTTACTGAGATTTGCTTTAGATTTTCCATTCAGAGAGAGGTGAGAATTTTCTAATAGACAGGGTTATTAGAAACTAGAATTGGCTTATATGGCTCTTGTGAACGAACTTAACTAGTAGCCTGAGGAGAGGTGGATGGGTGATCTCTGAAACAAAAGGGCCTTTTGGGTCCAAAATTGTACAGATTCAACTTGCCCAATCCTAGGCAGCAGACTTTCAAACCTGCTTTGGTCAAGACAGTGGATGGAATATGCCACTTCTTTTGCAAACTGCTTGTTTTATGCCCACTTTGTTTTGGTTCTCGGCTAAACACACTGGAGAGGAAGGGCTCTGCAGAGACCCATCACACACAAACACACACACACATGCTATCTGTATTTGTTGCCAAGGCAATGGCTAATAGAATCAAAATGGAACATGGCCCATTTGTGGCGGAACGTTACCCAATGATGCATCTGAGAAATACAAGTCGGGAAGGGAGTTGACAAGTGGTATGTGTGTGTGCGTGTGTGTGTGTGTGTGTGTATGCGTGCACATGCATGTGCATGTGTGCATGTGTACGTACACACAGACGTTATGACTTTGCTTCAATAAGGGCACACAAGGAATAAGTTTATATGCTGGAAACATGCTAGGGGGAAAAAAACTTGGTGAAACCTGAGCTTTAGACCAATGAGGTCTTAATCCATGAAGGAAATTACAGTTTAGGAGTGTATGATTTCTTTACTAGCTGTCAGCAGTATCTGAGTTCTGTGGAGTGCAAAAGTCTTAAGATGACCTTTTCTTGGCAGACAGGAGAGTGGAGAAGCCTGTTAGAGAGCATAAGCCAATTTGTTTTGTACATATAAGGGGCAATTTTCCTTCTTAAATACAAAACTGTGGAAAAGAAACATCTACAAACAGAAAGTTGCTCTCCTGTATCAAATCTTTTCCTTGCTATTTGCAGTAAGTTGTCAGAGGACCAAATGTGTTCTATGGGGAAGTATACCTTGGGAAATATTTTTGTAAATTTCTGGTATTGGAGGGAAGAGGTGGGGAAGAAAAAGTCCATAGAGATATATGAATAAATATTATTTGAATAAGGCTTCTCAGTGGGGCACATCTTTTAGGAAAGAAATGGTGAATATATCCACTTGCTTTAACTTGTCTTTTTTCCCTTTCTTTTCGCTAAATATACTTTCCAGAATGGCTGGACTAAATTCCTTCCTTCCTTCCTCCCTCCCTTCCTCCCTCCCTCCCTCCCTCCCTCCCTCTCTCCCTTCCTCCCTTCCTTCCTTCCTTCCTTCCTTCCTTCCTTCCTTCCTTCCTTCCTTCCTTCCTTCCTTCCTTCCTTCCTTCCTTCCTCCCTTCTCTTTTTCCTCCCCTCATTCCATTTGCATAGCCTAGCCCTGTAGAATACAAGCTCTAGCAGCTTCTACCATGAAGGATAGGCTTTGAGTGAGATCCTCAGACTTAGGCTTTTAGGAGTCTAGCTTAGCTGAGTACTGAGAAGTTCATCACCAGTAACTTGACTTCTTTGGTCTTAGTAGTCTGTGGAATATGGTAAATTCTTTAAGGCAAGGATTGCTTGTTGTCTTTGTATCTCAAGTGCCTGGCACATAGAAGGTACTTTCATAAGTGTTTGTAGAACTGAATGGGATTGAAATGACACACACTCTTTGTGATCAGAAAATGTCAGGTATGAGTACAAAAGAATAACAAAGTGAAGATAAATAACAGTAGCAATGCTTGGCTAAATTCATAAAATTCTAAAATTCATAAAAATTCACAAGGTCACATATTGACTGCTCAAGTCCCAGAATGCTATTGGTACTAGAGTCAGCTATATCTTAGGTATCTTAGGGTAAATTGGTTATTATGGGCTAGGCTTTGAACCAAACTATCATTTAGAGTGAAAGGATCACAGTTAGCGGGGACCTTAGAAGTTTATCCCTTGTCTAAATCATGAAATACTTCTAAAATACTCTCCATCGCAATGGTTCCATTTGAAGACCTCCAGTAACATTAACTCCACTACCTCCTGGAGCAGCCTATTAAATTTTAATAAATTTAATTGTTATGCAACAATACCTTTCTGCAAAGCATAAGGAGGTAGAGAAATTCATAAAAAAATTGACAAAATTCCAAAAATCAAGTAAATAAATACTTTGATATTGGGCAACTCAGAGTCAAAGATGGGAACAAAGGATGACAATGAAAACTATGGTGCAAAATATGATTCAGGTTTAGTAGACAAAGACACCAAAGGCTTATGGACCACTTGGCAGTTTTATACCTATACCTCAAGAATTCCTTCAAGAAGAGAAACAGAAGATGCTGAATGTGGCAAGTGCCACACAAAATCCGTACAAAATGATACTGACTATACCTAAACAGATAGGAAATAACTAGTTACTGATTACATCATAGAATCAATTATCTGTGTATAATCAGACCATTGGCTAGTTGGACAAAGGTCAACATCAACCAAACTAGAAGAATGAAAAGACACTACACACAACTGAACAGCCTGAATTCAACCTTATCAAACAAGCTACTTTTTCTATTTCCAAAAATAGAAAAATTTAAAGATACAAACTTTCTTCTTCTTCTTCTCTGTAAAATGTAACTAATAGAAAACATTTGCCACAAAGAGGGGACTAAAAGAGGTGAGAAACTGTCTTAGTCAGCAAATATCTGATCACCATATCATACGGTACCCATGCACAACACTGATTTATAATATAAACTCATTTGCAAAAATATTTAGGGGGAAAGATGGCTGAATGTTACCAGTAGAATCATCTCAACAAAACAGTGAAAAATCAGCAGAGGCAAAAATAAATTCATGGTAAGCTTGGTGTGAGACACAACTGAGCCACAAAAGATATTGATAGATGAAGTTGTCAGAACAACATATAAATGAAAAATAGAATAGCACATTGACAATTTTCCATAATGGTTTATTTTGATCATCAATGAGAGTAAAACCTCCACATTTGTATCCTCACACTTCAATCCATTATGTGCTTTAAAGAGGATTGTTCACTGAATGGGTGTTGCCTCACTCAAAGTGAGAACCTGAAAAGACCTTAGTTTAAAAAGGCCAAGGTTTCACACTGCATCCTGGGCCATCTCCAGTTGTCTTGATTGATATTTGTCCACTGGACCCAGATGGCTCTGGAGGAGAAAGTGAGGCTGGTGACTTTGCACAGCCCACCCTCATTCAAATCAAAGTCAATTGCAAGTCATGTCATCATCTCCCTGATGTCATGGTCCTCTTTGAGAATGAAGGACAAACCATTATATAGGGATATCAATCAATAAACCTTTATTAAATGCCTACTATGTTCCAGGCACTGTGCTAAGCACTGTGAATCAAAAAAAGGCAAAAGACAGTCTCTACCCTCAAGGAACTTACAATATAATAGATATAGAAATAGTATTTAAGAGGCTGCAGCTAAGAAGAGGAGATGGACCAGACCAAGTTTACAGTAAGAAACTTTGTGATAGGAATGTCATAACTCTTTGAAAGAGCTAACAGATCATTAACTCTTAAGATAGCTGAAGGAGAGGAGGACATAAAAAGAATGGAAAAAAATGACACCCAAAAGAGGTGATTGAGTGAATGTCAATAACTAGTAGATCAAATGACTGCTTTCTCATTTTTATGAAATCTTTATGAGATGGAACCTTAAAAGTGCTCCTTAAGATCATAAAAAGATTCCTTGATAAATGCAATCACAAAGATAACTGTGCAAAATATATAGGGGCCATAAAAAGGCTTTTGCTTTTGGAAGACAGGTTGGGCTCTCTGATGCTCCTTGAATCTTGTTTCTTGCTCTAGTATTGACTTAACTTACTTAACTGGTAACACCAACCATCAGTTTCCTATTTCTGTCTCTACCCCATGTATGTTGGTACTCCTAAGAAGTCCAGGTGTTGACCCAATTTAACCTCAAGGTTATGACTATTTGGATCCCAATGGAGATACTTCCCTTCTAGCTAAGAAAAGGTTTGGACCTATCCAACATGAGCACTTGGCCTAAGCATCAGTATATATTGGTACCCCTTGAGAAGGATGAGACACAATGTGCTATCTTTTGTAGACTAAGATGTTATTACTAATCATCATTTGCTTGGCAAGCATTTCATTTTTTTTCGCCAAATTGTGGTGATAGATCTTGTATTATTTATATTAATTTGACTTATAGCTAACATTAAGAATCTGAGAGCCAATTGGCTGAAAGTGTTATGTATAATTCAGAGCCTAAAATCCAGTTGAAGATTAAAGAGCTGAGAGAATAGGACAAATGGTTTTCTTACTTTCATGTCCACTGAAAGGTATGCTTGTGAACTTTTGGATATGAACAAGAGTACTTTTGTGTTACCTGTCCTGAGCAAGGATGAAAAATAGAAATAATGAGAAAGAGGAAAGGGAGAAATATAGTGAAAACCAAGCTGAAATATCAAGAAAAGGCTATCTTTCAGGTTGTTTAACTATGATGAGTCTCATGGCAACAATACTAAATGACAAATTATCTTCTTTGTGTTTATAACAATAGCAATAATAAGGAAGATAATTCATTCACTCATTCAACAAATATTTGAATGCCTACTATGTGAAAAGCACTGTGGCAGACAATGTAATGATGATGGTGATGATAATGTAATAGTAATACAGACACTGCATTTATACAGTATCTTTTGACTAAAGAGCTCAAAATGGTTGGGGATTTTTTGTTTTGTTTTTGGTAAATATGTGACATTCATTGAGAGAGGCAAGGAGGAAATATTCTCCTAATTTTTTTAATGAACAGTAGATACTGAGGCTCAGAGAATATAATTAACTTACCCTAAGATACAGAATATAGCTGTGAAGAGAATGAGGGATTGACACTTGGGTCTCTTGAAAACCAACCCAGTGTGCTTCTTAGTGCCATGCTCTGCCCATGGATGATAAATCCCTTCAAGACTCATCAATAAGAATACTGAGGAAAAATTTTTGCTAATCTTAGTTTTAGAATTTCAATAGCATATGAACCTACCATAATGCCAGGATGACCTATAACTGGATTTGCATGATATGGGAAAAATATGATGAAAAAATTAGCCACTACTGTTGAATAAGATTGCTTGCTCCTGTCCTCGACTCCTCCTAACCAATCTGTTGCCATCTTAAATAACACTATTCTCTACCCTATACTGGATATGGCAGACAAACTGGACTAGTTGCACCCTCTATACACATTCCAAGCTTTTTTGTCTCCATACCTTTACTTACTCTATTCTTTACATCTGGAATTTCATCATAACCACCAGTGAAAGGCTACCTATTTAATTAAATTAGAGAATCACAGAGATATCTCTTAGGATCTCCACACCAACTTTTCTCTGACCCAGAATATCCTCTACAAAATACTCCACAATTAGATTTCTAGTAAGATCTACTTCTGAACTGGTTCCAGCTCCAGTTCTTCCTTCCTTCATTCTTCCCTCTCTTATTTTTTTTCCTTTTTTTCAGATCTTATATAGCATTCATATAACTCTAGAGAATAAATGAATGATTAATGAATGAAAAGTTTTTATTAAGTATTTAACTATATAGTAAGTACAAGGTATACAAGTGCAAGATGGTCCCTGCCTTCAAGGGGTTTACATTCTAATGAGGGAAACAATCAACATAAGGGAGTGGCAGCCAGAGAATGGTGTTTTGGTCTGGGAAGTCATAGGGATGATGTGTGGAGACATATGGGATTCCAATGACATGAGTATATGTAACTAGAAGATAAAGTAACTAAAGATAAAATGGACTCATGAAGAACTGGTAACAAACCCCACTTTTGATATTTTCTAGCTATGTGAAAATAGATAAGTCATTTAACCTCCATAACTCTAAATTTCATCAATGTATAATGGGGATAATAATAATTGCATATTACCACAGAGGGCTGTTGAGAGGTTTGAATGAGATAATTGTGTAATGTGTATATGTGTGTATATATGTATGTTTGCTTTGCAAACTTAACATGTTAAATATCTGTTATTACTGTCTTCATCATTGCTGTTGTCCTTGCTGCTGCTGCTGTTATTGTTGGACAGGTATAGTTAGAAGAGCTTGGTTTTGAAATCAGAAAATCTGAGTTCTTTTTCTTTTTATTCATTTTATATTGTTTCAAGGTAATATAAGGAGTCAATTATTGAACCATGAATATTGGCCTTCCAAAGAAACTCTGGTTAAGCTCTTATCTTATCAGTAGCTATTATTTTTGGGGATGAGTCTTTAGTACTTGAAGACCAGGGGTATTGAAGTTTCTCTACCTATCTGAATAAGCCCGAAGATACAATCAATACAGGTGGAAGGAATACTTTTCTACCAACATGGTGGTGGAGTGTCCTTATTGCCCACCTAAGATAAAATATTCCTCTTCTAGAGAAGGCATCCTTAACCTTTTTTGTGTGTTGTGGACTCATTTCCAATTTGATAGAGCTTATGGACCCCTTCTCAGAATCGTGGTTCTAAATGTATAAAATCAAATATAGAAGATTACAAAGGAAACCAAACATTAGTGAAAATAAAATGGAATTCCTCCCCCTCATCCAAGTTCATAGATCCCCTGAAATCTATCCTCTGTTCAAGAGAGTAATAACTCATACATATGTATGTCACACATATTACATATATTCATAACACTAACAACTCCAGGAAGCAGGTATCATGTTATCACTATTATTGTTATTGTTTTATTTTGGCTGTGATATCACTGATGTAGGGACCTCCTAGAAGAACTTTCTCTATAAATAAAGACCAGTATTTTCTCTACAATTTATCCTTTCCAACATAATACAAACTCCTTAAAAGAATGGATTATTTAATTTTATTTGTATCTCCAGCACCCAGCTTAGTGCTTGGGACATAGTAGGCATTTAATAAATGCTGATTGATTGATTATGGTCTCTGAGTGTCCTCTGGGGATATTGAGATGTTAAATGACTTGCCTCAGAGTGACACAGTCAGTACCTGTCAGAGTCTGCACGAGTATTATTATTCCAAATAAGAGATTCAATGACTTAACTAGAGGAACAAAGAGTCAGAGCCAGGATTTGAACTTAGATTTCTTGACTCTAATTATAATGCACTTTCTACTATACTCTACTTCTTCTTATACTATACTTATACTTCGTCTAGTTGGGTGGTAGTTCTAAAGGGAAAAATATAGGTTTGTTGTAAGGAAAAAGTTCCTAATAATTACAGCAATCTCAAAGTAGATGGATTGTTTTGTAGAAAGTAGTGGGTTCTGCCCCGCTGGAAGTCTTTCAAGCAAAGGGATGTTGAGGACAGTGTAGATGATTCAGCTATGAGATGGACTGAATGATATCTGGGGTCCCTTTCAACTCTGAGGTGGGAGGCAGTATGACAAAGTGAGACGAATGCTAACCTTGGGGTCAGGGGGCCTGAGTTCAAATCCAAGTTATGCTATGTGGTACACATGTGACTTTGAACAAGTTACTTGACCTATGTGGACCTCAGTTTCTTCTCCATAAAATTAGGGGGTTTGATTAGATGGCCTTTAAGGCCCCTTCAAGGTCTAGAGCTATAATTCTGACCAAATGAAAACCAAATACCTTCTATGTCTTTTTATTATTCCTTGTAGGAGGGTGTTGGCTGGGGAATGAGGGGAAAGAATTTCGTGGGGGTAAATTAGTGCCTAAGTTTATACATGTCGATTACCCAGCTATTTCAATCTAAAGAAACACACTATGCTAGAAATAATCAGGTCATTCAGAACCTGTGTAATTTTGGCCTCATTGATCCATAGAATTGGCCTGTACAGATCTAGCCTGAGAATATTTACTTGAGGTATACATCCATCTTCTTTTAACCTATCCCTAGGAGCAGGGTGAAAAGAACTACCAATTATAAGAAAGAAAAAAGGGCTTCTAGGAAAGGTGGACAATAATAATAGCTGATGATTATACAGCACTTTATGGCTAACAAAAAACTTTTACATATATTACCTCATTTGGTCCTCACAACAGGTAATTGCTATTATCTTCATTTCACAGATGAGGAAACTCAGGCTGAGGGAGTTGAAGTGACTTGCTCATGAGTCTCTTGCTTGCAAGTATCAGTTAGGGCATTTATACCCTAGTCTTGGAACCCTTAAGCTTGCTTTTTAATAGCCCACCATTTAGCCTCTCTCGAAGAGCAGTCCACCGACCAAAATCAAAAGGGCAAACACAACTCAGAGGGCTGGGTGAACACTCATGCCGCAGGGAGGTCACAGTGAATGTTCATTTTATCCTCGAACTGCCTCAGTACAGCTGGATGGCAACCTTGAATAAGATAGTGGCTTCTTCCAGTGCTGAGCCGCCTTGTTTAAAAGTTAAACACCTTACCTTCTGATTTAGGAGGTTCGTCAATCCACTTATATCAAGCAGAGACCCAGAAGCGGTTTCCACTTGTTCTCTACAGGGGTTCCTGCTGGTGCCCCTAGGACTGATTGATTACCCCACTAAAGACTACCAGGGCCACACACTTGAAGATGTTAACAGCCAAGGAGTTATCAAGGCCTTGTTCCAAAAATGCTGTTACATGGGTGGTTTTTTCCCCTCTCCTTTTTCCTTTTTCCAGTGACCTCGTGAGGCAGCCAACTCTTTGGGTTCACTCAGGCGCTACACAAAGAGGTATTCTCTGTTCTTAGCCTTATAAATCAATTTTAATTATAACAACAGAAACATCAGCTGCAAATAGGAACCAAATGGGCCAGGGCCTTTCTCTTTCCTCTCTAACTATCTCAAATTAAATGCTGAATTGTATTTTGGGGCCTGGGTATTGTCATGCAAACGAAGAAAAACAACTTGCTTTCCAATTTCCACATGCAAATACAGAGTGAATTGTTGAGAGAGAGAATATATTTTGCCATCTCAGTGGTTCTGGGAAAGATAAGGGGCCCTTGCAAAAAGTTCTCCAATTTGTCAGCTGGCAGCTTATTAAATACCCAAAACAAATGTTTATATAGCATTAGAGGGACACTGTCAAGGTCGGGAGGTTCCAAAATGGACCAATTCTGTTTGTTTTTCCCCCCCTCATAGCTGTTTGCAAAGTCTCTTGTTCTTTACCCCTCTCCAAACAAACCCATCAATTCTGTTTTCAGCTGCCTCAGGAAAAAAAATAGCAAAGGAGCCAGCCTTTGTGTATGGACCCCTAATAATAAACGTGAATGGGGAGCAGCTTGGCATTTGTGAGCAAAGCTACAATAACAGAAGTTTTGGACATACCTTCTCATTTGCTTTGTCAAGATTATCATTTTATGTGTATGTGTATGTGTGTGTGTTCACACACGCCTGTGGGGCAACCCTCCAAAAACAGTTTGGGATACTTAAAGTTTTCAGGGACATTTTCAGGGGCATTTTAATTCTATATTAAATATATGATCAAAGAAATATATGACTGAAAAAGGAGGTGAGCAGGTGTGTGTGTGTGTGTGTGTGTGTGTGTGTGAGAGAGAGAGAGAGAGAGAGAGAGAGAGAGAGAGAGAGAGAGAGAGAACACTGTACCCAAATAATGTCAAGAGATGTAGAGATGTAGACCCTTACTTAATACGCTGGATAGATGGTCGGGGAAGATTTGTGAGAAAAAAAGGAACAGAGCTCCACAGAATGGAAGGCTGGGATGGGTTAAGAACTTTACCACTGGAGGAAGTACCCATTGGGGTGAGACCATAGAGCCATTCAAGTATCAAAGTATCTCTATTTTCCAGGCAAGAAAACAGATCAGGAGAGGTTAAATCACAGAATCACAGAACCTCAGCGTCTCAGATTGGAAGAGATCTCAGAGATTCCAGCCCGTGTCTGAATATCAATCTCTTTTTCTACTACCATCCATAATCTATCTATTGATCTTCAGAAAGGGGACAACCAATAATCTGTTGAGGCAACACATTCTACTTCCTGGCAGCTCTAATTGTTAGAACATTTTTCTTCCTACTGCCCTGAAATTTGTTTCTCTAGGAATACCAGCCAGCATTCTTAGTTCATCCCTCGATGGCCAAGTAAAAAGTGACTTGTCCTAAATCACATAGCTAATTAGCAGAGAAAGTGTGGACTACAACCTAGCTCTCCTGCTGTTTTTTCTCCTGTCCCATATATGGCTCCTCTTCTATCTGGGAATAGCTTACCCCAGGTGCATATACCACTTCCAGTAGTAGGATAGAGCCAAGATGCTTTAAAGCATCCAAGGATCCTTCACAGGGCCCCAGACCTAACACATCACTACACTGGCCCCATGCTCTCCTCCACTCCACTCCAATACCCAAGTCTTACTGTCTTTGCAATCAACCTCAGGTTGTTTGTATTTCCAGGCAGGAGGCCTGAACTGCCAGGGACTCTGGCATCCTAGGTATGAAAAAGCTCTCTCCTGCCTTGATTGTATGTTCAATTGCTCTGGTATGTTGCATGGCTACAAATAGATTTCTGTCATTCTTAATAACAGCCCCATTTGATTTGGGAAGGGCAGCTAATGTTAAGTCACTGACCATACAGGGAACTGGAGTGATGAAGTGAAAGGATGATGGGGAGAGAGCTGTCAACTCCATCTGTTCACAGAGGACTGAAAGCATGTAATTCACAACTTCTGTAAGCTCAGGAAGTTATCATCTGAAAGTTGTTGCTCTGCAGTGCCTTGACAGTCTCACAATACAAAATAAATCTATTCACGCCTCTCCTGAAAGCCAGGATTCCAGGAATATGCAGCAACAGCAGAAAACAGTGATAAGTTCCTTGTTAGGTTGTTGTAACCTACAGCAGCTCAACACCAGCCTCATTACCATATATTATCTTTCTGCTTGCACATGAGGACTTCCTAAGAGACCAAAGGGGTTAGGGAGGCCTTCTCTGGTGGCTAGCAAGTTTGTGGCATTTTTGCCATAGTCTTCAAAGTCCAGTTTGGTCCCTTCCCAATCCCCAATTGTCAAAGTTTCTAACTCCAGTGTGTTTTCCTCCAGTTGACTTAAGTAGTCAGCAGAAGTCTCATAAAGGAGATTTTGAACAGCAAAGAAAAATGATGAGATGAGGGTCTTAGGAGTACTTGCTTGGGTGCTGAGGGCATGAGCTCTGCTTATTTCAGAGACTGGTAGTACCTGCAGCATTTATGTTGAGGAGGGGAAATTGGCTCCTAAGCAAAGGAGTAGTAATGGCTCATAAAATGGACATCTGTTAGGAATAGCAGAGAGCAATGAATATCTCACAGGCCACTGAGTCTGAAACACCAAATTAATCAGAGGGGCTGAGCAATAATGAGCTATTTCCACCTTGCTCTAAGATCTAAGGCCTGCCACCAGGAGGTAGGCAATGATGGCTCGGTCATATCTCTTTGGAGGTTTTCCTAGGCCCCAAATCACTACAGTCCACGACAATTTCATTGTGTGTGTGTGTGTGTGTGTGTGTGTGTGTGTGTGTGCATGTACCTGAGTGGGGCACTAATGTACTATGTATCTCTGATGATGCAGTCCATTATCTGCTTCATCCTATTCACCGCTGTGGCCCTTTAAGCTGCCCCCAAATCACTAGCGCTGCAGAACATTTCAGGCTCTGATGAGGGCCTTAAAGCCCTCTGTTCCTAAGCTGTTATGGCCACATTTTTCAGTCTATCACCAAATCTCATTTCATATCAGAGACAGGTTAGCATCATGAATAGCATGCTGGGCATAGAGCCAGGAGGACCTGGGTTCCCATCTTGTCTCTGACACTAGCTGTGTGACCTCAGGTGCTTCTCTGATCCTTAGATTCCTGATCTTTGAGATATGGTAATTATACCAAAGAGTTGTGGGGCTCAAATAAAATAATTACCATCAGCTACTATAATAGATTTCCCAAATTTTGCCACTCATGGGCCAGACCCTGAAATAACTGGACCTGACCTAAATAGGAATTAGGTCATAGATAAGAAATTATTCTTGAATCTAGTTCTGCAGCACTGCTTTGGACAAGGGCTTTGGAATGCATCATCCTTGCAAAAAGTGGGAAAGGCTAAAGAGACCACCATTTGGGATTGAGTGACTTCAGAACCCAGTTTCTACAAGGATGGTTATATGAATCAGATTAAACCTTTCAGGGGTAGCTAAGTGGTACAGTGGATGGAATGGTGGGCATGGAATCAGGAAAACCCCAGTTTACTCCTACCTCAGACAGCAGCTGTGTGACTCTAGGCAAGCCACTTCCACATTTGTAAAATGAGAGGGTTCAATCTGATGGCCTCTTTGGTCCCTTCCACCTCTAAACTTATGATCTTAAAAGAACCATATTTAATTTATTCGTATTCAAACTTGTCTCACCTTTGGGGTTGTAAGCAACAGGAAGGCAAGGATCTGCATTCTTTCTTTGTAGACCTGCAGCATCTAAGCATTTTGTAAACCTTAAAGTGCTAGAATGTCATTTGGGATGATGATGATAATAATGACGATGTTGATGGAGGTGGAAGAAATTAACTGAGAAACACTCCCTAATCTAATGTGTTCTAGCACAGTTCCAATTTAAGTAGATAAAGAATATTTCTTTTTTCCGATTTCACTTAGGCTACAGAAACTGGACCTTCCTGATCACATCTATATAGCAACAACCTGTAATTAATATTTTCCAGCAAAAGGAACAACCTACATGATTTTGCTGCCAACTTGTGGGCTTTCTGACAGTAATATAATGGGAGGCAAAGTGAGCTTCCTTTGTTGTTTTTCCTTGACTTTATGCTTCTGCCAAGAGTGCATTTTTCCTAATTTACACCTTTAGAGCACTTTATTTGTACTTCTCTTATACATTTCCTTAGGCATAACTTTTTTTTATGCTTATTTGTGGGCATTTCTTTTTCTCCACCCCACTTCATCACTAGATTGTGGGCTTCTTAAAGAGCAGAGACTATGTCTTATTGATCTCTGTTTTCCTTCTAGTCACCAGTATAGCTCCTTACAAATGACAGATGGGCAATAAAAGGTTTTTGGACCAAAGGAAGTTGAATCCTTTCATAAAGGGAAATGCCTGTGTTCTCTATTTTCTCTGTTGGATGAAGTAGTATTGTCACTGATAAGCTTTTATGGACTAGAACTCAACCAAGTCAATCATCTACTAAGTGCAAGACAACACACTTGGTGCAACCTCTTTGGATTAGAACCACAGAATCTGTAGAGGTGAAAGGGACCTTTGAAGTCATTATAGTTGCAATGCCTGTTCAGTTGCCTGAGAGTCAAACCACTGCATTGAGAGATGAAACCTTGAAAGAAATCTGGGATCTCTAGTGACCCTCCTCAGCATATGGTCTGATGACTATGGTTCACATAAGCCTATACTCAGATCCCTTTTGGAAAATGTAGGATCATAGAATTTTGATCTCAGAAATTTTTTTAGTCCAATAGCTGAAGAAACCAAAGTTCAAAGAGATAAGTAATTTATCTAGGTATCAAAGTTAAGTATCAGGTTTGGCATTTGAACCCAGGTCATCTGACTCTAGGACCAGTGCTTTTTATACTACATCATCCGGAAGGGATACTTTATGAGCCTGAGCTTCATCTTGTGCTAGGTCCTGTTTTCTTTGAGTCATACTGGAGTGAACTGAGTGACATTACTGCGATAGAAATTTCAATCCCTCATAGCAACTATGAAGCTTCAAAGGTGGTGCAAACAGTGAAAATAATTCAGCAGTTCATTTGAGCAGGGATGATGCAACTGAAAATACACTGTTCAAGGACAGCATCTTCAAACTCCCAAGGATTGTGAAAATTAAGGCATTTGCAATTTTGTCTCCTTGTGAAGGGCTGGAAAGAGGGACATTAATGAGGCTTTTGGACTAACTTCAAAATAATTAAAAACAGATTCATTAGTCTAAGATACCTCTTGCCACCCCTGTTTGAAGGAAACAAATTGGTAGAGTCTCTGATCTCTGTGGCATGCTGTTCTCTGTCTTGTTATCAAAAATCTATGTTGCACAGATGACATTTTTATTTAAAAAAATTTTAAAAAAGGCAAACCTGGCCCAAAATGTTACCCTGAGAGCATACCCATGTAACTTATGCTGAAATGGATAGGAATTTTGCCCAAAGGAAGACTGTGAAATGAATCATGTTGGTTGTTGATCTCTTGATAACCTCATAATGATTTTGATTGACACTTACCACAATCAAGCAGGGTTTAGAGCAGGATTCCTAGTCTTTCCTTTTTTTTTGTTTTTTTTTTCTTTTGCATCAGGGACCTCTTTGGCAGTCTGGTGAAGCATATGGACCCCTTAGCAAAATAAGGTTTTTAAATGTATAAAGTAAAATATATAAGATTATAGAAGAAGCCAATTATATTGAACTGTACTTATCACATTTTTTAAAAGTTATGGAACCTAGAGTAAGACCCCAGTTTAGACAGAGAAATTGAGTTCTATTGGTCCTAATAATGAACCAATGGCAGAACTAGACAGTCGTGTTAGAGGCCCTAAGACACACGCCACATAATTATAAAACTAAAGATATAAGGAGAGATATTGGGGGTTGTCTGTATACTCATTTCAGAGAATAGGGTTAACATTTGCTTTGAAATACTTTTAGGTAAAGATGATCTCAATTTCGCTCTACTAAACTATCTCATCAATCCATCCATTTCTTCTTAGGACTGAACAAAACTACCTTTCTTTGAGCTTCAGCACACTGTTTTCTGCTATGATAAAGAACAAGCAATATCCCACCCTCATAACAGCCCATAATAGGTTATATTTCTTGACTAATTTTTTCTCCACTGAATTAAGAACTAGTGATACTGAGGAAAGGCATCATGCTTCAGCTCTACCATGGAACTTCTCTGAGAACCAAGTAGAGAATCTGAAGGGTGGACGATGAGGAGAGGAGAAGGGAGTTTGCATTACATAGCTTTTCTCATTTGGTTGTCCTGTGATGCCAGGTACTCTTTGAATCTCTTGATTTTTTTTATCAAAAAGATAGCATTTTAATTGGTTCAAATAAAGTTTTCACACAACCCAAAGTTAAGTTCATCCATCAGAGAAGAGGAGGAATGAGTGTGTGTTGTGAATGTTAATGAATAAATGACCTCTTTCATTATTATGTATCTACATTCAAAATGTCACAGCTCGTTCGGTGATAATTATTGAATTTCCAGCATTTATAGGAAAACAGCACATATAGTACGGAGATAATTGCCCCACTGGATTCTTATGAAGGATGCAGTTTTCTATAAATATAGGGATTTAGTAATTATCTCTAGCGCCTCCTTGTTAAAATTAGAAAGTAGGTAAAAAACAAATAGGAACAGTATTTATTCATTAAAATTCAAAAGCATGTTAGCTCAGTTATCCTAAAATTGCCCAGATTGGATGCGAATTGTTCGTTATTCTCATTTTTGAGGTTTCTTTTTTAGTTTGTCTTGCTGTATGGAGTGAGGAGTTTATTTTTTCACATGACAACAGGACCATGATATCCATTGTATTCAGGAATGAGATGAGGGTCTTTTTAATTTTCTCTTGTTCCTTAGTCCACAGTTGGGATCAGGTATATTAAGAAATGGCTTAGCATGGTTAAACTGGAATGCAGCTAGGTCTCTGTGATAGAATAATTTAATCCCAGAGTTGTAAGGGGTCTCAGAGGTCAGATAAGGCCATCCCATACCTGAAGCATGAATCCTCTTTACAGAATTCCCCCAGAGGAGTCACCTTGCATCTTACAGGAGACCTCCAGCAATAGAGAACCTCCTACTTCCTGAAGCAGCCCACTCTATCTTTTGTGATCATTAGTCCAATCCATACCCACATAGAAAATACCTCTACAGCATCCCCCACTGGTCATCCAGTCTCTGCTTGAAAGCCTGTCGTGATGGAGAACCCATGACAGGGCTGCTCTACTTTTTAGAAACTTCTTATTTTGAACTGATGATATCTGCCTTCCATTCTGGTTCTATCTAGTAAGCTTACTCACATGTCATACTCCATTGAACTGATGTTTAAGCCTGTTCTAATTACAAGTGCACTTTCATCCAAAGACCAAAGTCTTTCTAAGCAGTCAGGGAATCCCTGCAAACTCCTCCTCTCTTCACCGGCCCCCTCTAAAAAACCCAAGTGTAAAATCTGGGGCTCTTGGCACACAGGCTCCACTGGTGCACTGGCAGAAGGCTCACAGTAATCAGTAATTGTTCAGGAAACAAATTCTTGGAAGGGAAATAGGTGATTTATTGAAAAGGCCCTGGTATCACATTCCTTCTAATCACCATCTCAGCTCCTAAAAGGAGCAGCCTAGGCAAGCTCTGCTAAGCAAATGTAGATATAGTGGGTAGAATCAAAAGCATTTAAAGGGAGCATGTTACTTGATGAAAAGGAGTACTGGTTACATTACAGAACAAGGTAAAAGGTAAAAGGTGTATAATTATGGGAGTGAGAAAGAAGCCTGGGCAGGGAGAAGAACACTCTGTTTAAACTAATAAAGAATTGGGGGGGGGGCGTGGAATCAAACAACTGGTCCGTAGATATCAGCCAGTTTCCATAGCAAATAAATAGAAAGCCAATCAATCCACATAAAGAGACTGGAGGGAAAGCAGTGACAGAAAGGATAAGTGACTCACACTGGCCTAGAAATGTTTACTTTTGCATCATTCTGGAAAAGAGGGAGATGAGGATTTGCTTAATTCAGAGGTTAGGTTTCTAGGGAAGGAGGATGCAGAAGGTGGAAGTGAGCTGATAGAGGTTAGGAGCAGTCGAAAAAGGGCTTATGGTGGCAACATTGATACACAGAATTAGGACCCAGCAAAGAGCTGTTCTGGCTTCACGGACTTCATGGTGGGGGTAAAGGTAATTATGCTGCTTTCTTGTTAGTTCTAATGAGGGGCTAAGGATGAGGAATCAGCAACACTTAGCCAAAGCCTAAAGTCTTAATGGAATCTGTATCTAAGATCCAAGCAAAGTCTAGCTATTTAGTACTCTTCTGAATCATTTCCTTTCTTTTTTCAAACTCCCCTGAGAAGCAGAAGCAAAATACCCCAGAGAAAACCATTGTGGGTCCAATTCTGGACCCCATTAAACACCTCACTCACTCATACTTGATGTCCAAAAGGCATCCAAGGCCAGAGCAGGGCTCTTAACTCCTTTTCCTGCTGGGTTACCTTTGCCAACCATCCCCCAAGTGGTCACTTTCTAGAATCATCCAGACACTTTCAATGGGTGAATCAGCTTTCCAATCAGCATCACTAATAGTCTTGGGAATTAAAGCTTCTAAGGAAGGAGAGGCTTGAAAAAGCCCAAGTTGATTAAGGACTGTCACTGCGAGCTCCAGAAGCACAGATCAATTCTGATTAAGGTGTTAGAATTCTTTCAAAGGATGACTTGTTTTAGTAGGCAAGTAGCTGACTCTCTCAGGTGGGCAGGAAGCATTTGACAAAGATCAGCTTGCAAGGCTCATTCTGAAGGCCAGGAGTTGAATCGAACAAATTCAGCCAACTAGACATCAGGTGAAACAGACAGCAAGATTTCCATAACTCAGCAATTTACAGAGAGAAAAGAGATAATAGCTAGATTATACTTCTATCTCACTTACCAAAGGTAAATAATTCTTTAGCAAGGTTGAATCATTATTAGCAACATCAACAAACATTCATTAAATTCTTACTGTGTGCCTGGTACTGTGCTAAGCATTGGAGATGCAAAGGGAGGATATATGGCCCCTGCCCTTAGGGAGTTCACATTCTAATGGGGTAGACACAGAAACAACTATGCAGGCACACTACATATACAGTGTAGGTTAATTTTGGTTCATTTAACATGTGAACTGTTCAAAAACAATATGAGCATGGTAGGGGGCATTGCTGGTAAATATCTGTACTTATATGCAGGCTTAGAAAAATTATTAAGTAATAATACCTATTTTGAAAGTCAATCTCTAGGCAATTCATTGCAAAGCTAAGCTGCTATCATATGGTTTGTTGAATATATTATGACTGGATTTATTTTTTCTAAGTGTTATAGTGGAGACAGCACTGGCTTTGGAGTCTGGAAGGCTCTTCAACATTTACTCGTTATGCGACAATGAGTTGGTCATTCAACCTCTTCCAGCATTAATTTCTTTATTTGCAAAGTGGGGATGATAATAACTTCAGTACTGCCTTGTAAGGAGCTCAAATTAAATAATGTATACTTTGTATACTTTAAAATATTATAAATGTAGGTTGATGTTATCTTATTATTATTTCTGATATTGGTTCTCAATATTTATTATTTGGGAACGATGTTTCATTTGTTGACATCCATTTTCTGTGAATCAGGAGTCAGACATCCATTTTCTTAAAAAAATGTTATTGATGCCTTTTGTTTTTTACTTTATAGGCATTTTTAGGTATAACCCCTTCCTTGACCTTAGACCTGGAACTGAATCCTTCTTTGTAACAAAGAAAAACAGCCAAAAATAACTGATAAAATGGCGATATCTGACAACATGTGCAACATGTTCCCCCTGTTGTTCCTCACCTTTCTGGAAGTATGTTTCATTATCTGATTCTGGACCAAGAGCAGTTATTAGAATGACTCAGTTACTTATTCATTTCCCCACAATGTCAGCTATCTTCAGATAGCCCAATGTATGAAGTAGGGATGGGAGAAAGGGGAAAATAAAATAGAACTGGAAGGAACTTTGGGGATCATCTAGTGGAAATCTGCCTCCCCTGTTTTACAGATGGATAAACCAAGAATAAGAAGAATGGAATGACTTGTCCAGGTATGCTGCTAGGTTCCTTGACTCTTAGTTCAGTGTTCCTTATGGCAGTTCAGGCTGCCTCAGACTTCTGCTACATTGACGTGAGTCTTACTCAATTACACCATTTAAAAGTCAGATGTCACTGGCAGTGGACATGAGGTGGAGCTCAGAGTACCTTCAACCTTTCAACTCCATCACACCAGTAGAGAAGAGCCAGGCAAGAAGGACAGACAGAAGCCCAAGATGGTGGCAGAAGCAGGGAAAGAGTAGACTAGGTGATGCCAATGGCCAGGGTCTATCTTGCCAAGTGGCTAGGGCTTGCACACAACTCTTAGGCACGTATGATAGAGGGCCACCAAACTTTGACAGAACTAACTCTGAGTCACATATCACTTGTGCTGTTCTCTTTCTTTCCACCTATGACTAAACCAAAGAAGCTGAGACCAAGGAAAGATAATAGAGAAATAGTCAGGAGGCAACAACCTGTCATCACTCCATCCTGTTCACAAAAACAACAAACAATAAGGATATTAATTTCTCAGGCAGTATAGAGGCATAATGAGGTGTGGAAGAACAGGAGTGGGTGAGCCCACTGTGAGGGAGGCTGCTCCTTCCTTCCGTTTGTCATTGGCAGAACTGATAGCTGGGGCTTCTAGGCAGCCTTTCAATTAGACTCATGCAGCAATGCCAATTACAGCAACCTCCAATAATTCCCCCTGGTTGTGAGGGTCTTACTGTGCAGGACAGAGTCTTTGGAGGACTGACTGGAAGATTCAGAGATGCCTTTGTATCGTGTAAGGAAGAGGTGTTTACTTAGAAGAAAACTCATACAGCTTCCAGACTGTTCTTCTAATGCAGAAACCAAGAATCTGAAAAATCTTAGTTCAAGGAAAAACAATCATCCTATCATTTGAGGGGGACCAGGAACCCTGGATTTAGTTCTTCAGATCACTCCTGACCTTGAATAAGCTATGCATCCCTTATGCACTTTCAGCTGCCCAGAGATAATTAATCATATTGCTCATTACTGTGAACTCCTTAAGAAAATATATAGGCAGCAGCATCTGCCCAAAAGAGCACTAAACCCCTTGGAAGAAGTTAGAGCTGAGTTTCAGTTTCAAATAGGCAATGGACCTGCTGTAGGATGCTAGTCATGTTAGTTAACTGACCTGCGCCTCTGAATGAAACTTCCTGTCCCTGCCTAGGAGGCAGAGTAATCCAATTGAGGGACCTCAGAGTCAGAGGACTTAGGTTCAGATGCCGCCTCTGATACCACCTGTGCAAACTTGGGCAATTTGCTTAAATCCTCTGGGCCTCCATTTTCTCATCTGTAAAATGAAGGGGTTGGACCAGGTCTCTGAGGTTCCCTCCAGCTCTAAATCCACCATCTATTTTTGCCATCACCAAGATATCCTGAGGATAAATTCAATCAATCAATCCATTAAAATGTATTTATTATAATAATAGCTCACATTTCTGTACTTTTTGAAGGGTTACTTTTCTCATAACAGTCTTATTAGGTGAGCAGTGTGTGTATTATTAGCCCCATTTTGCAGATAAGGAAATTGATGTTCAGAGATGCTGACTGGGTTAGGAAATGTCAGAGCTAAAACTAGAGACTTCAAGTCCTTTTTTTCTCTCCACTGTACCACCTGGCCCCTGAGTACCTACTGGATACCCAACGCTGTACTAGTTGCTATGGAGGATACTAGAGAAATACTGTATGAGATGTGATCCCTACCATAGAGCTCACAACCAAGTTGGAGGAAAATAATTAAACACACAAAACAACTAGGAAATGCCACAGGATGTTTAAAATTAAATGTTAAATTGTAATAGAGAGCAGTATTATGCTAGAGGTGTCAAACTCTAAGCCTGTCTCAAAAACTCAGTAGCTACAGCCCCAAATAGATTAAAATGTAATCAAAAAATATTTAACAAGATAAATAAGAGCAAAATACAACATAATGTTAACTTGAGCAGGGATCTCTTCATGAGTTTGTTGGACTGTGAACTCCTTTAGGGCAGGGACTACCTTCTGTCCCCTTTTGCATCCCTAGTGCCTGGCATACAGTTTCTTAATAAATGTTTCCTGATTGATTGAGTTTGACACCACTGCTAAAGAGGGTCATAGAAGGGTGGGCTGCAGTGCTTAGTGAAGGTTTCATGTAGCAAGTGGGATTTAAGCAAGGTCTTGGGAGGATGGATAGAATTTGAGCATATGAGGAGAAAGTGGGACAGTGTTCTAGAAGAAATCATGAACAAAGGTACGGAGGCTGGAATGAACATGGAATGGGAGGGGAAAGTAAGGCAACTTGCCTGAGGGTTTGTGTTGAGGAGTACCGAGAAGGAAATATTCCGTGAGATGCATTTTGAGTTTCTTGGAAGAGCGGCATGATAGAAATTCAAGATATTTCAAATGAGATCCAACACGTCCTCTTTTTACCTCCCTTGGGACTGAAAGGGTTGATGTACTGGAACAATTTGTGGCTTCATTCTGAATGGAGTTCCCTTATCTCAGAGTTCATTATCTGAAGGCTTTACTGGATATGAGAAATGTTGTTTCTTCAATTCCTGGGGACTGATAACAGAGCAATCTCAGAGGGGCTTTCCAGACAAGATTTTGCTTCCTTTTGTTAGGGTTAGAGCAGTTTGGGGAGTGGGGGGGACCAGAAACTTTACACCATTGGTGAACCTGGTGGAAAATTACATTTTCACGGGTTGGTGAGCAAGCAAAGTGGTTTTTGACTTCACCTCAGAATGACATCTGTGCCTGGGGAGGAGAATCATGTGGCAACTGTCAAGGCCATGTCCGACAGTGCAGCCTGAGACCTTCCTCTGGGAAAAGTATAGTTTTTTTTGAAGCCAATTGTTATACTGGCCCGTAAGTGGAAAGAGTATGAAGAAAAGGAAGTGAATGTTTGATTGCTCCCCAAAAGGTCCAGATCAACTGATAGCAAGGGAGTTTCCTCCTGAACCCACTACTTAGTAGATATTCACAAAAAGAAAGCTAGGTTGTTTAGATGCCTTGTTTTACTAAATGGGCCTTTGACCAGGGATGGATGGGACAGCCCACCAGTTTCTGCAGAGAACAATAGCATCCGCTACTGCTTCTAGGCTTTAGAGTTCAATAAAGTCCTTAGTCAAATCAGCATTCTTTCTACTGTGTTATTCTGCCTGTCTTATGGTCACAGAGTTAATTCATAGAATTAAACTATGGAAGACAGAGAGTTTAGAGATCACTTTCTTTCATTTGAGAAAACCCAGAGAGCAATCTTATAAATTCTCCCTTTTATGCATTTGCCACATGTTAATTTGTGTCGTTTATCCATGTATATGTCTTATCATGTATGGAGGTTAAGGGATAACAGATGATCAGTATGAGTACTATTCTGATATGCATGAATTTGTCAAAAAACCGGGATGAAAGTCTCTAACATGGTAGACAAATCCTCTGCAGAAGATTTATGGGAAGATATGTACAAGAATTTAAAAGGATGAGAAGCTGTGGGTGGTCAGAAGGAGTGCCCACATTAATGAGATTATGAATCCATTGACATATTGGGGTATGTCTAATCGCCTCTATTAGACCATGAAGTCCTTGAGGGCAAAGATTTTATCTTATTTATTAGTTCCCACACTAGTGACATACCTGATATGTATATGTGTGTGTGTGTGTGTGTGTGTGTATATATATATATATATATATATATGTATATATAATATATATATATATATGTATATATGTATATATATATATATATGTGTGTGTGTGTGTGTGTGTGTATAAAGGAAGGAATGGATTCAATGACTTTTTTTGCCTAAGATCAAAGGGCTAGCTAATGTCAAAGCTAGGACTAGAATACTATTCCATTGACTCCCATTTCTGTGCTCTTTGCATTTCTTAATTTCACTCACTTCAGTGATACCACATGGCAACACGGCAAGTAGCCATGGACCTAAATGTTTTGCCCAGTAACCTGGTTTCATGTCACACAAACTGACCTTAAATTTCCTATGACTATTCAAGAATGTCGGTCCCTGATTGTTCTGAAGGATTAAAGGAAAATTAAATAGAAGCTGATATATCTTCAGTGAAAGTGTGTGTAACCCTGGGTAAACTACTTCTCTGGACTTCAGTTTCTTCATCTGCAAAATAAGGGGAGCACAATGGATGAGGTCAAAAGTCCCTTCTAACTCTAGAGCCCATGGGTCTAAGTGGGATCCTAAATGGACACTGAGGTGCCTTTCAACTCTGAAATTATGTGATTCTGGATACAAGTGTTTAACAACATGTCCTGAGTTCATCAACCCTTTGGGGAAAAAAAAATCCTTGTCTTTGTGATGAAGGATCAAATTTCGAGCCTCTCTCCTTTTAAGGCATAAATGGAAGATGACATCAAAGGACTTCTGTCTAACCTTTGGTGCTTTTGCATTAGGAATGGGTTCACATTGCTGAGGACATTGTGTTTTCACTCTTCTCATTCCAGGTATACAAAATAGTCCCCACAATAAAATAGGCTGTCTGGGAAATTTGAGTCCTACAGGGATCATGGAGTACTTTGAATCCAGGTCAAAATGAACCCCCAAATTAGTTGGTGTTTCTAAAGTGCTTTGAGCTCCATAGAGAAAAGAAACTATTTAGCTTCTGAGGCAGTTTGGTCTCACTGGTGGGACCTTGCAATGGGGAGTGTACTTTGTCACTGCCAGTGCTAGGCTATGGATAAAAAAGAGAAAATCAGTCTCCAGGGCTCTCTGTCTGCCTTCTTTGGAGAGACAACAAATTAATTCTCCAAAGAATGAGACTTAGTCAACCGAGGTGATGGTGGTAGAGAGGAAAGGGGAAATATAAACTCTGAAAAGCCTGAAAGGAAAACACAATTCTCTCTTGCTTTATTACTTTTTGGGAGGAAGCATAAGGGAAAAATGCTAAAAACTTGGCCCACAAATCTTGTCTATTTACCTCAGGTGACATGAGGTCTTGATGAGGGTAGTTATCCTGGGCAGGGACTAGGTGGAAAGCCACAGGCTCATCTAGCTGGAACTACCTGTCTTGCACATCTCTCAAAATAAGACCAACTTGATTCTGATTAAAGCTGAAAAACCCTACAAGCCTAGCACACCACGTGCATCTGACTCTAGGGCCCCTGAACAAATTGTTTTCCCTTTTCATGCTGATCCTCGTGAACTCTTTTTGCTCAGTGAGTACTGCCCACAGGGACAGGGCTGGAAATGGAGGCTCAGGTCTCCTCTTGGCACCTAGCAGTGGAAGCAGGGTCCTTGGGTTTCAGAGCAGCCCAGTGGCCCTGCAGGAGGGAAAGGGAAGGGGAAATAAAAAGGATTTCTCATCTTGGTGTTTGCATGTGCAAAATGAATGACAAGAACTGAATCCTAGAAAATAGACATGAGGGCATAGGTGGAGGGACAGGGATGTAGCTCAGGAAGACAAACTGTCTTCTGCAGAGAATGCACTGGCTTGGATGTCTGGATTTCCAGTGAAGATCTCCCCAGATTCATTCATCTTGCTTCAGACAATGAGTCTGACTCATTCTTTACACTGAGTAACAGACATAGGGAAATAAGTCAGGGAGGCTTAGAATCACACAATCTTAGAATTTTAAGAGTTGGAAAGGGCCTCAGGGGTCACCTAATGTAACCTAGAGCACCTTACTACATATTAGACCAATTTCCCCTCTCATTCCTCAAAGCTAAGACAACATTAGTTCCCTAGGTATATTCTCTGATTTATGGGATAAATATTTTGCAACTCTTTGAGGAGACTGATAGGAATTTGAAAAAGATGTTACATCATCACTGAATGTTAGAGACAGAAAGAAAACATTAGAGATTACCGAAGGTCAAAGGTCATAGGGCCACAGAGTTAGAGCTGGAAGAAACCTTTCAGATGATCTATTCCAGCTTCCTCATTTTACAGCTGAGGGAACTGAAGCCCAGGTAGCCAAGGTCATGTCACAGTAAGGGTCAGCTGGAACCTGGGTCCTCTGATTCCAAATCCATGCTTTTCCTACTACACCAGGTGTTTATAGAAGCTCAGAGATGTGAAGCAATTTCCCAGTAGTTACACAGTTACTCAGTGGCAGGCCTTAGACTAAAACCAAAGTCTTTTGATTTCTATTCTTGTGTACTTTCCAGCACACTATATTGGGAATGTGATCTGTTGTGTTCTACTAGGAAGAATCTTTGATGAGTATATACTTGTTAGTCACCCCACCCTGCCTTGGGAAATTAATTGTATTGAGCTGGCCTAGACAAAAGAGTGACAAATAGAATGGCCATGGTCTGTTGAGACCACTATGTCCTTGCTTTCTGAGCCATAACAGGAAAGTTTTATGACTTGGGAAGGAACCTCAAAATGTTCCTGGGTGCCAACTGGCACAGAAGGTGATCTTAGCTATTGGGCAGAGTACTAGTCAGTCGTGGAAAAAGAGAAATCTTAGGATTCCAGAGTAAGACAGAACAGGGCCGTTTACTGTAGGGTTCCAATGTTGTAGTTTATTAATTTAACAAATGAATTTTACCAACTAGGTGCTGAAAGTACTGCAAGATTTGATATTCTCTGTTTAGTGTCCCAGACAATTCCCTCATCACCACACTGTCTAGTTATGGGTTTACTGGGTTTATTTCTCCTTCAGTTGCCCAAAATAATTTCCCTCCTTCCTCTATATTATTAGTTTGAGTTGACAGACCTGATTCTTTATGTTGTTTGCTATCTTACTTGATTCTTTTCTCTAGTCATTACTCTACCAAACAATAGATATATCTATATAGCTCTTCTCATCAATTCTGTACCCCTGTTTCCCTAGCCTTTGGGTCATCATTTTTTCTCTCCTTGAACTCCCTCTGATTCTTTTAAACACCATTCCTATTGTAAAATGTTTGAACTCAGGTGTTTCAAGAAATGTCTGTTTGAGGTGTTAGAAGATATCACTTAATACAGAACCTGGTTTCACTATAAAGTCGTGCACTTTGGCTCGCTGTTATGACATTTCAATATTGCATCACTGTCTTTACTAAACTCTAGGCACATGACTCCATTATGCCAAGCAAAGAATTTGGGTAAGGACAAACTTGATTTGCCTATATTAGACTGTAGTATTTCAGTTCAAACTAGTTTTCCCACAACAAAAGCCTTATTCTATTGTGTCAAGGAAAACTTTCCTGCCCAAGAACTTATTTGCTGTTAAGCAGACCACACAAATATCTTGAACTTATGCCGAACCACCCTGGAGTCAGTGTAACAGAAAGAGAACAATGGATTTGGAATTCAAAGGCCTGGGTTGAATTTTTGGCTCTGTTATTTATGAGCTTGGGCAACTCATTTTCCCTTTTTGCGAGGCTTCAGTGATACATTTGTAAAATGAGAAGAAGATCATTCCAAACAATTTTTAAGTTGCAATTTGAGCACAAAATCCTATAAACCATGGGCATAGGAAAAGGGGGGAGGGAGGCTTCTTCCTTCCCTGCAGTCTCTTTTTGGAGTTCCCCTCTTTGTCGCCCACGTGCTTTTAGAAATATATTTGGAACCATAACATTTCCTTGCATCTATGTTTTATTATTGAGTTGGCATACCATAGTGGATAGAGATCAGGTCTCTAAGTCAAGAAGATTTAGGTTCCGGTCCTGCCTCTAAAACATACTGTCTGTGGGACCCTGGGTAAATTACTTAACCTCTCCCGGTGCTCTGGGCAACTTTCTAAGACTTCACATTGAAAAAAAGGTTCTGATCTACACTGGTAGAGGGAGTTTCTTCACCCTATACCAAATTGCCTGTATCAAAAGAAGTCACAGGTCCAGTCCCTATATCTATTCTTTTTAGACAATTAAAGAGGAGAAGAACAGGATCACTCTCCCTTCTTCTGACCCTAATAGAGAGTTCCTCCTTAATAGAAATAGCCTCAATGCAAAACACTTTTTTTCTCCTCCATTTGAGCTTCTTGATTCGGGGCTCCCCATTTGTTCACCCTGGCTCTCTTCCAAAGGATGATGGAGTTGTTTCTGCTCGGGAGTAAATGGACACTCACAAAACAGCTGCCTGGGCAGCAAAAATAATGGGCTGGTTTCAGGAGAAATGATGCAGCTGTGGCCAATTCAGACAAACTCAGAACACAATCCAGAGGGAAAGGTTTCCCTTTTCTGGAGGTCAGACTAAGAGCTGACTGGTACAGGGTGGCTTGTACTCACTTCCTTCACCCATTATCCATACAGTCAATTTTTCAGTGTGTTTATAGATATAATTCTTAGGGAGGAAGCCATAGACAGGAGTCAGCCACCTTTTTGAGATGATGCACAAAGCATTCATTTATTCCCTCCCTCACGAATGAGACTGTTTGTCTTCAGTAATCCCCTTTAAAAAACTTCTTAGAAGGGTTACGTGTTAAGTTACAAGAGATCACCTTCATTCCCTGGAGGTTGAGAATACCAACTTTTTTCCATTTCTCGCTTTTGTTTAAGCTGAGCTCTGGCCTTGCCACTCCAAGAATTTTGCCTACTACCTTTGATTTCTACACAGTGTATAGAAGAAAGATGTAATAGAATCAGTGGAATTGGGATCAAAATCTAGAATTGCTACTAGCTGCCTGTCAAAGCCTAGGCAAGTGCCTTCTTCTCGCTTATTTCCTACTCTGTAAAACAAGAAAGTTGAGTTGAATGACTTAAGAGATCTTTTCTAGTTGTGAATTATGAAAATCTGGCATGGGGTAAATTATACTTAATAACAACTTCCTTCTTAAAATAGGCATCTGCCCCTAGAGCTGAGGTCCTAGTCTTCTCTCCCTGTTGGACTGTGAAGATCTCTGGGTCTTGCTGGGGACATCTGAGGCAAAGTCCCTCTGGTTACCATACCCTAGCATGCTAAAAGCACCAGCAGGAGCAGTGTTCTCAGAAACAATTCTGTACCAGATAAATTTCACCCTCCATGTCCCCTGCTTCTCCTTTCTTGGCCCCTTTCTTACGTCAGAGTCATGTCCCTCCTTCCCATTCTCCCTCCCCTTTCTTCCTCCCAAACAATAAGGACAATAACAACAAACAACAACCCTGTTTACAGAAAATGATCTGATTATCAGGCATTCTTGGGTAAAGTGTTACAATTTTATAGTTAGAGCTTTATCTCTAATTGTGGAATGAAAGGTTTGACCCTTGAAAACATTTTTCAGCTACTAAGACAATAGCTGGTAGAGGTTTTGGGGGCAGAGGATATCCCTTTTGGAGGTGGCTACCTCTTTTACTTATAAGCAAGGTCAGCTCTGGTACTGGGTGGTGGTAGTTTGGTTAGGAAGGATTATTTAAGAACCTAGTCCTTCCAATCTCCCCTCTTTTTCTTCCTGATCTCACTCTTTGCCCCAAACCTTTCCCTATTTCCTATTGTCTTAATTCTTTCCCTTTCTCCTCACACCTCTGAGATAAGGAAGGAATTAGTCCCATTTTGGAGATGCAGTGGGAAAACCCCCCCAGAGACATTAAATGCCTTGCTTGCCTTGGTTGGGAGGGTGGGGCTCAGGAGAAAGGTCTTCATTCATTCATTCATCCATCTACAATTATCACTTCCACATCATGGGGATTAGGGGTATGGTGCCCCTGTAATCTAGAAAAATCCGTGTAAAATGTTTTGGCCTTCCCTTCATACCAGAGAAGAAGTTTGAATTTTTTCTTTTTCTTTTATGGAGTGTTTACAGCACCTTATTGTAAAATTTGGGTTAAGTATTTGGTCATAAGCTCTGTGTCATCTGCTGGCCTTTGTGTATCATTTGTGGCTTCCACAGAACTCCCCCAAAATTCTCAATTAATTTTTTATGCCAACATGTGATATATCAAGATCATGAAGGGGAAAGTCATGATCTAGAAGGGATGATGAATTCTTCTCAAGTGCCTTCTGTGGTATCCTCCATAAAAGGCTTTACTCTAAGGCCTCACTACTGTATGGAGATGATGCTGAGGGCACAAATTCTGGGATGAATTTAGGAAAGCTTGTAGTACAGGCCCAGTGATAAGACTTTATGTGTACCATCCAAAAATGAGCATAGATAATTTCAGACTCTAAAAGACTACCAACTGACATGCAGAGATTGAAATCTGCCCTGGGAAAGGAAGTACCCATGTTGATCAAATCACAGATCCTTGAAATGTTGAAGTGCTGTGGGTATAGCCTTGTGCTTAGTACTATAGGTGATACAAAGGAACATAAAGACATGATCCCTACCCTCTAAGAGCCTCCGGTCTAGTTGAAGAATTAAAACATAATATTGTCCCTGGGCCATCTTCTCTTTTCCCTCTATACAACTTTACTTGGTGATCTCATTAGCACCCATGGATTTAATTACCATTTCTATGCTAATGGTTTTTAAATCTACCTATCTTGCCCCAAACTCTCTGCTGATTTCCAATCTTGCATTTCCAACTGCCTTTCAGACATCTTGAAACAGATGTCCAGAAGATATCTTAAACTAAACATGTTCAAAATTGAACTCACCTTTCTCCCACCCCTCTCCCCCTTCCCTATTACTGTAGAGGGCAACACCATCCTCTCAATCCCTCAGACTCTCAACCTCAAAGCCATCCTGGATTCGTTACTCTCACACCCAATATCCAAGCTGTTGCCAAGGTCTGTGGATTTCTCAAATACACTCCCCTTTCTCCTCTGACATTGCTACCACTTTACTGCAGGCCCTTATCACCTCATGCTTTGAGTATTGCAATGGCCTGGTGGTGCATCAGCCTGCCTCAAGTCTCTCCTCACTCCAATCCATTCTCCATTCAGGCACTAAAGTGATTTTCCTAAAGCACAGGTCCAGTTATGTCAATCTCTTACTCAATAAATTCCAGTGGCTTCTTACTGCCTCCAGAAAGAGAACAAAATGCTGTTTTTGGCATTCAAAGCTTTTCATTACCTAGCCCCTTCCTACCTTTCCAGTCATTTCACATCTTTCTTTGAAACACAAACTCTATAATCCAATAGCACTGGCTTCCTGGCTGTTCCACAAATAAGACACTCTATCTCTTAGCTCTGGGCATTTTCTCTGACTAACTCTCAGACTGGAATTTGTTCCTCCTCCATTCTGATTACTGACCTCCCTGGCTTCCTTTAAGTCCCAACTTCCTTAAAATCCTATCTTCTACAGGAAACCTTCCTTAACCCCTCTTAATTCCAGTGTTTTCCCTCTTTTAATTATTTCCTATGTATTCTTTATATAGATTACTTTGTTTTTTATTTGTTTGCATGTTGTCTCCCTCATTAGATTGTAAACTCCTAGAAGGTAGGGGCTATCTTTTGCCTCTTTTTGCATCCTCAGCATTTAGCACAGTGCTTGGCACATAGAAGGCACTTAATAAATGTTTATTGATTGATTGGCTGAGATGAAGAGTATAATAACAGGACAATAGCTATTAAAGAGTAACACATAAGTGCCAAATTTGCTTTTTTTCCTTTCTTCCTCCCTCCCTTCCTGCTTCCTTCCTCCTTTTCTTCTTTCTTCCTCCCTCCCTTCCTGCTTCCTTCCTCCTTTTCTTCTTTCTTCCTTCCTTCCTTCCTTCCTTCTTCCTTCCTTCCTTTCTTTCTTCCTTCCTTCCTTTCTTTCTTTCTTTCTTTCTTTCTTTCTTTCTTTCTTTCTTTCTTTCTTTCTTTCTTTCTTTCTTTCTTTCTTTCTTTCTTTCTTTCTTTCTTTCTTTCTTTCTTTCTTTCTTTCTTTCTTTTCTTCCTATCCCAACAAGGCTGAAAATTCAGGGCTACTCAATTACTCATGGGAATTATCTCACTATTGAATGGCACTGGAGCTTTGATATGTTCTCCTGGGTTATCTTGCTCCTCATGTAGGCAACCTGGTGGTACCCTGTTCATGGGGGTTCATCATACTGATGTGGAGCTTAGTGTAGAAACCTAATTGGCACAACCTACTGCAGCTCAGAACTCCTAAGCTCAAGAGATTCTCCAAACTGGGCCACTCTGCCCAGTGAGTTCTAAGATTATACATGATATCACTGCTGACATCATGGCCAGAGAAGGTTTCATGGAGAAAATGAGTCTTTGGCTGGACCTTAAAGAATGGATGGGAATTACATAGGGTTCCTATTAATCTATGTTATAATGTTCTAGTTACTACATTCCTTTCTCTTTCCTTGCAGACAAACCCCATTGATTGAAGAAAGTGGGGACCAATGCAACCATAGCTACTTTATGACATTAGTTCCCTGGATGCTGTGCAAAGAAAAATAAATTCCAGTGCCAGTGGAAACCAAATTACTCGCTGGCTCATGTGCAAGTTGTTCATGAATTAACAACCTTTGCTAATTACTCTTAGTTGATATTTATCACAGGTACATTTTACAAGATGAATTCTGTCACTAGAGCTGGCAGATACTCACCAAGTCCCACTAGCAGCTGCAAATATTCATTAATAATATTTCGTTTTGGTTCCCACGTGCCACTTTCTATCCTCCTGCATCATAAGTATGAACGACATCATTACCAAGTGGCTCCCACAGAATGAAACACAAAGGCAACTTGGAAATTTTAAATGAAAACAGATGTTTAGAAATGCCATTATCCCATGCATGCTACAATAAATAGCATTAACATTTCCAAGTGATGGGCCTCAGAAATTGGACTATAAGGAGCTCACATTAACAATTAAATGAAGGACCTATCATTTTTCCAGCCCTGTATTCTACAGGTGGCTTGGTGACAGTCACCTCTTAGTGTTTTAGTTTTTAGTGCCACCAGCTTAGCAGGGATTGGGCAAGATGGCACTTAGGAAGGTATTGGTTGCCAGATGCTTTCACTGCCCAACTGTCTGGATGGAAAACTAACTTAGCATAGCAGCTGAAGTCTGAGAGCCCTTGAAATGGTTTCCTCATGTGCTGAGTCCGGTTCCTTGCGCCAAGAAGAAGAACCACTGCTTATTTTACTGAGAAATAGATCCTGAGCCCCCAGGCAGTTTTTGAATAATGGTCCTTCCCTGGACATATCAGAACATCACCAGACCATCTACCATATGATGGAATTTAATAATCAACAGGATATGGTCTAGTGGAGAGCTATATACTTTAGGAATAGGCTGAAAGCAACACAAGATGGAATCTAAACCGCTGCAAAGGATATCATCATCATGATACATTTTTGAATGACTTCTAAACCCTGCAGTGCTCTTCAGACTTAACCAGTAACTTATTCACAACTTTTCTAATTTGCAAGAGAGCCTTCTATGTTGATAAGTACAAAACACTTTAATCTGAGGACCCAAATGAATCTTAGGAGGTAACAAAGTAGAGAATACAGTGCTGAACTTGGAGCCTGGAAGATCTGAGTTCGTATGTCACCTTAGAAATTTAATGGTTGTGTAACCCTGAGCAAATCACTTAATTTCTGTCTGCCTCAGTTTATTTTTCTATAAAACGAGGATAATAATAGCACTAATCTCATACGGTTGTTATGAGGCTCAAATTTGATAATCTATGTAAAGTCCTTTGCAAACCTTAAAGTGCTATACAGATGTTAGCTTTTTTAATTCTTTCTGTTTTGATTTGGTTGGTTGATTTGGCCTTGCCTGCCTATGAGAGGGGAGGCAGTGTCTTTCTCCTTTATGGAAATAACCAACAAGAAGATCCTTTCTAAGATGGAGGAGTGGGGAAGGGGAGAGAGAAACAGAGACAGAGAGAGACAGAGACTGAGAGTGAGAGACAGATACAGAAAAACAAAGAGAGACAGACATACAGAGAGACAGAGAGAGATGGAGACAGCAGAGAGACAGAAATAGAGAGAGATAAAGATTCAGTAAGTGTTAGTAGGTGCAAAGCACAGTGGTGGCTGCTAGGGATACAAAGACAGAAATGAAGCAGTACTGGGTACAGTTCCTTGTGGTTTCAAGGGGCTTAGAGTTAGTGTTAATCTTGAATTATCTCTGGCACCTTCTAAATACATTATATGTCTTCAAACCACTGAAGCTAGTTAGAACCTTAGTAAACTAAAAGTCACTGAGAACATCTGAGAGACTGAGGATTAGTGGTAAGTTGATATTGTTTAGTTGAAAAATTTAAATATAGCTTTCTATTTGCAGGATACAGTTCAGAAGTTATGTTGCCATTATCTAATGTATAAAAGTGTATATATTACTTTGTATCATTTAACAACATAATTTATGCCTCAAATTTGTACATTTAGGGAAAAAAAGAAAACTGGAATCTGAAGGAGTGTTTTAGACTGCCTTTTAGACAATTAGGAGATGGCTGAACAAATTGTGTCATATGAATGTAATGGAATATTATTTCTGTAAGAAATGAAGACACAATTTCAAAGGATCCTGGGTAATATAAATTGATGCAGTGAAGGGAGTAGAATCAGGGGAAATAATTTATACAAGGACAACAATATTGTAAAGAAAAACAACTTTGAAAGACCTAAGAGGGGCAGCTAGGTGGCGCAGTGGAGAGAGCACCCAGCCTGGATTTAGGAGGACCTGAGTTCAAATCCGATCTCAGACACATAATGCTTACTAGCTGTGTGACCCTGGGCAACTCACTTAACCCCATTGCCTAGCCAAAGAAAAAAAAGACTAAGAACTCTGATCGTAGCAATGACAAACCACGCCTCCAAAGGATCCACCTCCTGTTGGAATCATAATGGATATAAGATACAGAGACATATATTTTGGACATGGCTGCTATGTGGATTTGTTTTGCTTGACTATGCCTATTAGTTATAAGGTTTTTTTCCCTATTTCTTTCTTTTGTTTAATTTGGGGGAGACTTAAAGGGGTAATGGTTAATAATAGTGATTGCCTCCCCCCACCCTGGAAAAAAAGAGAACCATTGAAATATTTTTTAAAAATGCACATAGGAGAATAGAAAGTTCAGAAAGAAGCACAGACAAGTAGGACAGTTTTGAAAGTAACAAATAGCGTTTTTTATATATTTAAGAAAAGCAAAGGGTATGAAATAGAGATTCATGGTTGAATGTAAAATCCTCTATTTTTGAATTCTTTTGTGTATATGGAAATGCTCTATTTTGGTGTTTAAGTTCAATTTTTAAAAAAAGTGTACATTGGGTTTGTGTGCACATTCCTTTGTCCCCAGGAGCTCTGAACAGCTCTGAAGTATTGAACAAACATGAAGAATTGCAGCAGTTTTAAGACAGATAAAATGGGGTACACAGAGAGATGCTGAGATAGAAAAAGACACAGAGAGACAGAAAAACAGACAAGCAGAGAGAGGAGGATGAAGGAGACAGACAGACAGACAGAGAAAGAGAGAGAGAGAATGATATCCAAGATCATATCATACAGCAAATCAGAGTCAAAAGGGGGGGGTCTTCAGCTTACTTCTCCTGATTCTGAAAGGTATGTACATGAAACATAAGTACTGAGAAACTTTCTAGCACTGCACTAAATAAGCACCCAGTGTACCTTGCATAGATGTGTATGTGCTTCCTTTTTTCCCTTAGATCAACAGTTCTGGAGTTTTTGGGTCTCAGGACTCTTTTTTGTTCTTAAAAATGATTGAGGATTCCCCTAAAGAGCGTCTGCTTTTGTGGGTTATATAAATCTATATTTACCATATTAGGAACTCATCTATCTTAGTACTATTATGCAAATGGTTTTGACTTCACAGAACCTGAAAGGGTCTCAGGGACCCTTAGGGGTCCCCAAATCGCATTTTGAGAACTGCTGATCTAGATGATACCTAAGAAGGGTAATTGTAACTTATGTATGCAGGTGAATGTGCATGGAAAGACTATATATGGCTTTAAAATTTAACCTATTTCTATGTGAAGGTGAAATAAAAACAAGCAAAAAATGTCAACATGCTTTAAAAGTTTAGCTTGTTCCTGTAAGCAGATTCCTGAACACTGATACACATAATGGCAACCCTCTTCCCTCCCCAGTACCAGGCATTAACCTAGAGGAAGCTTGGAGGCAGGAGTATATTTAGAGACAGCAGAGTTCTTTATATGCACAGAAATATTAGAGAACCAGCACTCTGTATCTTATTACAGTAAAAGCAGATCAAGAGATAAACTTGTTGTGCTACAGTATTAGTCTTGCAGATTTATGGTCCTAAGAGTTCTTCATTTCTGAGGGCTTTTTTCTCAGACATGGAGTTGGATTTGTGTGCTGTGAACGTCTTAATGAGCAGAGAGAGCTTCTGAGAGGGTCAGTGTGGCATGGTGTGCAGTATTCTAGTAAACAGAAAACCTCTCCCTTTTACAGACTGAACCCTTCTCCTGGGCTCTTATCCTTTAAGGGTCTAACAGTGTTTAGTTTTAGCTTTCAATCTGGTGTATAGACAGAATATTCTCTCTCTCTTTTTTTTTTAACATGGATTTATTCAAGCAGGCTTCACAGTGGTGCACAGAACAGGCTATGTTCAGGTAATGTTAAAGGTCTGTACTAAGCCAACCAAAGGCAGAAAATCCAGAGTTTCTGGCTGCCACACCATCTTTAAATCAACTTAATGTGCCTATATATGGCTGTCCATAGACTCTTCTTACTGCTGTTATCCTTATAATAGGATCATTCAAGTACTTTTTATCAAGTCTTCTAGATGCTCTGTTCTGACTATTTCAAACAGTAGCAATTTGTCACAAAGCAGCACCCTTCCTTTCTCAAACAGCACAAAGAAAAATCAGGCTGGATACAATTTTTTTTGCTTAATCTTTTCCTTTCTCACAAATATTTTTCTTGGAGAGGTCATATACTCCTATGTACATGATATATAAGCCCAATCCCCTCCCCCACCCACACGCATACATGCACACACACACATACACACACAAATACATATTGAAATAGCCTATGGCAAACCAGATTAATTTCTTTTTTTTGTTTTTTTGTTGCTTTTTTAAGGTACTCAAAATTTTTTAAAATTTATTTTTAGTTTTCAGCATTCACTTCCACAAGATTTTGAATTCCAAATTTTCTCCCCATCTCCCCCCTCCCCAACCCCAAGATGGTGTGCATTCTGAATACTCCTTCCCCTATTCTGCCCTCCCTTCTTTCACCCTGACTTCTCTTATTCCATATCCCTTCTATTTTCCTGTAGGACAGAATAGATTTCTATACCCCATTGCCTGCATTTATTATTTCCAAGTTGCATGTGAAAACAATTTTTAACATTTGTTTTTAAAACTTTGGGTTCCAAATTCTCTACCTTCCTCCCTCCCCACCCACTCTCATTGAGAAGACAAGAAACTCCATATGGGTTATACATGAGTGGTCATGCAAAACACTTTCATACTAGTAATGTTGTGAAAGACTAACTATATTTCCCTTCATCCTATCCTGCCCCCCATTTATTTTATTCTCTCTTTTAACCCTGTCCCTCCTCAGGAGTGTTTTCTTCTGATTACCCCCTCCCCCAATCTGAGGGGAAACCTCCAGGTTCCTTGAAGCCCTGTCTTTGCCTGCACAGCCTGCACCCATGCTGAACTGTGTTCCTCTCCCAGCCTGGTGCAATAGACCTTTCTAATCAACTATCTAGATTGTCTTGGGCTGGAAATTTGTTTCACTCTATGTTTTTGTGGGTTCTGCTGCTCTATAAGTTGTTTAGAGCCATTTTTACAGGTATTTTGAGGGGTTTGGGGTAGAGCTCAAGCAAGTCACTGCTTTTACTCCACCATCTTGGCTCTGTCTCCAGGTACTTACCCAAGCCAGATTAATTTTAATAGAATTATAGCATTTTAGAGCTATAGAACTTTATAGCTCATCTAGTCCAACCATTTTACGGAGGGAATATAAGAGTCAGAGATGTTCAGTGACTTTCCCAGGGCCACATAGTAAACTGGCAGCGAAGCTGGTAACTGAAAATAGGTCTCTATTCCTCAATCCAGCCATATGCTTGTTACTTTAGTGGTCCTGAGAATAAATTACTTAGTTTATATCAACATGGCCACATCCTTAAGTTTTGTGTCATATCTTTCTTATTGATCTATATGCTGTACACATATCTAGTTACACATACAGTTTGTATCTACTTATTAAATATTCTTTTGAATAGATTGCCTTGAATATCACTGACACTACACTTAAAGAACCAGAATGGGAATCACACAGAAACTTGCAAATTGAAATTCCTTTGTAAAGACAGCTGGTGACATGCTACCATGTACAGACAGTGTACATGCTCACACCTTTGGCCTCTTGAGACCAGATTGTCTGCTGGACTGAAAGGAAGGGTACTGGCACAGGGAGCTCTCCATGGTGCTGAAAAACTCTGATTTGCAATCACACATGAGCCAATTTCAGTTCAATTCAACATTCTTTAAGGCTACTGTTTGCAAGGCAGTATGTTAGGTCCTGGGAATAAAAGATAAATAAGACCTAGACCCTGCTGGCAAAGGAGCTTACAATGCAATAGAGGATGAAATAGCATGGACACAAATAACCATCATGTAAGAGAAAACAGGGCATAGTAGGAAGAGATCTAGATTTGGAATCAGAAGACCTGGGCTCAAGGCTTAGCAATTCACTTCACTACTGAGGGCTTGGTTTCCTCACCTGGGAATAGGAGAGTAGATGATATGATCTCAGGTCAAGTTCTAACAGTTTGTAATATGTAGAAAAGTATGAATGAATGAAAAGGCATGTATTAGGCATTTAACATGTGGCAAACACAGTGCTATCTGCTGGAGACATAAAGACAAAAACAGAGACAGCCTTTGCCACGAAAGACCTTACCTCCTAATAATATACAGCTGAGTGGTAACCAGGTAGGAGTATTTTAGTTTGGAAAGATGCATGATGAGTGAAGCCAACTGGCACATGTTTTTCAGTAGCAATGACTACATTGATTTAATTATGGTTCCAGAAGTTAGAAGAGAGAAATGAGGAGTGTGTGGTTGAGAGCACATATATAGTAGTAGGGTAACTGGTGAGAAGATGGTGAGAAGATGGCCTGGGAATGATATACAGAGTGATTGTGTGTGTGTGTGTGTGTGTGTGTGTGTGTGTGTGTGTGTGTGTATGTGAGACAGAGAGAGGGAGGGAGAGAGAGAGGGAGGGAGGGAGGGAGGGAGGGAGGGACAGAGAGAGAGAGAGAGAGAGAGAGAGAGGAGAGAGAGAGAGAGAGAGAGAGAGAGAGAGAGAGAGAGAGAGAGAGAAGAGAAGAGAGAGAGAGAGAGAGAGAGAGAGAGAGAGAGAGAGAGAGAGAGAGAGAGAGAGAGAGAGAAAAGAGGTTCTAGGTATGAGAGAGAGTAAGGGAAAAGGAGAAAAAAAGAAGGAAGAATGAAAACAAG
Source organism: Phascolarctos cinereus (assembly GCF_003287225.1). Classification (NCBI taxonomy): domain Eukaryota; kingdom Metazoa; phylum Chordata; class Mammalia; order Diprotodontia; family Phascolarctidae; genus Phascolarctos; species Phascolarctos cinereus. The sequence continues at coordinate 274,364,876 of NW_027556098.1, read as the reverse complement.
AGATAGCCAGTTTGACTGGAACATAGAGAGAAGGGGAGTAATATAAGACAGCTGGAAAGGTAGGTTATCCCATTTTCCTTAGTTTCATACATCTAATTGGATTCAGGGTAGGTTGAAGGCTATATAAGTTGTCTTTATTGATAGATTAGGCTTTATCCTTTTGAAAATGCCTTTCAGACCACAGCTGACTCCAGACTTGTGAGAGAAGACTTAACATTGCATTACTTCCCTAGATTTTATTTCTTTGAATGTCTACACTTGGCCTTAAGGGTTCACTACATTTTTCCCCTTATTTTCTCTTAACTACATTTCTATAAAATACATTCATCGGCATACAAAAATGCTTGAGAGAAAGTTTATTTTCTTCTGATTGAAGCCCTTTCTTCTCTCAAATTGTACACCAGGGTAGTTCAGAATGTGGGTCATGCCAGACATGCTGCAACACACATGGAGTTTTACATTATGGCTTCTAGCTAAATTGCCTGTAATCTCCAGATGTCTTGTGGAGCTTTCAGATTACTGCACGTAAATTGTAGTTCACATACTTTGAATGTCTCTGGCAAGTTGAAATCTATTTGATCAAAACTCTTTTCTGTGTAGCCATGGAACCCAGGACTATTAAAAACTAGGGGCCCCTACTAACTGTACACGTATAAAGTAATTTGTAACTACAAACTGCTTTACATACATTATTACTTGTTATTCTCACAACAATATTGCACTTACAAGTAGTAAAATTCTTCATTTTATGATGAGAAAATTGAGAATGAGAGGAGTTGGGACTTGTTTGAGGTTTCACAGATAGAAGTAGTAGAGTCAGAAGTCAAAACCTATGACCATTGCTGTTAACATCTCCCCAGAAACATGGTTAATACTTTATTCTATTTTGGAGCCATTAGAAAATGGCCAACTTATGTCCCCAGTAATATGCTCTTGAGTTTATTTTCTAATTCAGGTTATCCAAAATTTTTCTTTAATGGACCCTGGTTCTTCACTGACATATTAGAGATCAAATCAGTGACACCATAGAACATCTCAGCTGCTAATTTTGAGAAACAAATGGGAGATTAGATAATGCAGAGACACTATCACTACTCAGTACCATTCTGAGATGCTGCTTACTTGATAATCTGCCATCTAAGGGTCTTGACTTTCTCTATGTTGCAAATAATATAAATCCCATGTTCTGACATCATTCTGAGAAAGTTTCCTCTTCTACTTTCTTGCCTACTCAATAGTATATGGTAGTGAGTTGTGCCATTAATCAAATTCCTCCATATAAAAGTGGCCTATTGGCACAATAGTCTGAACTGTCTTCCTTAATGAATTGGATATATTGCACACATCAGAAATGGCTGTCAGAGAGGCAAACTGATGCTCTTCTATGAAAAGTCTTCCTTCTGACTGTGCTCACAAAACTGAAATTCCACAAACATGAAAACAAACCAACTCATAATAAAAAAAACCCCTGGGATATATAGTGATATGTAGCTGAGTTTCATTAGAACCTACTATTTTTTCAATCTTTGATCCTATCTTTGTTTTAAAGTGCTTGTTTCTGCCACAGTGAAACAGATTTCTATAACAAAGCTTCTTTGTTTGCCTTAATTTCCAATTTTCAAAATAGAAATGGTATCTGTAGAATCTGTCTCATCAGAGGCCTTATGGTCTTGTGGATTAAGAGCTGGCCTTAGAACTAGAAAGACCTGAGTTCAAGGTCTATCTTTTGTGACCCCAGGCAACTCTGTAAGATAAAAATTACAGATGTCAGCATACAGAGATGGAGGGGGTTTCCATGATAGGAAACTCTACATGGATAAAATCATAAATGTAAGCCAAAAAACCCCCAACAACTCCAAAACTCATAACAAAACCAAAAACCAAAACCAAAACATCTTCTCAACAACTTTACTTTACAGGTCTGTTCCACAGGTCTAAAGCACTATATACATGTCAGCTATCATAATTATTACTATCAGTGATAGAAATTCCTCAGCACCTTCTATGTATAGGACAATACTAAAAAGGAGGAAAAAGCATTAATTTTAAAAAATTTTTTAAATTTTTTAATATAAATTTATTTATTTTTAGCTTTCAACATTTACTCCCACAAGTTTTTGAATTCCAAATTTATACCTCATCTCCACCCTCCTCCCACCCCAAGATGGCATGCATTCTGAATATCCCTTCCCCTAGTCTGTCCTCTCTTCTATCTGTCTCTCCTTCTCTTAGCCCCTTCCCCTTCTATTTTCCTGTAGGGCAGGATAGACTTCTGTACCCCATTTATTGTATTTCTTATTTCCCAGTAGCATGTGAAAATATTTTTTTTAAACATATAATTTTTAAAACTTTAGGTTTCAAATTTTCTCTCTTCCTCCCTCCCCACCCACCCTCATTGAAAAGGCAAGCAACTCAATATAGGTTGTACATGTGCAGTTATGCAAAACACGTCCATAGTAGACATGTTGTGAAAAACTAACTCTATTTCCCTTAATCCTATCCTGCCCTCCCATTTATTCTATTCTTTCTTTTGACCCTGTCCCTCCTCAGAAGTATTTACTTCTGATTACCCTTTCCCAATCTGCCCTCCTCTCTATCATCCCCCTGTTCTCTTGTCCCCTTCTCCCCCACTTTCCTGTAGAGTAAGGCAGATTGTGTATGTTATTCCCTCCTTAAGCCAAATCCTTTGAGAATAAGATTCACTCATTCCCTCTCACCTTCCCCCATTTCCCCTCCACTGTAAGAGACTTTTCTGTTTTTTTTGTGAGATAATTTACCCCATTCTACCTCTCCCTTTCTTCTTCTCCGAGTATAATCCTCTCTCATCCCTTAATTTTATTCTCCAGATATGACCCCTTAATCTTCAACTCACCCTGTGCCCTCTATCTATCTATCTATCTACATATACATACATATAATTTTTTCCTCCAACTACCCTAATACTGACAAAGGTCTCATGAGTTATAAATATCATCTTTCCATGCAGGAATGTAAACAGTTCAATCTTAATAAGTCTCTTATGATTTCTCTTTCCTGTTTACCTCTTCATGTTCCACTTGAGTCCTGTATTTGAAAGTCAAATTTTCTATTCAGCTCTGGTCTTTTCATCAAGAATGCTTGAAAGTCCTCTATTTCACTGAATGACCATTTTTTCCCCTGAAGGATTATACTCAGTTTTGCTGGGTAGGTGATTCTTGGTTGTAATCCTATCTCCTTTGCCCTCCAGAATATTATATTCCATGCCCTGGTCCTTTAATGTAGAAGCTGCTAAATCTTGTGTTATCCTGATTGTGTTTCCACAGTACTTGAATTGTTTCCTTCTGGCAGCTTGTAATATTTTCTCCTTGACCTGGGAACTCTGGAATTTGGCTATAATATTCCTAGGAGTTTTCCTTTGGGGATCTCTTTCAGGAGGAGATCTGTGGATTCTTTCAATTTCTATTTTGCCCTCTGGTTCTAATATATCAGGGCAGTTTTCCTTGATAATTTCTTGAAAGATGATGTCTAGGCTCTTTTTTTGATCATGGCTTTCAGATAGTCCAATAATTTTTAAATTCTCTCTCCTGGATCTATTTTCCAGGTCAGTTGTTTTTCCAATGAGATATTTCACATTGTTTTCTAATTTTTCATTCTTTTGGATTTGTTCTACTGTCGTGATTTCTCATAAAGTCACTATCTTCCAATTGCTCTATTCTAATTTTTAAGGAAGTATTTTCTTCAGTAAGCTTTTGGACTTCCTTTTCCATTTGGCCAATTTTGCTTTTTAGGGCATTCTTCTCCTCATTGGCTTTTTGGACCTCTTTTGCCATTTGGGTTAGGCTATTTTAAGGTGTTATTTTCTTCAGTATTTTTTTGGGTCTCCTTTAGCAAGCTGTTGACTTGTTTTTCATGATTTTCTTGCATCACTCTCAGTTTTTCCTCTACTTCCCTTACTTGCTTCTCAAAATCCCTTTTGAGCTCTTCCAAGGCCTGGGACTGATTCATATTTTTCTTGGAGGCTTTGGATGTAGGAGCTTTGACTTTGTTGTCTTCTTCTGGTTGTATATTTTGATCTTCTTTTTCACCAAAGTAAGATTCTATAGTCTGACTCTTTTTGAGCTGCTTGCTCATGATCCCAGCCAATTACTTGAGTTTTAAACTCTTTGTTAAGGTAAGAGTCTGCTTCCAATGTGGAGAATGTATTGTCCCAAGCTTCAGGGGTTTGTATAGCTGTTTTCAGAGATACTTGTAGGGACCTGTAAATTTTCAGTTCTTCCAAGGTGGTATGATAAGGGGTGAGGTGTTTACTCCTTTCCTGGCCTGTGACCACAAGTATTCTTTTCTGTCCTGTAACTGTGAGGAAGGGTTCCTCTCCACAGCCACTCCAAGCTCTACCACGCCAGCGTTCCTCCTCACCCCAGTACCGCGCCCAGAACTGTGACCCAGATCCAAACAGATGCAAAGCAAGAGATTCCTGCCTCAGCACTGGCAAAGAGATCCCTGCAGTCCCTCTCTGATCAGCCACTGGATTCCCCCTCAGTCTGTGGGCCAGATGCTTGGGAAGCAGCTGCCCCCCACAAGGCCACGCTGAATGGAGCTGAAACCCCACCTTCCTGTCTCAGCACCAACAGAAACAGACTTTTCCCACTGACCTTCTAAGTTGTCTTTGGTCTAGATTGAGGAGTCTGGAAACCTCCACAGCTGCCCACAATTCAGTACTCTGATGCCTGCCTGCTCCAGGATCGCTGCGGCCTGCGTGCCCACACCGCGCTGCGCTCCCAGCCCGGTGCTATACACCTTTCTGATCAATCATCCAGGTTGTCTTGGGCTGGAAATTTGTTTCACTCTGTCTTTTTGTGGGTTCTGCTGCTTCAGAATTTGTTTAGAGCCATTTTTGATGAGTATTTGGAGGGGTTTGGAGGAGAGCTCAAGCAAGTCACTGCTTTCACTCTGCCATCTTGGCTCGGCCCCAGAAAAAGCATTATTGTACTAAATAATTTAGTAGAATTTGGAAATTATTTCATTATGTAAGCATGGCCACAACGTGTAGGTAGGTATATGGATTCATTTACCATATGTCTACTGGTAGAAGATAGTTGACAGTGCAGAAGTGAGAATCCTAGGTTACTAGAAACTTGGTTACCTGGGGTTGTCACACAGTTTAGATAGACCCTTCTAATAGTATGAGTTCATGTTGCTATAGTGATTTACAAAGTGCTTCAGGTGTATTTTCTCATTTGATCTTCCCAACAATCCCATGACATAAGTAATGAAAGGATTGTTACAACCTAAAGCTTGTAGGGTTTAAGTGACTTACTCAAAGTTCCACAGATAACAAGTAGTGGGAGTAGGACTTGAACCCAGGTCCTGATTCTAAGTTCAATGCTCTTATATCATGCTGTTCCATATGAAGGATATGCTGCAATAAAACTACCTGAATTAGTTAGAGCATTGGAGCTGAAAAAGAGAAGACACTCAACAAATCCTTCTCAGCCCATCTAAATAAAGGCACATTTCCCAGTGTGTCAAATAAAGGAGACAGTTCTTGCCTGTATAAAGGAATAAAGAAAGAACATAGTAGGTTTAGCTTTTCAAGAGTTATTGCCTTAGCTGAAATCTTGCTAGTCTACTTCCTTAATACCTCAGGAAATAATGAGCATCATTCTTCCTAGTAGGATCATGAAGCTTACAACATGAGAAGGAGCCAAGTGGAAGTGAGGGAAACCAAATCCTCCAAGTCTAGCCACAAACTACTTGGTTCCAAGAACAATGACAACAACAACTTGACTCATTTTTTCTTAATTTATATAAATGTAAAGGATAGCAACATCAGGATCTTGGACATTAGAGTCTTTTATTAACTCCATGAAAAGACATGGTACTTTCAAGACCAGTTTCCTCTTTACCAGTGGGGTTCCCTCCTGATTTGGAAGGTAAAGCCTGACTTCTAGAATAGTTTCCATGACCTATTCCAAGTGCTTCAGAACTGAGAGAGATAATAAAAGATCCATTACCCTTCCAGTGAATGAGAAGGAAATGGTTTGCAGAGAACAAAGGCATCCATAGACTCAATGACAGAAAGAAGGCAAAAAAGAATATTACGTTTAGGGCAATGTGGGAAAAATACAACTCAGATACTATGTCTTTGTTAAAATATGACTGTGGTGGATAGGGAACTATTAAAAGCCTAAATGGAAGACTCAGAACTCTAATGCCCCAAAGGATTCCAAACCACCACCACCATTACCACCACAAGTCACATTTCTATAGCATTTTAAAGTTTCTAAAGCACTTTGTGTACATTATTTTATTTTATTTTATTTTCAACATCCCCAAGAAGGTGAGTACAAAGACTAGTGAAACAATTAGAGTTACATCTACTATCCAGAAATGTCCTGAAGGATCAAAAGAGAATTCTTACTGTGTTTAGGCAGTGGGTCTAGGTTATTGAAATCCTTCTTCTCCCTCACCTCACCCCCAATTTCCCCTCCTGCTCCAATAACCAACAAGGGAAACAACGTTGTGAAGGTAATATGAGAAACAGCTAGAAGTCAGAAGACCTAGGCTCTAGTCCTGAATGCATCTCTAACTAGATGTATGACCTCAGGCAAACCATTTAACCTTTTTGGACCTCAGATGAGATTGGAATACATGAGCTATTAAGTCTATAATATTTTGAAACTGATCTTCACAGATATAACAGCATTAACTAGCATTTATATAATGCATTAAGGTTTGCAAATGTGATTTACAAATATCTCATTTAATCTTCACAGAAACCATGGGAATTTAGTACTATTATTATTCCCATTTTACAGATGACAAAACTAAGGTTCAGAGAGGTTAGGACAGGTGATGCCCAGAATTGATCGCATAGGTATTAGGTGTTTTAAACAGGATTTGAACTTGTCGTTTTCCTGACTCCAAGTCTCATACATTATACCACCTAGCTGCTTCTAGTGTGAAAAAAATTATTTAATGAAATAAAACAAAGTAATGGAATGAACACTAGCAGAAGAGTTATTAGAACTGGCTTATAGCCCATGGCCTAGATCTGACTATCTCTGCACCTTGGGCAAGTTAACTTTGCTAAGCCTCAGTTTCCTCAGCAGCAAAATGTAGAAGTTGGAGGCAGTGATGTCTAAAAATCCCTTCTCTCTAAAATGCTATGATTCTATAACAGCCTCTTCAATGTAAAAACTGAGGCCCAGACAAGATTGTTGAAGGTGGAAAAAGACATCAGTACTCTAGTAAAGACCTATTAAATCCAGTTTCTTTCCACCATCAGAACTTCCAGATTACTTCAAAGGAGATTGACAGTTGTTAATAACAGTTTCCAAATTAATTTCTCTAGAAGAGTACATAGCTTGTCTGCCTACATCCATGATGTAGCAATAGCTGGGTGATGTAAAGACCCAACTACCCCTTCCCTTTCCAATTTGTAGAAATATATCTTGTGAATAATCTGTAGCTAACTTTGCTGATGACTGACAGTTAGCTTAGGTCATTCAGAATTCATGTTATTTATGTTTTTAGCCCCTTCTGTAGACCTCCAAGTCACTACACATCATTTCTATAGCAAATAATAAAAAAAGTTCTCAACATTACATTTGGACATCATCTGTCTGAAAGGTAATAAGATACAGCAACTATAATGATTGAAATGAAGGGAAAGATTGTTAATATAATGGAGGTTTCTACCAGGCATGCTTTAAATCAATGTACAGAAGCAATTTAAACAGCCCATCCTGTCATCAGTTTTAAAACACATTGATTTCTTTCTTTCTCTTTTTTCCCCTGTGTGTGTGTTTTTAATCTCCTATGTTGTTTTGTTTCTCCTTCCTATGAGTTTGGATAGGGAGCCAAATAATAAATTTTTTTAAAAAAATCTACCCAGAGAGATGATGGAAGTAAACCAAGTGACAGACTGCCCCATTCAGAATACTCCTAATTAGTCATAGAAAAAAACTTTTAAAATCATTGCAATAGTGTTCCATTTGACAAGTTGAAAATAAGTTTTACCAACACAGGGAGAACTAAGTTGACCTTTTTTGATTTTTCCCCCAAGCTACTAGTTATTACAGGTGAGAGGGAAGTACTAGCTGCTTGTATTTTTGTTTGAATTTTTTTTAAATATAAACCCTTCTCCAATTCTTTAATCAATAAGTAATCTTAATCTCTTTTGTTCATAGGCTAAAAATAAATGGGGTGAATTTTGCATATATATGTAAACGTATATTTTACTTTAATTCTAAAATTATTATCTTGGAGAGAGTAGTAAATGGATTTTTTTTGCCAGCAGTGAATTTCCAGTGTTATCAGCTGTCAGGCTGGAAAAATGTATGGCAGTAATAAAGGGGGGGAAATATATGATCCATAAATAAAGAAAAACGGGACTTGTTTGGCATTATAAAGTTTTAATGCCTTTAGGTAGCAAAGACTCCAAACAAATTCCCTTCCTTTAAATCTTCTTATGATCTCTTCAGACTGTTTCTCTCACAGTCATGCTCCACAATGCATAAACACCACTAGGTCTGAATACTATGGATTCCAAAAAGCAGCAACCCCAACCTATGTACTACTAGACAAGGCTGACATCACTTTCACACATCTTTTCATTTCTATTCATTCTAGGGTGAGGAAAGACTTGTGTTCATGATGAGTGATGATAGGGTATTTAATAAATGTTTGTTGAATTAGCCTGAATCAGAGTGATCAGCATTTTTTGACTTTTTCCCTAGTTCTGAGAAAAGACTTTATCAATATCTTCAAAAACAAATATTTTCTTAACACCTACTATGTGTTGGGAGTTGCTGTGTTACAACATGACAAACAGTTGTTAAGCATCTATTGTGTGTAAAGACTTGGTAAGACACCAACTTCCCTAATTCATCTCCCTGTCTGAAGTTCTTCCCCACCCCACCCCACCCCATCCTTCACAAAGGTGCAAAGTGGGTTTTCTAAAGTATGAGGTTTACCAAATCACTCCCCTACTCAATAAACTCCATGGCTTGCTATTGCCCTTAGGATTTGGTATAAACTCCTCTGTTTGACTTTAAAAGCCCTTTACAGTTTTGCTCCAATGTACCTTTCCAGTCCTGCTATATATTACTCTTTCAAGCACTATTTTCTATCTAGACTGGCTGTCTTGCTTTTCCTCACACAGGCTGCTCCATCACCTGTCTCTATTCCTTTGTACTGTCTCCATGCTTAGAATGCCTTGTCCCCTCCTTTAGCCTCCCTGAGCTCTGCTTCAGTGATGCCTCTACAGAAAGACTTTCTTGATCCCCTCAGCTGCTAGCTCCATCCCACCAAAGCACCTTTAGTTTCTTTACATAGATTTTAGATGTACTTCACTATATATGCTCATGCTATCTCCTTCAATGGAATGCAAGCTAAGGCAGAGGCTGTTTCATTTTTGTCTTTGAGTCTCTGGCAACTAGTAGTATCTGGCACATAGTATGAGCTTAATGTTTGCTGATTAATCAATATCTGTCCTTAAAGAGTTTACAGTCCAGTAAGACAATTAAAAACACAGATAATTTTATATGTATATGTATATATATATATGTGTGTGTGTGTGTGTGTGTGTGTGTGTGTGTGTGTGTGTGTATGTATGTTGTCTCTCCCTACAAAATATAAGATCCTTGAAGGCAAGTATGATTTCATTTATGTCTTTGTATCTTTGGAGCCTAACACAGTGCCATTGTTGGTGCTTAATAAAAAATTATTGGTTTTTCAGGCCACCACTCTCTCCTGGTTTTCCTCCTACCTATCTGATTGCGTCTCTATCTCCTTTCCTGCATCTTCTTCCAGATTATTCCCTCTAATGTAGGACACCTACAGGGCTCTGGTTTGGGCCCTCTTCTCTTCTTCCTCTATACTACTTAACTTGGTGAACTCATAAGCATCCATGGATTTAATTACCTTCTCTATGCTGATGATTCTCAAAGCTATTCTGCCCCAGTCTCCATGCTGACCTCCAATCTTGCATCACTCACTGTCTTTCATACATCTCTAACTAGATATACAGTAGACATCTTAAACTCATGTCTAAAAAAGAATTCACCATCATTCCTCCTAAGCCCTCCCCCATTCCTAACTTTTCTATTAGCAAAGTCAGAAAATTTCAGGCAAACAATCCATTGTTATTGTGTTCAGTCTTTTGCTCAGGTGGAAATGAGATATCTTTCTAAAACATCCAGTCAAGTGCCAATGTTGTCATTGTGGAGGGCAACACTGTCCTCCTGGTTCAATGCTATAGGATAAATGCTTTAGAAAATTACAAAGCAAAGTGCTTTACATGTGAAATCTGAAGGTCAAAGAGATTATCATTTAGGGGTATCAAGGTCACCTGGATGAGGTGGCATTTGATTGGACTTAAAAGTCTGGGTAGATATTCAACAGGTACAGAGAAGGGAGTGAGACATTCTAGGTCTATAGAAACAGCTTGAGCAGAAAAAGCAAGGCCTGACCCAGAGACCTGACAGTGACTGCATGTTTGCAGGGTAGAAAGTTGTTGTTTGGCTGAAACACAGAGAGGTGAGAGATACTGAAGAGTCCAGGATGACTCCTAAGTTATGGGGCTGGGGCACTGGGAGGATGACGTTGCCTTCTATAGTAATAAAGAACGGGTGTGTGTACATGGGAGGCAGTTTAGAGGGAAAGATAATGAGCCCCATTTTGCATATATTGAGTTTAAATATGTCCATACTGGATACATTGAGTTTGGACATACTGATGTCTACTGGACATCCAGTTAAATATTTCTGAAAGGCAATTGGTGATGTGAAACAAAGTCTGGGGCTTGATAGGTAGATTTAAGAATCATCAACACAGAGATGGTAATTAAATCCAGGACAGCTGATGAGATCACCAAATGAAGTAGTACAGAGGGAAAAAAGAAGAAAGCTCAGGACAGAACACCAAGGGATACCTAGGGTTAGAGGGTATGATCTGGAAGAGGATCCAGCAAAGAAGACTGAGAAGTAGGGGTCAGCTAATCAGGAGGAGAACCAGGAGAAAGCGTTGTCCTGAAAACCTAGAGAGGAGGAGAAAGTGATAAACTATGTCAAAGAGGATGAAGTCTGAGAAAAGGCCTGTTCTCTCCAAAGGTACTAATGATCTATCTTTTAGTTGGAGAGAACAGTTTTCACTGGAATGATAAGGCCAGAAGCCAGATTGTGATTCGAAGGGGTTAAGAAGAGCATGAGAGGAGAGAAAGTGGAGTCGTCTATTGTAGGTGGCTTTTTTTGAGGAGTTTAAAGTTGGAAAATGAGGATAAGATTGGGTTGTAGTGAGTTTGCGATGCTAAGCAGCAAAAGGTGTTGAAAGAGCAATGCTTTGCCTATTTGGGTGAATGTAAATGGAGCACAGGCATCCATGACATTCAACATCCATGGAAGCCAAGGATTATTTGTTTTGTCTTTGCATCCCTAGCACCTAGCACAATACTGGGAATACAATATTAATAAATGCTTGATTAGTAAACAAAGAAAAACAACAATAATTTCTACAGTGGCTTCTGGGAAAGTAGAGATCATTGGGAGGCAAAGTTGTACAGTAGAAAAAGGGTTGGGGGTGGGAGGGTAAGTGACCCCTACAATATCATCAGGAGGAAGAGGAAAAACTTGGCATTTTCAGAAAGAATGGTACCAACATCATCTATGTGTAATATTTTGTTGTAATTTTTAAGAAAATTAGACTTTAGTTAAATATGATGCCAAGTCAGCAAATTTTAGGCAAACAATCCATTGTTATTGTGTTCAGTCCTTTGCTTGGGTGGAAATGAGTTATCTTTCTAAAACATCCAGTCGAGTGCCAATGTCGTCGTTGTATAATTTGCATGCCTCAGTTATGTTTTATGTATTATGCAACTTACATGCTAAAATGTACATGCACACTCCTACAAATTTAGATAAATTATGAATAAATTAAATCTTATCTAAATAAACAAGTGTCTTTTTGAACTGAAATGCAAGCTGTCATGAATATTTAAGTGGACAAGGATGAATCCTCTTCCTACTGCTCCATACATAGGATTTCCCACTTTCACTTTGAGCAAGGGAAAGGAAGCACATATATTGAGAGAAATAGGATCTGCTTCTCATTAAAGAAGTGTTCCATGGAAGAGCCTGGTGAGGAAGAGCAGCAACAATCCACTGTGGGACTGATTTATTGGAGTTGTCTGTGTACACTGGTCAAATGGAAGAGATAATTGGCAAATTTCCACTTTATTTTGTAGACTTTGGGCTTTGAAGAGGGTGTTATTTCTATTTCCTATTAATGAAACAACCAAAAGGAACTTCAGAAATTCAGTGTAGCTTCCTTCCTGTCAATTCTTCATTTGAGAATCTGATGGAGATAAGGGTGACATAATCCAGACCCCAAATGATCATGGAATGACTATCAGCCCTGAATCATCTAAGGAACCTGAGGCTCAGGAAGATGAAATGATTCATTCAACATCTACTCAGCTCTCAAATTGATCTTCCTAAAATGTAAGTCTGACCATGTCACCGCCTCCCACTTCTCCCTTCAGTCAACTCTAGTGGTTTCCTATTACTTCTAGGATTAAATATAAAATCCTGTTTGGTGTTCAAAGCCATTGGTACCCTGGTCCCTTCTTATCTTTCCAGTGTTCTTAAGCTTTGCTGGCCTCCACATAACCCTTGATCTAGTGACTCTGGTCTACTTGCTGTGCCTTGTAGTCAATACTCTCTCTTCCAACTCCAAGCACTTTCAATAGCTCTCCCTTAGACTGAAACTCTCTCTCCTCACCTCTGCCTCCTAGATTCCTTCAAATCTCAGTTAACATTCAGCCTTCTGCAAGAAGCCTTTCCCAGTCCTCTTTGATCTCAGTGCCTTCCCTTGAGATTATCTCCAATTTGTCCTGCCTACATCTTATTTGTACAGATTTGTTTGTATGTCTTCTTCCCCAGTAGAATGTAAGCTCCTAAAGCTTTTTTGTTTTGCCATTCTTTGCATCCCCAGTAATTAACACAGTGCAGTGCCAGACATATAGTAGGCACTTAAGAAATGTTTGTTCACTTGACCAGGCTAACAGAACTGAGATATTGTCCCACCTTTTGACTCTGAATCCAGTACTCTTTCTACCTGAACTTGCTCTCCATCTTAGAAACCTATAACAATAATTAGGAAATATACAGTGCTCTAAAGTTTGGGAAACGTTCTACAGGCATGATCTCATATGATTCTTACAACTCTATGAGATACATACTTCAGCTATGATGATCCCCATTTTACAGGTGAAGAAGTTGAGGCTCAGAGAGATAAATGACTTGCTCATGTTTACACAGCTCATGTTTACACACCTAATTTTAGCATGTATTCTACTATTGCACAATGTTTACCCTAGAATAACTCCCTGTCACCTCTAGAATCAAATCAAACACTTCTGCGACGATTTTGTACCACCTTTTCTACACAACATTCTTTTCTACTGCTCACACAGAGTCTACTGAAAAAAAAAATAAACAAGAAAAATTACAACCTTTCCAGAAGTCTCAAAGGCCTCAACCTAAAAGTTGTTCCTGGAATGTAAGCAGAAGAAAAAATAGAGCAGCAGAACTTGGTTCTTTCCTAGCTTCTGCCCTGCAACCGTAACTTTATCTTTGTTCTATAGTGCTCAATCCAACTTTTTACAACTCATTTATTCTTGATGTTCAACACTTCATCACTTCTCACCTAAACTATTGGAAGAACTTCCTAATTACTTTCCTTGTTTCGGGTTTCTCCCTAATCCAATCCATCTTTCACATGGCTGCCAAACTGATTTTCCTCAAGTGTTAATCTGACTATATAACTACATCACTCAATAAACTCCAGTGGTTCCCTATGGCCTCCAGGATTAAATATGGATGCTTCTGTTTGCTACTTAAAGCTCTTTACAATTTATCTCCATATCCTTATTGCATACTATTCTCTGTATACATTGCAGTTCAGACAAACTGGCTTTCTTACTGATCTTCACTCAGGGTACCCTTTATCCCACCTCTGGCTTTGTACAGGCTGTCCCCCATGCCTAGCATGAACTCCTTCCTCACCTCTGTCTCAGAAGTTTTAGTTTCCTTCAAGGCTCATCTCAAGTGCTATCTTTGGCTTACAGACTTTCCTAATGCCCTCAGCTACCAGGGTCTTAAAATCACCTAGGAATCTATTTTGCATATCCCTATATATGTACATATTTTCTTGGCTAAGTTGGAAGCTTCTCAATGTCAAGGACTGGTTTTGCTTCTTAAATCTGTACCCACAGGGATTGGCACAGTGCTTGGCATATAGTAGGTACTTAATAATGACTGATGGAGCTGGTTTCCTTTCCTTTATAAGATCTTCCTCCTCTGCTTTTGTGATTACCAGATCTCTATTTGAAGGGCCCTATACACTCTGTCTTTCTTTGTCTGTCTCTATGTCTCTGTCTCTGTCTGTCTGTCACTCTATATCTGTCTGTCTGCTTGTTTGTCTCTCAAACTTTTAGGGAAATAGAAAGGCTATGTATATGATAAGTATGAGTTTTTGGAAAGGTGAAGGAAGGACAAGACAAATAAGAATCAATTGCATTCCAGGAAGCCAATTTCACTTCTGGACAGCTCTAATTATTAGAAAGCTATTTACTTATATCAGCCTTAAGTCTGATCCTCTGCACCCTCTGAGGGTTGTTCCTAGTTCTACTCTTCTTAGTGTTCTTCTGCACAGCAGTCTCTCATGAAGACAGGTGTTATGCCCTCCCTAAGTCTTCTCTTCTTCAAGGTAAACATCTACAGCTTCTTTACCTAATCCTCCTATGAGAAGATTTTTAGTCTCCTTACTATCTTTGCTGCTCTCTTCCACATTCCTTCTAGATTGTCAATGTCCTTCCTAAACTGTGGCACCCAGACTGAGCACAACACTCCAGGGATGGTCAAAACAGAAAGAAGGATTATATTCTTCATCATTTTGCATTGTGCACTTCTATTAAGGCTGCTGAAGGCTTCATTAGCTTTTTTTTTTTTTTTAGTGGCAAATTTCATAGTTGGCTTTTGAGTGCACAAAATCTCTCAGGGATTTTTTGTATGGACTGACTGGGTGGAACCACATCTCCTCCTCTTCCATCTTATAATTTTGTGACTTATTTTATGATCTTAAGTTCTGAATTTTGTTTTATATTTTTCCTTTAAAGGTTTCATTTCTATAAATCTATCTTATCATTCCAGACAGTTGAGATCTTTTGGGATTCTGATTCTGCCATCTAAAATGTTAGCCATTCCTCGTAGATTTATGTCACCTCCAAAACTGATAAGCATACTGGAGGTCATCTTGTCTATCCACATGCCTTATGAAGCTTTTCAGCCCAGTAGTTATTCATCTTATTCTTAACTATCTCCAGAGACGGAGTTAATACAGCCACCCTCAATAATTCATTTCGGGGATTAACCATCCTTTGTTGTGTGTAAATTCTTTCTTGTAGCTATTAATGTAATTCTATAATTTAATCCCCTTTCTTCTCTAAATGGAGATGAAAAACATCTGCCCTCCATTCTCCACATTAACAACCCTTAAATATCAGAAGACAATGATTAGATGAGATCTTGTCTTCCTTCAGAGACTAAACAATTACATTCAATCTCTGCACAAGACCCTTAATACTCTTAAACTGAAATGCACTGGCAATTCTGGATTGTTATTATCAGTCCTGGTGAATTCACTGTATTACAATGTGGCTGAGTTGGATTTAATGGCTTATAATCCAGGGTTGGAAAACTCCTCACCCCCCAAAGGTGTTGCAGGCTGAAAATGTTCAAGAAGAGTTTAGATACATTCATGGATGATAGATCCATAATGGGCTATTAAGGGAAAGTTATAGGTCTTCAGGGTCTACCCCATTCTCTTGAAGGAAGTTACTACAATCATACAAAGTATCCCTTCAAGCCACTGTCCAAGACAGAACGCTCCACTGACCACTGGTCTGACTCAGTAGAGCATCCATTTTTATTTTGAGAAGTTGGCTTCTTCATAACAAATCAGTGACTAATGGTGAAAAGACTGGGGATCAAGTTCAGGAGGAACCAAGTAATATAGGTTTTATGCAAGAGCATCGAATTTAATTGATTAGATGAAGAGTCTCAGAGTTCTCAATTCATCTGATCCCTAGACTTTCTTTGAAACTATACATAAATTCATCTCAAACTAAGAGGTATTTCTAAACTCCCATAAGCCAATGCTCCTCAGTCTCTTCCATCTTTTATGACAATGTCACTATAAGACCTGAACAGAAATATGACAGAATAGGAGGTGAATGTCTTTGAGAGAGATAAATATACAAAATGACAGGAATGGAGACTGAATTTTGGTGAATGGTTTCATAAAGCAAATCATACAGTTCCCCTGCCAAAGTGAAATTCATCTTTAAATTTTACTCATACTTTGCTAAATTAAATGATTTATTAAAACATGCTTAGGAAATACTTACATTTAAATTAATTACAAGATATAAAGTATTAACTTTTTAGTCACTGTTACAATGGAAAAGGGTCTTGGGTTTTGAATCAGTGCAACTGGGCTCACAACCCCTTCCAGTAACCTACTACCTCTGTGATCCTGGGTGAATCATTAACCCTATCAAGGCCTCAGTGTCTTTGTCTATAAAACGAAGGGGTTAAACTAGATAACATTAAATGTCCCTTTCAGTTTTAAAACTATGAAAAAGCTATTTAAAACTGTTTCCTCCTAAGTCTTTATTGGGGTTATCTATTCATTATCATTCACTTTTTCTTTTATGTCATTTTAGCTAACATGAGCTATGTCCTTCTAGTTCAGCTTTTTTTTTTAAACTTTGCAATATTTAATGAAGATCTTTTGGAATTTCCTTGTATTCCTTATACTTGGTGGTCTTAATGGCATGTTATCATTGCTCAATTTACCGCAATTGAGTTAGCTATTAACATGTCACTGAACAGGTGGGCTGGTTCCAGTTTATCTATTTTTGTAATTATAATACTGTTATGAAAATTTTAAACAAATTGTTCTTTTGTTTAGTTTTTGTTTCTGATAACATGTTTAGGGTATATTTCCAACAATGGAATAATTGGATCATTGACCCATTTTGAAATCAATGTCTGTCCTTGAGGACAAAATTTACACAGGATAGGCAGGCATGGATGGATTTCAATCAGTATCTCTGATTTATGTTTTTGGAGGGAACATCCAGATTGATGGGACCATAGATTGATTTGTGTGTTTAAATTGATATATTTAAAAATTTGGCCTTTTGGGTGATGGGTTTGAATCCTTGATTTCCCTCTTACCATCACTATGACCTTAGACAAATCAATCAACTTTCCTGGGCTTCAGTTTCCTCATTTCAAAATAAGGATGTTGGACTAGAAGAGCTTTATGGTCCCATTCAGCTTAAATACATGACAAAAAATTTGGAGGATCCTCAAATATTATGTTGTTTGATGGTGGCATCAGGGATTGGAAATGAGTAAGCTCATATAATAATAATCATTATTATTCTTACAAGCCTGATAATGAAGATGGTGATGACTGTAGAGGTGTATGGTGGTTTAAAATTTTCAAATCCTTGACATATATGAGCTTATTTTACCTTTACAAAAACCCTGTAAAGTGGGTTCTACCATTTTAATTATTCCCATTTTATAGATGAGGAAACTGAGATTCTGAGAGTTTAAGTAATTTGTCTATTGTCACATAGCCAGTGTCAGAAGTGGAATGTGAACCCTAGTCTTTCTGTCTCTGAGATTGGAACTCTGTACATTATGCCACAGTTCTCCCTACATCTATGTGTTTTTCACTTAACAGAGGAGAATTCACATCTCCAATACACCCTTGAGTCAGATTTTGCTATGGCCCAATTTCATACTATGGGAAATATCCATAAACAAGTCAGTTGGCTGTTCAAGATCTGGCAAATTCTGCTAAGTTGAAAAGACTTTATGTATAAGACTCGTCAGGCACTGTCTTTCATTCAAACAGAAGCCTAGCTAATTGCAGAAAGACTCATTATCACCCAGTGATTAATTTTCCAAGCCACAGAAAATCATGAAGACCATCTAGTGAGGCATAGAAGGTTTGGGTTCTACACCAGCACATTGAGTATCTGCTCTGATAAAATCCCCAATCTTTGTGCTATGAGATTATGAAAAACATAAGATGTACCATGATCCTTTGAGATAATATACACCAAATGCTTTGCAAACTTTTAAGCACTAAGTAAATTTCAACTGTTATTCTTGTTACTACGTAGGTGCTGTGATCCAAGACTGATCATCAGCAAAATGACACACCCCAGTCACTGAGGAGGACCAGGGGGACTGGTAGAAACTAAGTATAACACTTCTTATCCGTTCTGCTCCTCTTGACATGTAATCAGTCAAGTGAAGAGGAGAATCAGCTTTGAAAGTACAAAAGTATATTCCATTTACCAAGCTAGATGGGGGGAAAGAGACCCTTCAAGGAAGGGGGTTGGAGGAAGGGGGAGAGGTGAAAAATAGATGTGTGAAAGAGGATAGGGTATTGCTCACAGTGATGCCTCTATTTAAAAGGAGGAGGGGGGTGAAAGAGTAAGAGAGAGTGAGAGAGAGAGAGGAAGAAGGGGAAAGAAAGGAAGGGAGGGGAGAGAGAGAGAGAGAGAGAGAGAGAGAGAGAGAGAGAGAGACAGAGAGACAGAGAGACAGAGAGAGAGATGAGAAGCGTAATAATCATAGCACATTCAGCAGTGAGGGCTATCCATTATCAGGAAACTGACAACACATATCACTAGCCAGTATAGGAATTTAACTTAATAAATCAAAGCTGACATCTCCTCCCAAATTGATATGAAAAGCCTCTTTAATGCCTGTGACCTGCATAAGTTTTATTCATTTTGCTTTCTAAAATAACAGATGAATGAATAGCAATCACAAACAATCTATTTTCAACAGGTAGGAACAGTACATCTTTATTTATCAAGTGGTACCATGGAGAGTGCCATGCAGCCCCTGTGTGACCAGAGAGACATAATCTAGTACTAGCTAGAGCTGAACTAATATACCCTCTGTTTGCCCTATAGCCGCATTCGTATTGTGGGCTGTATAGAAGTGGGCAGGGGAAGCTAGGTGGAGCAGTGGATAGAACATTGGAATCAGGAATGAGGAAGACTTGTGTTCAAGAGTTGAAATCCAACCTTAAGACACTTACTAGCTCTATGAACTTGGGCAAGTTACTTAACCCTGTTTGCCTCAGTTTCCTCATTGAAGAGTTGAACATGACTTTAAAAAAAATGAAAGAAAAAGAAAAAGCAAAATAGACATAAACAAGACCAGCCCCAGGCAAATGCATGATGTAGAAGAAACTTATTTAGCCCCTGTTTCATTGTTTACTCCATATCCCACTGTCTGCCCTTCCTTGTTCTCCCTAGGTGATAAATTATAAGCTTCTATGGTATAGAAAATGTTGGGGGGTTTTTTTTTGTAGCCTCAGAGTTGTTTTATACATAGTAGGCACTTAAAATGTTTCTTGAATTGAACTGAACCAGTGTCTTGGCATTTAAGGATTCCACTGGGAGTCTCACTTTTGATTCATGATCTTAGGAAGCACTCCCTGCTCATTGTACCTTTCAATGTGATCACTGTTTAATATAACAAACTTGCCTCTGTTAAGAGGACAGAGTAGAGGAGGTTACTGTACCAACCTAGCTTATACATATGTATGTGTATGTACATAGAAATATATGTATACATGTATACACGCATACATATGCACACATATATAAACACACATATGTATGTGTGTATATGCATATATGTGTGTATGTGTATGTATGTGTGTGTGTGCTTCAGGTTAAATCCAAAGAGTTGAAGCCTGAGCATAATGAGAGAGGAAAAAGGGCCATAGAAGTTTGTGGGGGGTTACTTTTTAATGCAAGTAACCTCCTCTTAAATCATACTGTCAATGTATAATCAGGTTATGGGGTTAGGTGTGTGTGTGTGTGTGTGTGTGTGTGTGTGTTTAGGGTTGGTTTGTTGGGAAACAGTGTTGTGTTTGAGATCAAATGGTAACATTTGAGTGGTTGCTTACACATATGTTTGCCATATAGGAGAAGGCATATATATAGTAGAGATAATCTGTATTATCCTCATTGTTTATTATTACAGCATTATTACTAATGATAATGATCCTTTCTATGTGTATAGTACTTCAATTTTTTTCAAACACTTTCATAAGCAGTATCTCATTTTGGTCCTCACAACAATCCTGTGTGGGGGACAAGGAAGATATTATTGTTCCTTTTCTTCAGAGAAGGAATCTGAGCCACAAATAGAAGTGATTTGCTGGAGGTCACACAACTTACAAATAGTAGTGTCGAGGCTTGAACTCAGGCCTTCTGAAATGAACTCCAAGGCTCTTCTGTGCCACATGATCTCTTGATAATACCTTAGACTTTTGGTTTACTAGAAATGTTAGAATAAATGACCTCTTTTGATTGTCATGACAACTTTATTGGGTGGGCAGGTTAAGGAACTTATCCAAGGTCACACTATTTGAATGTTGCCAAAGTGAAGCTTGAACTCAGATCTTCTGTTTTTTATTTCAGTGAGCTTTTCCCTATATCACACTATTTATGACTATGCATTTAAGTGTAGAAAAGAGGTTTATTATTTCAGTTGCTATAAGCCATCATCACAAATACCACATGAGCAAAGGGTGGGGAGGGATAGTTATTAGAAGAATAAAGGAATACTGATTTCTTTCATCACATCTTCCAAGTCTTAAGTCCTACTCAGGGGTAACACTAGCTTAGCTCCTTACCTTCATGTACCAAATGTCTTGTATGCATGGCCCCAAGCGCCATTTAAATACCTTTAAAGGCAAATGCTCCTTTATCTCTGGTTCCCTTCCTCTCTGTGTCCAAGGAGTAATCAAGTCTCTTCCCTTTCAGTTGGGGAACTTGAAATTACAGACTTATCCTCTCAGAGAGATTAAGGCATCCTGGCTGGGCTTCTGCTCCCTGTGGGTTGATTTCTGAAGAGGAGACCATAAAGCTCAGGCTCTTCATCAGAGCTCCCTGAAGACTCTCAAAGCTAGTGTGGACAGCTGCTTCAAATAATCCAGCACTGAAATTCACTGTCTGCTGTAAAACAGGCTTAAGTGACTCCCATGCCAAGGAGATCTATTTTCTCTCACTATGAACACATGGGACACCTGAATGGGCCACTGAGGTGCTTCCCTCAGGTATTGTTTAGTTAATTATAGTCTCTCTATAGGGGCTATGTTTTCCATAATTTTCATAGAAAGAGGGAGAAAAGACAATCTCCATGAAAGGAGACTATGACATTCATTCGCTTTTGGTACCTTTGTCTGAACTCAAAGGCACTGTGGTAAACAATTTTACACTCATTTTAAAAAAGTGGTATACCAAGGTGCAGTGTGGCCAAGTGACCAATTAAAGGTAAAGCAGCAAGATAAAACAAGAGCCCACAAAAATGACAACCCAATTTTCATAGCACTTTGCTAATGCTCAGTACACTAGGGCATACTAACTTCACTGAAGCAAAAAACTGTGAAGTCTTTCTGTTGGAGAGTGCATATGCTCCTAGAGAATTTCTAGGGCATACACGTTCTTTCCACATCCTTTTGCAAAGTGTGCATTGTAAGTGGAGGAAATAATTTTTGTGGGGGTGTGATCCCGTAAGGAGCATTTGTTATCTTCATTCTAAAGTCAGTAAAAGCTCTCTGATAACAGACAGTGCAATGCTGGCAATTTTCCCCCCAAAACGGAAAAACATATTTTTCTTTTTTTTTTCAACTACTATCAATTTCAATCAGATTATGTATATTGCAGGACCGAAAAGATGCTTAAATTGCTGTGTTTTTTTCCCTCCATCCTTCCACTCAGCTTCTTGAAGAATTAAGGTTTGGTCTTTTCAAATGTAAATGAAGCAATTTGCAAAATATGTATTTTGGCGTATCGGCAACTTGGCTTTCCAAACAAACTAGAGTTTTATTGATTCTGGGAGCTGCCATCTCGTGGAGTTATCTGTCGTCCATAATTTGAGTCTTTAATAAGAGGAGACTGTTTTCGTTTATGATAATAAGCAGCACCACTTTGCTTTTATCCCTCCTCACTCCCCTTTCCTGGGTTTATAGGATGGAAAATAGGGATGATATCCTTTTTAATAAGCTTTTCATGGATTTATTTTCTCCTATGGTGTTTTTTGGCTCCCCAACCTGTTCCCCTGGAATATTTCATCCTTACTGCATTCTAGATGTGACCTGCTTTGGGCTCCATAAATATTGACTGTTTGACCTCCAAGGTTGTAATAGGCTACTCTCCCTCCACCTTTGCCTTCTAGGTAATTCCCTAGATTTATTATTATTTTTTTAAAAAACCCAGGGAAGTAAAATCTGACTTAGTTTGAGGTTTTTTCATCCATTAAGCTTTTCCTACTACACTTCAAGTCTAATTTCTTGTTTTCCCTTCAGCAGGATAGGTGGCTATGAGACTTATAAAAATAATCTTTACATATTTCAGTCTAATTTCTCAATGTACATTTATGAAATATATAATGGAAGTATGTGAGATATTTTTGTAAATGTTATAGTTGCCCAGGAGACTGTAAGCTTCATAAGGACAGGGAATAAGTCATTTTTTTTCCATCTTTGCATTTCCCAAAACATTTCCTAACACATCATAGGCACTTAATGTTTGTTGAATCAAATTATCTACAATGTGCGAGGCACTGTGGTAGCTACAAGGTACATACACAAAAAATGAGAACTTGTCCCTAACCTCTAGCACAGAAGCATTCTCAGACCTAGCGTCCACAACTTCCAAGATTTCTGAGGGGAATGGTTCTAAGGATAGATTTTAGGGGATCCATGAGCTTGGGCGAGAAAAAGAAATCACACCTATATTTCCACTAACCTTTAATGTTCTTTGTAATCCTATACATTTTGTTAAAAATTATTCAGAAAAGGGGTCCTAAATTTTTTTAGCAGATTGCCAGAGGAGTTTGTGACAAAAAAAGTCAAGAATCCCTGCTCTAGTATATTAAAAAAAAAACTGGTTTAAGTAGTCCCACAGACTACTCTTGGGTAAATGATGTAATTTTAGGGCTGCAATGCATCTTAAAGATCATCCAGTCAAATCTCATAGTGTTACAAAGAAAACACCTTTTAACAGTGTTTATAATGCATGTACAAAGCATTTTCTTCATATCAACCCTAAGAGGAAGGTTGTGCAGGCATCATAATTGCCACTTCACAGATAAAGAAATTGTGGCTCAGAAGAGTCTAAATAACATGCCCATGATTACACAGATAGTCCCAACTAGGGCTCAAGCCTATATACTCTAATAGTCCAATGATGTCTCCATTACACCATGCTGCGTCTTAAGTAATTTGTACTCAGCCTCTTTAGTTTCTCAGATTATCAGGTGGCATAGTGGATACAGCATTGGATTTGGAGTCAAGAAGATCTGGGTGATTCTACTTCCAGGAGCCAAGATGTCACAGGAAGCAGTAAGTCAACATAACTCTCCCATATTCACTTCCAAACAATCATAAAATAGTACCCCAAAACAAATCTTGGAACAACAAAACCAGCAAAAAGATGGGGTGAAACAATCTTTTAGCCCAAGAAACTTGGAAGATCAGCAGGAAAGGTCCGTATCACTTGGGTAAAAAGGGAATGCAGTCCAGGACAGAAAGCATACCACCAAGCCAGTAGTAAACCCCACCACAGCAAACCAGTGGGGGATCCTGAGACCTAGTGCCATGGAGCAGGCAAACGCCAACACCAGGACCCCCTACATGCCTCAGCACTGGGATGGCACACTCCAGCTCTGAGAACTGCTGTGTGCTTTAGCGTAGCCCCAGGCAAACATGCAGCCTCCAGCAGCCAGACCACCTGTGCTTCAGTGTAGCATGGGGAAACACAGAAGCACTCCACTCGCCTTGGCACACACCAGACACCAGCACTAGGACCCCAGCTCAGCACCAGGTAAGCTGCCAGATCCCTATGGCCTCCAGCAGTGCCAGCCACTCCACATCCCACCCCCTCAGAGCAGCACTGGACATGAGGGTCACCCCTGGGCATCAGAGCAACATCAGTGCAGCACCAGGCAAACAGCCAGGGGCTGCAGCCACTGGGACAAGAAGCCTTAACAAGCCATTAATGAACTCCCTAAGAAAAATCCCCAGGTGGGTTCACAATTGAATTCTACCAAACATTTAAAGAACAATGAATTCCAATACTATATAAACTATTTGGAAAAATAGGTGAAGAATGAGTCTTACCAAACTCCTTTCATGACACAAATATGGTGCTGATACCTAAACCAGGAAGAGCCAAAACAGAGAAAGAAAATTATATAGACCAATTTCCCTAATGGATAGCGATGCAAAAATTTTGAACAAAATACTACTAAGGAGATTACAGCAACATATTACAAAGATTATACACTATGACCAGGTGGGATTTATACCAGGAATGCAGGGTTGGTTCAATATTAGGAAAACTACCATATCAATAACAAAACCAACAGAAATCATATGATTATCTCAATAGACACTGAAAAATCTTTTGACAAAATACAGAACACATTTGTATTAAAAACACTGGAGAGCACAAGAATAAATGGAGGTTTTCTTAGAACAATCATAAACATCTATCTAAAACCATCAGTAAGCATTATCTGTACTGGGGACACGCTAGAAGCCTTCCCAGAAAGATCAGGGAAGAAGCAAGGATGCCCATTATCACCACTATCATTCAATATAGTACTAGAAATGTTAGCTATAGCATTAAGAGAAGAAAAAGAAATTGAATGAATTAGAATAGGCAATGAGGAAATAAAACTATCATTCTTTACAGATGATATGATGGTATACTTAGAGAACTCTAGAGAATCAGCTAAAAAACTACCTGAAATAACATCTTTAGCAAAGTTGTATGATATAAGAAAAAAAACATATAAATCATCAGCCTTTCTTTATATGACCAACAAAGCCCAGCAGCAAGAACTAGAAAGAGTAATTCCAATTAAAATAACTGTCAACAATACAAAATGCTTGGGAGTCTACCTGTCAAGACAAACCCAGGAATCATATGAACACAATTACAAAACACTTTTCACACAAATGAAGTTAAATCTAAACAACTGGAAAAATGTCAATCACTCATGGGTAGGCCTAGCCAATATAACAAAAATGACAATTCTACCTTAGTTAATTTACTTATTCTGTGCCATACCAATCAAAGCACAAAAAAACTATTTTATAAAGCTAGAAAAAAATGACCACAAAACTCATCCAGAAGAACAAAAGATCAAAAATGTAAAGAGAATTAAAGAAAAAAAAATACAAAGGAAGGTGGCTTAGCAATACCAGATCTCAAGCTATATTATAAATCAGTAGTCATCAAAACTATCTGGTACTGGCTAAGATATAGAGTGGTGCATCAGTGGAATAGATTAGGTACACAAGACATAGTAGTAAATGACCATAGTGACTTAGTGTTTGATAAACCCAAAGACCCCAGCCTTTGGGATAAGAACTCACTATTTGACAAAAACTGCTGGGGAAACTAGAAAACAACAGAGTACAAACTAGGTAGAGACCGACATCTCACACCATATATCAAAATATGGTCAAAATGGGTACAAAATGCAGACACGTGGCGACACCATAAGCAAATCAGAAGAGCAAGGAATAGTCTACCTCTCAAATCTATGCAGAAAAGAAGAATTCATGACCAACAAGAGATAGCAATACAAAATGTAAAATAGATAATTTTGATTATATCAAAATAAAAAAGTGTTTGTACAAACAGCAGCAATATAACCAAGATTAGAAGGAAAGCTTTCTCAACTTTCTGGGAAACAATCTATATAGCAAATACCTCTGATAAAGGCCTCAGTTCTCAAATATATAGAGAACTCAGTCAAATTCATAAAAACACAAGCCATTCCCCAATCGATAAATGGTCAAAGGATATGAACAGGCAGTTTTCAGAGGAAGAAATCATAGCTATCTATAGGCATCTAAAGAAGTGCTCTAAATGACTTTTGATTAGAGAAATACAAATTAAAACTCTGAGGTACCACCTCACACGTATCAGATTGGCTAATACGACAAAAAGGAAATGATAAACGTTAGAGAGGATGTGGAAAAATTGGGACACTAATACACTATTGGTGGAGTTGTGAACTGATCCAATCATTCTAGAGAGCAGTTTGGAACTATGCCCAAAGGACAATCAAACTGTTCATATCCTTAGATCCAGCAACACCACTACAAAGTGTATATCACAAAGAGATAATAAAAAAGGAGAAAAGGACCTACATGTGCTAAAATATTTATAGCAGCCCTTTTTGTGATGGAAAAATATTGGGAATTGAGAGGATGCCCATCAATTGAGAAATGGCTGAACAAGTTGTGGTATATGAATATAATAAAATACTATTGTGCAATAAGAAACGATGAACAGGAAGATTTCAGCAAAAAGCCTGGACATATTTCTATGAACTGAGGCAAAGTGAAATGAGTAGAACCAGAAAAACACTGTATACAGTACAAGCAACACTGTGTGATGATGAGCTATGACTGACTCAGCTCTTCTCAGCAACAATAATGATCCAAGACAGGCACCAAGGACTCACAAGGGAAAATGCTGTCTACATCAAGATAAAGAACTGATGAACACTAAATGCAGATCAAGGCATACTTTTTCACTTACTTTATCCTTTTTCATGCTTTTTTCTTTTGATCTGTTTCTTCTTTCACAACTATGACTAATATGGAAATACGTTTTACATGATAGCACATGTATAACCCATATCAAATTGCCTACCACTTTAGGAAGAGAGGAAGGGACGGGAGGGAGAAAAATTTGGAACTCAAAATCTTTTTAAAATGAATGCTGAAAATTATCTTGACATGTAATTGGGAAAATGCTATTAAAAAAAGATCTGGGTTAAAAATCCCACCTCAAACTTTGACTAGGTATATGACCATAAGCAAGACACTTAACCCTTTTTGTGCCTTATTTTCCTTATCTGAAAAATGGAAATAAAACAGTTTGTAGCATAAGATCTCTAGGGCTGTTGTGGGCATTGGATGAGAGATAGTGGATGTCAAGCGCTGTAAAAACTTCATGATGATGATGATGATGATGATGATGTCTCCAGCAGATTTTGACATATAACTAAACTACTTTCTATTTCTAGGCCTCAGTTTCTCATTGTAGGCATGTTATAAGTGTTTATTCAATGAATAAATATATGCATGAACAGTGTTTATGAAAATCTCTCTGCATTTTCCTAACAAAAAAGCATTTTTTCCTTGGGTGCTGAAGGAGGCACTGATAGGAAAAAGAATGAACTCTTGCATTTCTTGATCATTCTAACTACAGAGATAAGAAGAACCAAAGCCAGGTCACCTAGTTCTGCTAGAGGCAGGAGTTGAAAGGACTGTGGGTAGCAGCAGAAGGCTTTGAGACAGACTCAGAAGACCCATCTTCCCCCAGGATATTGATGTGTGTTTGTGTTCCTACTCTTCCCCAGACAACCAAAGGCCATGCAGTTCACACTGAAGATGATATAAGAGATAGACATACAACTCTAACATGTTGGCATTCGGCCAAGGATTCACTTACCACTCAAACTGAGGCAGCCAAACATGGCTTGACCATAGAGTGAAGACAGAAATATTACCCTGGGCTCATACTGGGAAGCAATTTGGTCCATTTCAGCTATAACATCGTGGCAGTAAAACACACAAATATAGACCGAACCATCCAAGAAGGTTTTCTATATTAACCTTGAAGTGAGATGCACATCCTGTCCACAACTGCTTCAGAGAAAGCAATTGTAGAGCCACTAGGAATGGCTGCTAAGCCAGATCTGATGACTTAAACAGCAGACATTAGCACTGCCAAATGCCTTTTCCATTTGGGTACATAGGGGATCCATTCATTTTAACTCCTAAAAGGAGGGAGAAGGGCTCAAGGAAGGTGGAGAATGGAAGTTTTAGGATGACATAGGAGGCAGGCGTTACATGTGGCCAGAGTGTAGCACTGGTCACTTACAAGGCAGATTTGCCTCTTGGATCTGACCTCATATGAGGTCAGCAGAATCAAACATACCCCCACATTTGGCCAATGTGCATCATTTGCTAACTAAGGAAGATTCATCTTTTTGGTCCTGACCTCACATGAGGTCAGCAGGGTCAGAAACATATACCCGCTGAGAGGCAGTCTACAGGTATCAGGGAAGAAAGGGGAAGGGAATAGCCATTTACATAGTACCTACCATGTGCCAGGTACTGTGCTAAGCATTCTATAAAAATTATCTCATTTGATCCTCACAACAACTCTGGGAAGTAGAAGCTGGTATCATCCTCATTTTACAGATGGGAAAACTGAGGCAGGCAGTGGTCAAATGATTTGCCCCTGGTTATATTACAAGTAAATGTCTGAGGCTGGATTAGAACTCAGGTCTTCCTGACACCAACCTTAGAATTCTATCTACTGAGCTGCTTAGCTCTCCTAAGTATCATCAAATACACTTTGCTGTGCAGTAGAAAGCGTGCTCAACTGGGAATCAGGAGAGCTGGGTTTGAGCCCTGTTCTTGCCATTTGTCATCCAGAGGACTGTGGGTAATCTACTGAATGTCTCTGAACCTCAGTGTCCTAATTGGTAAAATAGGGATAAAACCCAACATACTGACCCTATACTTGTGAGGAAAGCAGTTTTTAAACTGTCAAGCATTATATGAATGTGTATAGATAATATTACTTGTGTATTATTAGTCACTTACAAAGTAGATTAATATTTCCCCAGTTCTGATTTTGTTTAAGCCCAGACACACAAATATGCATATACACATACACACATATACATGAATACACACACACACACACACACACACATAGAAGCAAGAGAAGTTTATGGTCATTTGGGCCAGAGGGAAGAAGGACTGCTGACTGGGGGCAGGCAAACAAGGCTATGTGGTGGTGATAGATGATATACAGACAGGGACACTCTCCACTAAGCAAACCAATTATTGGGCTACGCATAGTTGATAGTGGTGACAAGTATTCTTTCAGCCAGAATCCTCAATGGGTCTAAAAGGTCCTGGCTTTTCTTAGGAAATACATCAATAGATGATCTAACGGTGGCTTTGTCAGTGCTTCTGGCCAAGGAGCACTGGCACACTAGGAGACTGGTCAAGTTATAGGGGTGCTCTGCTCAGCTTGAGCCAGAACACACTTAGCTCCCCAGGAGGAGATCACTAAATCCAAATGAGAAATCTAATTTTTTAATAACCCCTTGAGCTGTTCTCTCCTCTATGATTTTAAAAACCATTCAAGTGTCTGATTAGTCAACATTTTACTGAATAGTAACATATATCCTGTGTTGGGGGCTATGGGAAGTTACAAAAGAAATGAAAGTTCTAGATAGCATTAATATTCTGTTCATTCATTTAACAAACATTTATTAAGCAACCACCATGTACAGAGAATTGCACTAGGTGCTGAGGAAGCTATAAACTTTAAATCAGGCTTGATCTCTGCCTTCATGGAAATTACAGTCTAGCCTCCATTCTCAGGAATATTACACCGTGTAATATGTAATACAAAGTGTAATGTGATTTATACTTTAATGATTCACCTCCCACAAGACATACATAAGTGTGAAACAAAGATACATACAAAGGAAGGCCACAAATGGATAAATAGAAGGGAGGGATGGGAGTAGGGGATCAGACAGTAGGCAGAGCTGTGGCCAAGGCGAGGTGACATTTGGGGTAGGGGACAACTGTCCAAGAAAGGGATCAGTATCTGACAGTAAATATATGGACAGCCCAAGCCTAGAAGAGTCACAAGGGAAATGGCCTATGAATTTGGACCTCTCCCAACCATGTTCCCTGAATATAGATGTCCTTTCTATTTACTCCCTACCACATAGGGCAGTTGGCAGTGAAGTGTGTTAAAAACTTTTAAAACTACAGAAAGGAAAATTATTATTATTATTATTATTATTAGTAGTAGTAGTAGTAGTAGTAGTAGTGGTAGTAGTAGTAGTAGTGGTAGTAGTAGTATTTGGCTTCAGTTCATTTTCTGAAAACTTATTTGCAGAAATTTCAATATATTCTTTGCCAGGTGAAGAAGACATCTTGGTGATCATAGATACTTGTTTTTAACTTTATGGCCTTGGATTTCTGAGCATGCCACTGACTTCTAGGATTCTTGGAGGGGAGGACTGGTGAAAGCTCAAGGTTCTTTAATCATGTGTGGTTATTTATTTTTAAGGCTCTATGGCCCCAAGACAATTGAGTAGCAAAGACCATTGCCACATCGACAGTAGGCAACTCTCAGCAACTAATGACCGGAGTTGAAGAGCCCAAGGCACCCTTCTTTTATACATTTCCAAATGATATAATGGATATAATCTCAGTAAACTGAAAAGTGCTTTGTAAACGTCAGCTATTAACATTAGTGTGCACTTTGATCAGTTCTGACAAGAAATTAGAGAAGGAGGTCGCAACAACAGAAGGAGTAGCCAGAGCTGGTTTCTGGGCTCACCCAAGACTTAGGATCAGAGGATTTAGAGCTGAATAAGAGAACCTATGAGGCAGGTGCCTTCTTCAGCTTATCCGCTTTATTCAACAGTGTATGCAGACCTCTTCTGCATGCAAGACAGGTAAGAATATCAAAGTAAAATGGAAAGCAGAGTTCCTCCTCTCAAGGAGATTATAGAATAGATGGTAGAAAATAGTCTGGCCCAAACTCTTTCTTTTATAAAACATATTATTTTCTCTTATGATCTAGTGACTAGATTCTAGTCCATCTTCCTGTGAGAGTAAGCTAGACCAGTCCTAAACTCTGGATCAAAAAAAAAAAAAGAACTCTATTAAAAGAGCCAAAGAATGAAATCCTCACTGGTCTTCAGATGCCAGAGAAGGCCATGGACAAGAAAGAAGAGGCCAATGTTTAACTTAGTGGTTCTTGATCTGGGGGTTGTAGATCCCCAAAATAGCATGGCATTACAAGGGATCCATGAAACAATATACACATTCCCCAAAACAACATACCTTCTGTAGAATGAAGAAATGACTGTTTTCCCAAGGTAAGATGGAGCTATAACAGTTAATAAAATAAAAATTAAATTAAAAGTATTGCTGAATTTGCAGTTGTTTTTGGTCATCATGTGTTTTCTCAATTAATTGGTACTAAAAATACAATTACTATCATGGTGGGGGGGGTCTGTGGGATATTTTTTATGTCAAAAAAGGAGCTCTCATATTGAAAGGGGTTGGGAGCCATTGATCTGGCCCACCTGAAAAAGAATGCCAGTAAAGAGCAATAACTTGAGTTCACACTTCTGGCAGAGTGCAGAAGGGCTGGGAGACAAAATACAAAACAGAAGCAAATGATTAAACAAACAGAAGAGGTGGGCCCTGTCCTTGAGAAGCTAAAAGGGCCAAAGGAGATAAGACCTGCTGTCCTCCCTTCCCACTTATACCTAGAAAATATGGAGAACATGAGGTCCTAGGAGACAGAAGAGTTCAAGGAGCTTGGGTTCAAAAGTTGGGAAGAAATAGTGCCACTAATTTGTTGTCTGATCTGGCTTAGACTGGTTATTCCATCCATCTGAGTCTCATCTTCCTCCTGTGTAAAAAGAGGGGGATGGGGTTGACTTTCTAAGGCCCATCTAGGTTTATCATTCCATAGAAATCTTGATGAAGTGGAGCATCATGAAAGGGTAGGAGTCTTGGATGCCTGAGGATTGTCCCATTGTATCACTAACTAGGACTCTATATTTAGGACCCTACTAAATCTGACAGGTGTCTAGGCTGCAAAAGCCTTCTCCTCTGCAGCTTCCTATGTCTGTCTTAACCGTTTCTCTATCTCTACACATTTTTGTGGAAAACATCTCTTTTATCTCCTGGTTTACCTCTTAATTTCACTCTTCCCTCTGCTATTATTTAACTCTATAGCTGTATTTAACTCTGCCAAGAGATCTGATAATTTACTGTTGTATGAAAAACACCATCCAAAATAGAGTTGCATTATGTCATCTGTTACATGGCATCCTCATCCTACAGTATTACTAAACATTCTACACAGGGAGTCAGTCACAGCCTGAAAGAAGAAGAAAGGTTTTGACAAAGTTTGAGAACTAAAATTGTCAGGCTCAGAGAGTTAGGAGAGATCCAAGATGGTGGTAGCATACAAAAGGAAGGAGGAATCCATCAGGGAGCAGGCAGATTTATTAGTGAAGGACCTAAGAGACAGCTAAGTGACATAGTGGATAGATTACTGGAAGAGCTGAGTTCAAATCTTGCCTTGCATACTTGATGTGTGATGCTGGGTGTCTTATTAACTGTGTGATGCTGTGCAAGTCACTTAAGTTTTCTCAATCATAGTTTCCGTGTTTTACAAATGGGGATAATGACATCTATTTCACATGATTATTGTGAGGAGTTCATTGCAAAGCTGAAAGTGCTATATAAATGCTAGCTATTACTAGATGAATCCATGAACAACATCTCTGGGATCTTCAGAAATCTGACTAATCCTTTGCACTCAAATGTGATTCAGCATCGCCTACATCTGCTCTTCTACCTGTGGATTCTCATACTTGTCCTCACTGTCTGCTCTGGGGTAGGGTGAGCGACATGATTTCTTTGGGGGGATGGTACATTGGGCTATATGCCTGATGGGCAGGAGCAGATGGTATTAGAAAGTACTAAGGAGGGTGGGAAAGATCTCCTCTCAGAAGACAGAAAATTATGGACCTAATTCTTATTTCTAGTACCAGCATGCTCAAGTGGGCAGAGTGCTAGACTTGGAGTCACAAAGACCTGTGTTCAAATTCTGTCTCTGGTTGGAGATTCTGGGAAAATTATGTAACTTTTCTGAGTCTCAGTTTCCTCATTTAAAAAAAAAGGGGGGGGAGGGAACAACAATACCAATATTATGTACCTCCCAGGGATGTTGTGAGACATAAGTAAAATAACATATTCCAGTTACTTTGCAAATTTTGAAATACCATATAAATATATAAAAATCTTATAATTATTACTTAAACTGGGAAGTGGCGATATCAAGCATGACAACTGAGAAAACACTATTGGAAGAGCATGGAGATAGCTAAACACTTAAGTCTCTCCTGCCACCATAGGCACAGAGCCAACTAAACTTATTGTCAGCCAGTCAGTCCCATTAGTACATCCTACCAGGACTAATCCAGGGTATCTTGCAAAGTGAAGTAAATATCAATAAAACAGTAATGAGTAATTTTCCCAGCTCCACTGATTCTTACTGGAAACGAAACCCAACATCCGTTGCAGCTATTGACAGACATTCAGTTCCTCATTCACATGCATTGACTGGCTCTTGAGAGATGCTCCCCGCCCCCCGCCACATCTGGCTCCTCTCTATTCATTTTGGGAGAAAGCAGGGTCTCTCAGCTTCAGTACGCGTCATCATCAAGTTTGGGACTGGGGGTATCTGACTCTCCCTGAGCCCTTCTGCCCCTTACCATGGCAGTCAAAAGACAGAAATAGGACAAGCTTGATGCTATGAAGGAGAGAATAAAGTAGGGAGGATTAAGCTGCTAATAAGTGGGACCTTTAATGATTTATCTCCCATTTTCAGAGTGTCTACACAGTTATCAGGAGAACAGGCAGGAGTGGTAGAAAACTTTAGCTCTACAGGGAGCTGCTCACCATAGTGATCTGTCCACTGAAGTCCTAAGTGGGGTTCACACCTGCTTGTGGCCATGGCAGTTGACAGTAGGGGATGCTGCTGAGAGTGAAAGGGTGTTAATTCAAGACTTAGGAAGTGTGATGCTGGGGGAGATCAGCCATCTCAGTTTTCTCCATCCCCTTAAAAAGTATGTCAGAAACTCCCTATGGCTCAGCTCTCTTCTTCCCCATTTGGAGGTATGGGGAAAGAATACTCCCAAGGTGTCTGCAGCACCTTGGCTCTCTAGGTTCAGGAATGAGGCATGAGGGAGGAAATCAAGCACCTGCTGGGTTGGTGTTGTTAAGAAGAACACTGCCCTGAGCAGCCTTGAGTCCAAGATGACAGTGCTGGCTTTGGAATTTGGTGTCCCAGACAGGGGAGTTGAGCTGAGCAATGTTGTAAGCTGTTTAAAGTAAGTTATCTGGAATGTGCTGGCTTTTTGGGGGGTGACGTTCAGCTTCGATGCTCCTTCCCTATGTCTTAGACACATCCAACTAAGTGAAGTTCTAGGCCTGGTTTGGTATTGCCTTGAGTCAGATGCGCTCCAATAAGCTGCATAGTGACAGCATGAGCATCCCAAAGCTTGAGTCTCCCTCACAGAAGTTAAAGAGGGCCATTAAGTGAGAACTAATGTGATTACCATCACTGCCCTTCAATAACCCCAGAAGTGCACTTCTGGAAGTGGTGTGGAGCTAGAGAAAGCAGCTGTATTTACCAGCTGTCTGAAACTTTGTGGCAGACTCTTGTTATTTATGTTGGAAGTTGGAGAAGAAGGATAATTTTATCTTCTCTGTTCAGTTGTTTTTAGTCATTTTTGATTCTTCATGACCCTATTTGGGGTTTTCTTGGCAAAGATACTGGAGTAGTTTGCCATTACCTTCTCCAGCTCATTTTACAGATGAGGAAACTGTGGCAAACAGAGTTAAATGGCTTGCCCAGGATCATACAGCTACTAAGTGTCTGACATCAGATTTGAACTCAGGAAGATGAATCTTCTTAACACCAGGCCCGGCATTCTATCCACTGCACCAGCTAGCTGTCCTAATCTTCTCTGCATCTGGGAGCAATTCAGATGCAAAAGGCAGGAATAAAGCTCAGAAATAATACAGGTGAGCACTTCATTTAGGGCACAGAGAATTCCTGGAAGCCAACTTTGTTTCCCTGTGCTGCAGAGGCAGAATGGTATAGTAAATAGAGAGTAGGTCTGAAAGTCGGAAGACCTGTGTTGAGATCCTGCCTCATACTACATGTTGTCCATGTGACCTTCTGCAAATCACTTCCAGAGAAGGTGCCAACCTATATTGATAGAGGGAGTTTTTTCATCTGGGAGTTTCCTATATCAATGAAATCACAGGTCCAGTTTCTATTCCCCTGTTTCTTTGTTGCTGCATTCCTCTGCCCCACACATTCAGCATCATCCACTGAATGAGTGAGTAAAGAATGGGAGGAATAAATAAAGAGCAGAGCAGTGAAATCTGAAATTGGGAAATGCTTGCAATGGTAATGATATGGACAGACATGTTCCCTTCTCATCTCCTAGGGATGTTCTTTGATGGCAGGAAATAAATATTAATACCCCTCATTGTATAATTCCAACTACTCTAAAATTTCATAAAGTATGTTTTAGTATTATTTTCCCCAGTAGAATGTAAACCCCTTGAAGTCAAAGATTTTCATTTTTGTCTTTATCTCCCTCGTGACTAACAAAGCACCAGAAACATAGCAGCAAGTTAATGAATGTTTATCAATTTTGATTGAACAATGGTGATTGTTTCTCTTAGGTGTCCCTGATTAGAAGATGTCCCTGTCCTCTCATTGTGGAAGAACAGTGCATATAGCCAATCAGATACTAGTTTCTGGGCCAGCTAGGCATCAGTGTTCCTCTTTTCCACCATCCCCAGTATGGTCCTCATTGTACTTTCCCCACCAAGGAGTGAAGATGATAGGAAAGCAATGTTTCAGTCTTGCTAAATCTCCTGTCATTTCTGTCATCTCTTCTCTCAAAGTACTACAGTAGAAAAAGCACTGGCTCAGGAGTCAATGAACAGGGGTTCAAATCCTACCTCTGACCCTCACTACTCATGTGACCATGAGAATGACTCAACTTTCCTGGACACCAGTTTCCTCATCTATAAAGGACGTTTGACTAGATGGCTTCTCACGTCCATTTGAGAGCTATGATTCTCCCATTTTGAGTTTTGTGATCTGAATTTTGGTTACCAGGAACATATTTCCCATTTATGACACTATTCCCATGAAACGAATTGCCCCTTGAGTCATTATTTTGCCTAGCAGCATGTTTCATAGAGACAATTCATGACAATTGGTAGGATGCACATGTGCAGAGGTCTCTTCATGACTCTGGTCCTGGAAAATAATACTAGCACCTACCATATAGCCATAGCACATTTCATTAGGGTATCCACCTAGGCATTTTACTTTTTTTTTTTAAAGATGAGAACATTTGAATGCTTTATCATAAGAGACATCTTTATCCATCAAGCAAACCAATGACACTAAAATTGAAATAATTTTTTGAAATTGACAACTAAAGTTTATTTTAAAAATATAAACTCAAAAATGAAACACAAAACATCACATGGGGTGGGGGGAGACATTAATATATACCTAGGACCTTACATGCACTCCTATGCTTACAGCCTAACAATGTTTTATCAGGATTTTATTGTATGTACCTGTATGGGTTGTGGGGATACATGAGATGACCTATGATAGATACAGAACCAAGTAATAATGAACCAGGTAATACAGGAGTTTTCAGGTAATTTAACTTGTCTCCTCACAGGAGCTCAATGAATAGTTCAAATTGCTTAGTAAGCTGTCCTAACAATGTTCTTGTGGCATAGCCTGAGGGCAACTCATTTGTCCATCAATCAACAAGTATTTATTATCAACAACAATTACAAGGTTAACTAGTGCAGCTTCTATGCTGTGGTTTGGAGTAGGGATATTGCAATCAAAAGTCATTCTGCCACAGAGCTAGGTCTAGAACCCACCAGTTTCCCTACTCACATTTTTTTCCCGTCTTCCTAGACAATGCTACAAATGTGACCCAGTGAGAATTAGTTTCCCATTTATAGCTAAAATGCCTGCAGACTAACTTAAGCCAAGATGAGCAGTCAGTCCAATTGGCTATGATTATTTCATCTTCATCGGCTAAAAGCAAATTGATCAAGGCAAACATCTCTGTAGTCTAACAAGGCTCTTAGTCTGTTTGTATCCCAGCCTGATAATGAGGCGGTTGCTTGATATGTGTAGTGATTACATGCTATTTCCCACGCCCTTCAGGAACATGGAACTTCTCCTTGAATAGCAGAACATTAGAGTGCCTAGCCTGGGATAATAGCAGGCTCCCATACAGGGTGTTTCAGGGTTGGCAAAGGGATTGGGGGTGGAAATTCTCCATCTGGTTTTGACATGGAGGACAGAATCATGCTACAGATGACCAACAGCTCATTTAGCCCAGCTTCCAGTGCTTAGACCCAACTGGTACTATTGACTTCCAAAAGGATGGTGAAACCAGTACCCAAGGTTTATTCCAGGCTGCCTGGTCTATAACATGTGGTTTCTCTCATGAAGCCAACTGATTTAGTCAAGTGACTGTTCTGATTCAGCTGGAAAAAAAAGAAAATACTTGCAAAAAGAGAAATAAAAATGGTTGGACTCATTCCTTAGAAACCTGAGGCAGTACTTCCTCTCCCTTACCTATCCCCCAACAATAAGAAAATATAATTTAAAAAAAATGAGAAAGAGAAATGGCCCTGGGAGGCCTGACTTTTGAGGAAGATTTAGGTCTAAGTCCTGATTCTAACATATACTGGCTGTGGGGTCATGGGTAAATCACTTAAATTCTTAGTGCCCTAGACAACTCTTAAAAACTATGTTAAGGTGAGCATTTTAATGCATCTGCATTTCCCCACACCAATGAAATTATAGTTATGGATAAAGAAAATTAAAAAAAAATAAACAGCTCGAGTTCCCTTACAAAACCTTGAAATACTTTGCAAAGAATCAGGCTGTTTTTATCTGACAGGTGGGGTTGCAAGGAAGAGGCTAGGAAAGTGAGAGTTGGGGGAAGAATTAGATAAAAGTTTTCTTTCCCAAAGACATTAGCAGACAGAGATAGGGTGAAGACCAGAGGGGAAAACGTGTATGTTTCTGTGGGGTTTTTTTAAATTTTATTTTTAACTTTGTTTTTCTTTGTGTATCCAAAGCTCCTGGATACAGCTGAGATTTCTGGCTGAATAATATAGTAGACAGCCCAGCAGAGACAGCCCAGTGCTATGCAGGAGGCTCCCAATACACAGGGAAGGGATTTTTTTCATTTCATACATCATTTAAAACCTGCTGCAGCGATTTACCAATGTCAGTCCATCTTTGGAGCACAAAGAAGAGAAGAAAGAGAAATATAGATGCTTTACTTGTGGGCAGCCTGGGGTCTCAGGTGGAGGTTGGGTTTTCTTCTTGTCCCAAGCAACAGTAAGTGGGGAGATGACAGGGATCCCAAACACTTACGAAGAAGCTAAGGGAGAAAAAGACAGCTTGTGGCAGATTGGGAAATCATGCTAAATTACTTTATCTGAATTACTCAGGCAAGGTTGGACTTCTTTGCTTTAGCATACCAAGTAGTCAGTCTCCGTGCCTCTGGTCCCCCCCTACTCCAAACTGCTTAGACTAATCAATATTTCCTAAATCCCACTTTTGTTATGTCACTCTCCTGTTCAAAAACCTATAATGGTTCCCCTAAAGCCTACTGCATCAAGTCCTATTCCCTTACCTGGAATAGACTGGAAAAGAATTTATTAATCAATTACCATGCACTGTGGTGAGTGCTGATGATACAAAATAAAAAGCCGGACCGTCCCTGTTTTCAAAGGACTCACCTCTAATCAAGGAAGATAACAAATATAGCAAAGCTGAGCTGCTGTAGGAGGATAGAAAGGCCCAGTGGTTCTTAGCTGTGCCATGCCAGGGCAAACCTTAGGATGCAGCAGTAGGGCAGATAGCAATGGGTGTGAGTGACCATGTTTACTAGAAAACATGGTCTGGAGAGGCCTGGGTCTACAATGCCTGAGAAGAAAAATCCTAGACGGATATGAGGGGGAGGTAATCTAGGATGTTTGGAAAAGGTTCCAGGTGGTCTTTGTCCTTTGGTACCTGCTGGTAGGAATTTGAGTGGGCAGGGAATTGGTCAAAGGACTTGGTTTTTAAAACCTCTATGAATCACACAAATTATTTTTCCTACTTTTTAATATTTATTCAGAAATCAAGTTAAGGTACTTCTCAATGGCCCTTGTATATATCTATATTCACCTTTTACCTCAATACCATTGCTTAAGCTGCTCCCCATCTTCCTACTTTTCTGGTATTCCTTCTCTTTCCTCCTCTCTCCAAATCCTTCAAAACTGCTTGATTCACCACCTCTATGAAGCATTCTCTGATTATTTCACCCCTCAGTGATCTTTCCTTTTTTATTTTTAAAAAATATCTCCCATGGTGCCTAAGCAGAGTGTACAAATTGGTATCCAAAAATTTATTGCTTGGGGTAGGATTTCCAGGGATTTAAGTCATTATTGATCTTTCTCTCACTATGGTTTTCTTACTACAGGGAGGTCAAACAAATATACAGGTAGCCTTCAGCTAAGTGTCAGATAATGCCCAGACTAGGAGTCAGAGGACATGGACACAGATCTACCGCTCTGATTATGACCTTGGGCAGGCCATCTGATCTCTCTAAATATCAATTTCCTCCAACTGTAAAATAGCTATCACAGTAGCTGCTCCAAGTATCTAGATGTGCTTATTCCTGGGATTTATTAGGATAATGTCCATAAGATCATCACATAAACTCTCAATCATGAGATGTTATCATCAGCAACTTGGATTCTTTAGAGAATACAAAACTTCCCATTGGGTGAGTCTTTGGGTGGAGAAGATGGGTCTTTCTGCAGCGGAAAAGACTGGGATGATTCAAATCACCAGTCAATTTCCCACATTGGATCTAGCCCACTCTTTCCCTCTTATTAAATTCTGAGCCCACTTCATCATTCATATTCCGTGCCTGTCCTTGACGTGTGTACTGATGTATGTTATCAACAAAATCAATAAACTCCAATGGCTCCCTATTGCCTTGAGTACTAAATATAAACTCTTCTGTTTGGCTGTGAAGTCCTTCACAAACAGGTTTCAGCTTACTTATCTTTTCAGACTCACTATACATTGCTCCCCTTCCCACAATCCAACTGACCTTCTCCTCACTTGGAGCACTCCATATCCCATTTCCATGCCTTTATATTGGCTTTCTTAGGCTCCTTTTTTATCTCTGACTCAAAGAATTCTTCACTTTCTTTAAAGCACAGCCCAAGCACCACTTATAGGAAGCCTTTCCTGATCCCCCCATAAGGTAGTGCCCTCCCTTCATAACTACCTTAAATTTACTTGGTTTGTATTCTGTAAAAAGAAACATTTCCCTCTTTGATAAAATATAAGCTTCTTGAGAATGGGGGGAGGGGGAAGTGTTTCATCCTTTGTATTTGCATTCCTAGCATTTAGCACAGTGCCTGACCCAGAAGCGGCATCTAATTCCTACTCACTGATTGATTGATTGATTCAATGGCCTAGCCATTCAACTAAATATCATAATCTGAACATTAGATATTTTCTTCTTTCTAGTTTTTCCAGTGTAGATTATTAGGTCATTCTTTTAAGAGCAATTATGAGTATTATTGAGGAGGTCCCATACTATTCTGGGACGAAATGAAATAAGAACAATATAATTCATAAATTGGAACCTCTTAAAGACCTCACTCCTTTCAAGACATGCAGAAAACCTGTGAAAGGAAATTTCTTTGGTGATCATAGATCTCCTTGTTTTATGTCTCACTTGATGCTACTTAGCAATAGAGAGACACAGAGTAGGTGCAAGAAGGCTGTAGTACATTTCCCATGATGCTCCATGTGGACAAAGTGGCTGTGATCAAGGAAATGTATGCCTAGAAAAAAGACAGGCTGGTCATGAAGTAAGAGCAAGGTGTGAAAGATGATTAGCTCAAGAGTTTCATGGAATGTACAAAAAACTAGACCACAACTCTCAAGGTTTTGTTTTTTGCCAGTATCTCTCACAAATGAGATGCTCCTGGTTTTGGTCTTGGCAGGCCCCAAATTGAAAGACAGATGTTTGCCCCCTTCCACTTCTTTGCCAAGTCAGCTATCCCATCTATTTGAACTAGTACTGTAAGAAAGCTGCAGAGAAAAGAGGATAAGTTTCAGCTTTTTGCTATTAAAGTATAAGAGAAAAGACTTAGAATATACTATCAGAGCCTACCCCCTTTTTTCCCTTCCTACCCTTATGCCAAATGGGTAGCAAGTCCAACTATTGTGGCCTCAGCTCAGCCCTCCAAACTCCATGACAAATTAAAAGAATACAAAGGAGACTGATACATGGTGCATGAGATGCATTATCTATGTGTGTGAGTGCAATGTTTGTGAGGTTTTTTTTCCCCTTTATTTTTCCTCTCCCTCTCCAGCTCCAAATTAGTTAGAGATACAGACTTATAGAAAATTAGAGCTGGAAAGGACCATGTAAGTCATCTAGCCCAATCCCCTAGTTTTACAGATAAAGAAACTGAGGCTAGAATCACAAACCTTTATTGCTGGGAGGGACCTTAAAGATAATCTAGTCCAAGTCTTCTTAACCTGAGTCACTGAACTTCAAAAAAATGTTTTTTGTAACTATTTCAATATAATTAGTTTCTTTTGTAATCCCTATATATTTTATTTCATGCAATTTAAAACATTATCCTGAAGAAGGGCCTACAACCAGACTACCAAAGGTGTCCATAATGCAAATAAAGTTAAGTTCAACTTTCTATCTATCTCTTCCTTATATCTTTTTGTTTTTTGACAATGAGGAAGAAGAGGCCTGGGTGGGGGAAGCAGGATGCAACTGGGGTTTTCCAGTCTTAGGTTAAGGCTGGTGTACTTAATCTCAAAAGGCAAGAAACAACCAGCTCCATGTAATACCTAAATTAGACTCATGGAGGTTGAATTGAATTTGAAAGTAGTTGTAACTGGAGTCAAAGGGAAAGAGAGCCTGTGATGAGAACTCCTTCTGTAATGAGAGTGGATAACGCCCAAAGCACAATTGATTCCAAAGAGGCTCTTTTGAAGCCCTTGAAGCAGCTGTATATTGTCATCCAGGGCATTTAGGAGGCATTATTATCAACATTCATAAGCTGTACCCAACCTGCTGCCCATCTTTGGGCTGTATAGCTTCTAGCATGAGAGAATAGTTGTAGAAAAGACAAGCCATTCTCCCCACTCCATATAATATTAATAATAATACCTTTCTATGTAATTAACATTCTATTTATAATTTGCATTTGTGGTTACAAAATTTGACTCCACAAAACCCCTCCCAGGATGCTTCCTTAGCTATGGAGGTGACCCTGGGTTCTTGAAGACTAGCATACATAGTGCAAAACATGACAAATACTGACACATTGAGAAGGATTCTGTAATGGTTCTGGTAAAAGGCTATATCTACTTTCTAAGGACTAGTCTAGCTAAGCATGGAGAGAGAGGTTCATCACTGTTAGGCTAGCCACTTGGTGATGAATTCTTTAACCATGGTATCTGATGAAAGGAAGAAAAACGCAAAATGATTCTCCAGCCTGTGCCTCTATTCCTCTGCTTCTACAATGATGATACCAAAGTGGTAGAAAGGACCGAAGATCCTAGGTCTTTCACCACTTTTAGGATGTTTGTAAACCTTAGCATACTGTAAATGTGTAATCCTTTTGGCTTGTGATCAACAAATGGATATGATACTGGAGAAAGCATTTAGAATACATTGAGGTTTACAAACATCCTAAAAATGGTGAGAGAGTTCATGAGACACTTGCTTATCTCCTATGCAGTGCTCATGTAGCATTTGCTACAGAAACAATTAATAACTGCAGCCTACATTCCCACAACTGTTATAAAGAATAAGGAAATAGAGAAATGACATAAAGAACCTGAGGACCTCACTCCTTCCAAATTAAATTAACATATACCGTGGTGTTTGGTGTTTTCAATGTAAAGGTGGGCATAGGGAAGAATGGCACAAATATGTTGGAAATAGATAGTTTAGGTATACAACACAAAAGAGGGCTAAGGTTTATTGGCAATACCTTTGTTGTTCAGTAGTTTTTCAGTCATGTCTGACTTTTTGTGACCATATTAAGTGTTTTCTTGGCAGAGATACTGGGGTGATTTGCCATTTCCTTCTCCAACTCATTTTACAGATGAAGAAACTGAGGAAAACAAGGTTTAGTGACTTCTCCAGAGTCACACAGCTAGTAAATGTTTGGGGCCAGATTTGAACTCAGGAAAATGAATCTTCTGACTCAAGGCCCAGCATTCTATACACTGCATCACTTAGATGACATATGTGTATATAGGTACACACATACCTATACAGACATACACATATATACTATACATATATACATATATATGTATGCATTATATATCAAGGATTAATTATGTACACATGTACGTAATACTAAATACATAATGAATTCTTTCTTCAAGAAGAGAAATTCAGGAAACACTGGACATGATAAGGACCAATAAAATTTTTGAAGTTGAAATTGATCATATTCTAACAGACTGAAAATTACTTTTCTCTGATACTTCATTTCCAAGTCTGCAGTCTGTGTTTAATCAGACCATAGACTTTTAGAGCAAAGATAGATACCAATAACAAATTAGAAGGAATAAAAATAAAAAGATATGGTAATTGAGGCAATTCCAATATGACCTTTTTAAATAAGTTGTTGATGCTGAAATATATAATGTGGATAAAAGAAGAGACATCAATGCTAATCGTCACTATTAACTAAGGAACTTTAACCAATG
Source organism: Phascolarctos cinereus (assembly GCF_003287225.1). Lineage (NCBI taxonomy): Eukaryota > Metazoa > Chordata > Mammalia > Diprotodontia > Phascolarctidae > Phascolarctos > Phascolarctos cinereus. The sequence continues at coordinate 274,321,219 of NW_027556098.1, read as the reverse complement.
TATGTAAATTGTCAAAATGAGGAGATTCAGAGAACCTAGAAATGACCTTACCTAGCAAACACTTGACCTTTATGCCAAATGGAGAGATATGAAAGCCAAAAGCAACATTGGCTTAGAATACAAAATCTTATTGAGAAGGATAATGCAGAATTATGCATATTATTGCTTCATAAAATAGTGAGAACAAGTAAGGGAAAAAAACCTAAATTTACAAAAATCTTGATTGCAGACCCAATGAAAAAAATGACCATATGTCTACATGTTCTAAATGATCCTAGTATTCCAGCTTTAAATCTATAAACCTAAACTAGATTAGTCATAGAACATTTAAGGGCAGAATTGAAAGGACAACCAAAGGAAGAAAAATGGAAAAAATCTGTTGAGTTCTCTAATAAACTTTCCCCCATGTCAATTACAGTGAAACTCTAACATTTGGACTCTGACATTAATGTGTGGCATGGTATATAAGGATGTAGGAAAGGCATAAATGAAAATAAGACTAGGAAGAACAGATGAATTAGACCAAATGAAAGGAGGGTCTATGCTTGAGGGAATACAATTCTGAGGAAATTGAGGGAACAATTAATTCTCAATATATCTAAAAAGGAGGAGCATATCAAATCGTGGATCTTATTATTAACTACAAAAGGCAACTGAAAAAATATCAGGAAATTCTAACCCATATGCCTACTTTCCCATCTTTGCAAAATATTTTGAATATTCACATATTGATTCCATCCTTGATGAAAGTATGAGAGAAAAGAATTTGCAAGCACCCTTTCAGTTCACAAGCACTACAGTTACAAAGCGAGCAAAATAGTACAAAGAAAAATGTGTTTCTGTTGTGTTTATCATTTACTGATTCTAAAAAAGCGATTGATCTGGGAGAGTAAAATACCAGCTTAAAGATTCTGTTCCAACAAGGTGTCACATTCATTTGTTGAAAGTCATATAAGATTCCTTGAGGGATGTAACAACAGAGATAACTTTGCCTCAATCAAGGAATGAATTAAGGAGACATATGATTGCCAAAGGTGTTTACTATAGTCATGAGGATATCTAGAACAGAGTCCAAATGGAAAATGGATTCCCTAGAAATACAGAGTGTGGATGCCTCCAGATATTCCTACTTGTGGATGACATTCTGATTGTATCAAGTCCTTTAGAACTGCAAAATCTCCAAAATAAGGGCTATAATTTTTCAAAAGAATTTTGCAAACTATCCACACAGGAAAAAAAAAGTGGATGAAGAATGTCTATTATCTGGCTATGATATACAATTGACTGAATAGTTGATAGAACTGATACATTAATACACTTATCTTGGATAGACACCATATAGATAATGAACTGAGTCCAAAGTTTAATTGAAGAAGAAATCATATTTATAATTTGAGATTTAGAGCTTGAAGAGATATTAGAAGCCACTAGGCCTTTCTCATTTTACAGATAAGGAAACTGAAGAAAAGAGAGGTTAAATAACTTGCAGAAGGTGATATGACTTGTAAATGTCAGAGGGGGAATTCAAACTCAGGACTTCCAACCCAATAGCTGCTACAGGGGAAGAAATTACACAGTTACTTTTTTTTTTAAACTAGTCTGCTCATCAGATGACAAAGACACTATCCATCACTGTATCCTTATTTGAAGCCATTTTAATTTTTCAAGACCTGCCAGAGTTTGTGCTTCATTTGTAATGATTTGAAGCACCCCAAACTTCTCTTGGTATCAAGGGCCTACCTTTTCACCACACTGTTTTTCAGGGGACACTACATGGACTTTGATGACATGGAAAAATCTGGGATCATTGAAAGCACTGTTTACCAAATGCACTTCCTCCAATCAGTTTTCAGCTTAGTTTATTGCGTATCAACAAGATCTGTAGATACACAATTTGTAAAATCATTTCAATTGTGTTTGGATGTATGTATATACATAGAAGTATACATACATATAGATGTATATATGTTTGAATAAGTAGCCATCTTCTGGTCTATTACTAAGGGCTAATCCATTTGGTTGCTTTTCATTTACATGTCAGGTCTTTTTTAAAAATAATCCCCTGGATGGAAAATTAAGGTTGCTTTGTTTCACCAACGGCTATGTATTCCAGTATCTATATCTATATCTATATCTATATCTATATCTATATCTATATCTATATCTATATCTATATCTATATCTATGTCTATGTCTATGTCTATGTCTATGTCTATGTCTATGTCTATGTCTGTCTATGTCTATGTCTATGTCTATGTCTATGTCTATGTCTATGTCTATGTCTATGTCTGTCTATGTCTATGTCTATGTCTATGTCTATGTCTGTGTCTATGTCTATATCTATATCTATATCTATATCTATGTCTGTGTCTATATCTATATACATATATACATACATTTGTGTTCTGTGTTTTGCTTGTTGTTAATTTCTCTTTTCCTAGGAAGATTGCCCAACCTGGTAAGGACTTTCGGTCTGTATAATACTGTGTGTGTGTCTTGGGGTGAGGGATTATATAAAACATCACTTTTTGTTTTGGTTTGTTTTTTTTTCTCTCAGACTCCAGCCTTGTTTTCATCTCCTCTGTTCATGAGTGTGGGCACTTCTCTACTTGGTGCTACCAGGATGGCACTGAATGTAAATGAGCAAGCAAATTAGACACTGCTCAGCTATTCATTTTCTTGGAGTGCTGAATAATACCCAAACCACAGCTCATGGTAGCTTGAAAGGTAGCTTAGCTCTGTGAGTCCTCTCAGGTGTTTGGGCAGGAGTCATGGTTCTACCTATAAGTTGCTGAGCTATTAACCAGCCTACAGCTCTGATAAAATTCAGTCTGCTAGCCCCACAAGGCCAACATGTAATGTTTTTACTCTAATAATCACCTGGATAGAAAATTAAGCTTGCCTTGTTTCATCAATGGCTATGCATTCCAGCGTGGAAATTAATAAATTTTCCCCAAATCCATAACAGATACATCTTTGTTCAGCCACAGAATGTTGATATAAATTGCAGCTTTTCAGGACGGCTCTGTCAAAAGCATAATATATCACAGAATAGCGGATACAAGTTCAAAAGTACATATAATAATATAATTAAGATAGCTTGACAAGAATGTATTTTAAAAGTATAAAATACCTGCAGGTATAATAGCTTCATAAAGTCTGTCAGATTTACTTCTACTGCGAAGAAATTTAAAATGTTTTACTTTAATGTGATGCAAATGAAGTCTGGGATATGCATATAACACAGTCCTTAAAAAATAGGTAGAGAGCAAAGAATAAAAGTCAGGTTCAGGCCAAACAAGATATTCAACTTTTTGGATGAGTGGGTAATAGATCAAACAAACAGACTGGGGAGCAACATTGGTTTGTTTGTGGAAAACACCAATTTTGCATTTTTTCACCTCGTTGGTTGTAGGAAGGGAAGTGTTTTTATTCAAAATTAATGATTCCCTCTGTACATTTTTCTTCCTGCTCAAAAGGTTCAGGCATAATTCTTGTTTAAAGCAAAAGCAATTTTTATATAATTACCAGGCCATGGAAAATTATTTTTCAACGTCCTAAAAGCTAAGGGAGTGAAATGACTTATGCCCAGAAGAAAGCTCTCTGGGACGTCTTGGTCTACTCAAGGACAAGCTGCCTCCGGTCAAGTAGGAATCAAATCATCTCATCTCTACCTATGTATCGTGACTATGTCTGTGTTGTAGTGGAAAGAGCAATGGATTGTGGTTCAGGGATAGGATTTTTGACCACAGAAGTCATCTTCTCTAACCCTCATTTTATGTATGAGGAAACTGAGGACAAAAGAAGTGAAATGACTTGCCCAAGGTTACCTTAGGTAGTAAAAATAACAGAATTTGTAACTGAATCCTCTGACTCCAGATGTAATATTCTTTCCTCTGGATCAAGTTCTGTGACACCTTGGTAAATCACTTAACCTTTCTGGCCTTTCTGGCCTTCAGCTTTCTGACCTGTAAACTTAGTAATGGTAATATTTATAAAGCTCTTTTAAGTTTGCAAAGTGCTTTACATGTTACCTTGTTTGATCCTCCCAACAACCTGAGGAGGTAGGTGCTATTATTGTCCCCATTTTACAAATGAGGAAATGGAGGCACTCAGCAATCAAATAACTTGCCTAGGACCACACAGCTAATAAGTGTCTGAGGCAGGATTCAAACTCAGGTCTTCCTGATTCCAGTTCTGTCACTCTATGCAGTGTGCCACCTAGTGTGATAAGATCCAATCCAGCTGAAAATGCTGTAATTATTTGCTGATCCTAGAAACTGGACCAGGATATGATTTTAGGAGGGAGTCATCCCTACGAGTCCAGGAAATAGAAATTTATTGGGCTTTGTGTTGAAGGTACAACAATCACTGGGTTAATCTTATTAATTTAGACACATAGAGGTCCTTATTTAGATTTTTAAAAATTCCCTTTTGCAGCCTGATTTCTCTAGTCTGGTTTGTCAGCACTGAAATTTAACCATATCCCTCCCCCCCCACACCTCCATCTTTTGTCCTCCTTGGCTTCCTTCAAATCCCAGTTAAAATCCTACTTTCTACTAAGTCTTTCCTAATCCACATTAAGATTAGTGCCTACCCTTTGTTGATCACCTCCAAATTATCATACATGTACATGCATGCATATATGTATACACACATATATGTGTATGTATATGTATATGTGTGTATATATATATATGTACACACACACACACACACACACACAAACATACATACACATTTATCTGTTTGACAAATTTTTATCTAATTGCCATCATTCCTCACCTCTTTTACCAAGTGGACCAGAGTGCCTATCCACCTTCTATTTTACCTACTTCCAATTATGGTGTTTATCTTTGGGCAAAAAGTATTTGCTAAATCCTAGTTCCATGTTCATTTATGTGATGCCAGCTGAGATTAGGAAGAGAAACAGACAATCCTGATACCTGCAGTCCCTGAACTGGCTAAACTGCTAAGCTCTAGGAGATCACCAAAAAGAACAACAGCAACAAAAATGGTCAAAAACGGTTGAGAGGAGAGTTTTAGTAAAAGGTAAACCTTTTCCAGGGTTAAAAATTACATGCTCACGTTGCCACAGAGCCACGAAGCTAAGAATCAACAATCCCAGCACCACTGTTTCACATGATTGCACCCAAAAGAATTTTCAAAGCAAATGTACTTTTCACCATTATCTAGCTCATTTGCATTCCATTCCGTTTGGATAGTGAAACTAGGCTAGACTCTTTGTTTTCAGGCTAGGCCTACAAGAAGGCAAACAAACATTTTGGGAAGGAATTAGCCATATGGGTCTGGGCATTATTTTCTTAATGTGGGAATTAAGTCAACCCTTATAAAATATCCCATCCAATGTTTATTTAAAACTAATGCATTCTCCTTGTTGAGGGGCAGCTTTTAGACTGAAACCTCTCTACTAGCTATCAATTGTGTCACAGCTGCTGGAGTCACAACTGCCTTGGCTTAATATCCTCTCCAGCCAAGAGTAGAAGATCACCACAGAGCATGCTGGGTAAATTCCTATGATTCCAGGATATCCAGTAGATTTGCTAGGGCTGTCTGGCTATGGTTCTTCCTCTTTACCTCTTCCTTTATGAGAAAAGCAGAAAAGGTATAGCTGACATTTCAGTTTACCTAGAAGATGTTCGCTTGGCCAATTCAGGAGTTTTATGGCATACCTCTCTCTTCCCTGTACAAGGCAATGTGCTAGGGGCTATGAGTTTCATTTTGGGATATAACATCCAGCTGTGAGATCTCCATTTTAGGAGGGACATTGTCACTTACAACCTGTGTAGTCTTCAGAGAATTGATTCATTTTTCTGAGCCTCAGTTTTCTCATTTGAAAATTAAGGGGCTTAGACTAGATGGCCAATATAAGGCTCTTATGCTTCTATGATCCTATGATGTTGGCAAACTCCAGCATAACTAGGACTATGACTAGGATGATAAGAGATTTTAAATCAATGAGGGAATAAACAATGTCTCAAATCTGAAGAGCTATCCTCCCTTCTTAATGCCAGTTTATACAAGAAATGGAGTAGCCTATGCTCACTCCAGGCTCCAAGACTAAGGGCTACACATGCCCTTGAAATCATTTATACCATGTAGACTAATTAGCCCCTTAGGACACAAGGCCTGGACAAAACAAGCTACTCCAAAGGCAACTGGATAGGGGTTGGACTAGATAACTTCTAAGTATTCTTGAAACTCTAAAAGTTTAGGACAGTCCACTCTCTCCTTTAACTTTCCCCTTCCCACACTTTCCTCTCCCTTATGTTTCCACATCCTCCCTGAAATCAAAAACAAAACAAGAAGAAATAGGTGCTACCAATACAAACTGTGTGCAAAACATGGTACCATCCTTAACCACGAGCATGACAGACAGCTCATGACTGCGTGCTGATAAGAGACCTAGTATTGGAAGCCACACTGTCAGTGGCAGCATGTTCAAATGTGACAGATAACAATATACATATGAAATAGACCTGTTAAGGGCAACCCATTATTTTTGTAATTTATTGAAACAAAACCAAGTGACTCTTTTAAACTCCAATCCACAGCCAGGAAATACAATGCAGCTATCACTTCTTTCTGTCTCAGGAGCCCCAGAAATAACTTTAACACCATCAGAAAGCATTAGAGGTGAGCAAAGGCTTTGGATTCTGGCTTTTATCAGATAATTAAGATGCTACCAAAGTCAAACCTTTATCAACATTAGACTAAAAATAAGCCATTTTCATCTATGGGCCTTCCTCCAAGCATTCAAAGTGACAGTGCTCTGAATGAGGTTTAACTTTAAAAAAAAATGCTTCATTGTTTTTCAACTTTTATTGGCAATCCATTTTCATTATGCCCAATGCATTTGTCTTCATAATATGTACTTCACAATTACAATATCAAAGAGTTTGTATCAACATAATAAAAATGATCTATAGAATGGAACAGGGAAAACATAATAACACAATGTGATTATTAATGAAATGAACAGTTCGAGAAAAACATGGCATCCCATGGGGAATCCTGTCCCTATATTGCAAGTTGTTAGAAAAGGCAAAGGCTTGGAGGTGAAATTGAAATTAAATGTCTAATTCCCCAGAGATGGAGGGGTTAGACTGGTGCTACTCAACTTTAGTGGAGGGAGAAACAAATTTGGGATTTGCCAGGTGACTTTATGTTTAGAAATAACTACCCCTCAAATTGTGCTCTTTCTGCCCACCTTTCCAACCCAGTGTATCCTGACACTTCAGTATTTTAATAGCTAACCAAGATAGACTGAAAAAGCACATTTTCCCTGCCATCCATGTAGGGCAAAGGGACAGTTTTCAGTGCTGCCCAAAAAATAGAGTTCTAGAGGTTATAAGGAACTTGGGGACATCTAGACCAGCCCCTACCCAAATAATGAATCCTGTTTAAAACATTCTAAACAAGTAGTCACTGAGCCTCTGCTTAAACCCTGGGACTCATTCTCTGCCACTCCTATCTCTATTATGTTTTTTGTTTTATTCACACACACATGTATATGTATGTGTGTGCATATATGTGTATGTATATATTACATATATACACATACATGCACACATATACATACATACATAATTGGTTAGGAAGTTTTTCCTTATGTTGATCCAAAGTTTACTTCTTTACAATGTTACCAGTTGTTTCTAGGTCTTTCTTTAATGCCAAGCAGAACAAGTTGAATGTCCCTTTCAAATGTAGACCCTTTACATACCTATTTCACCCTTCATAAAAATTTCTCTTTTCTAGGCTAAACATCTCTAGATCCTTCAACCAATCCTCATACTTCCCACCACATTGGTTGCTCTCCACTAAATACACTCCAGCTTAACAACATTGTTCCTAAAATACGCTTCCTGGAGCTAGATACAATGCAACAGATGTAGCTTGATCAGAGTAGAATATAGTAGGACTGCCATCTCCCTTGCTCCAGATATCATAGCTCTATTAATGGAGTCCAAAATGGAATTAACTCCCTTAGCTGCCACATTAATAATTATAATATGTAGCATTTTTATAGTACTTTAAAATTTGCAAAGCACTTTATAAATATTATCTAGTATTTTTCTCACAACAACCCTGAAAGGCACGTGCTGTTAATATCTTCATTTTACAGATGAGGAAACTGAGGCAGACAGAGATGATGTGCCTGGCCCTGGTGGCCTAACTCAGCAGCTAGCACTCTATTATGCCACTTCACTGATTCATTATACTATGGACTACTTAATTGAGGGGAACCTGCGACCTCAAGGCCACATGTGGCCCTTTAGGTCCTCAAGTATGGCCCTTTGACTGAATCCAAACTTCACTGAACAAATCCCCTTAATAAAAGTATTTGTTTTGTAAAGCCTGGACTCAGTCAAAAGGCTGCCCCCCAGGGACCTAGAGGGTCACATTCGGTACAGGGTTTTATATTTACCCTTATTCAGTTTCTCATTAATTTTACCCCACCATTTCAATGTGTCCAGATGTTTTAACTGGTGAGTATATTGTTCATTCCTCTCAGCCTCATCTTCTCTGCAGTATTTGACAAATAGGCCACCTATGCCTTTAAAATAATATCAATTTACATTTATATAGCACTTCAATATTGTCAAAGCACTTTCTGTACAGTAAATCTGTGATGTATCTAATGCAAGCATTATGACGTCTATTTTTCAGATGGCAGCTTGATGTAATTAAACAGCTCACCCAGGGTCACTTAGCTCATAAGTAAAGAGACAATACTTGAACTCAGATCTTCAGGCTCCACAAGCAGCACATTTTCCACTACAAGTTATTGATAAAACCCACATGGATTAAGGAGAAGAACTTAGGGCACTCCACTAGAGATCTCCTTCTGTGTAAATGTCCACCTGTCCATCCAGTTAACACTTTGGGAACTACCTATGTGAACTATAATCTAGTCTATGAACCACATGGCCCCCACGTAAGGAGAAATATGTCTGCTAGCACCAAAGAAACATAGTCCCCTGTGACTCAGCCCTTTGGGTTGGAGATCGGCCAAAAAAAAAAAGGTATGCAAGGGGCCTCCCTATGGTCAAATCAAGCTGAGGCAGTTGTATGGAAAACTCTGATCTAAGAATTAGGAAGGCATAGATTGAATCCTAACTCTGTTATGGACTAGTTACATGATCTTGGACATTTTTACCTCATTCAACCTATGCACTTAATTGTAAAAAAGAGTGACATACTAATTAATGCATACATTTTATAATCAATGACAAAAATGAAAAAGGAATAAAAAAAGGCAGTTCTTTATAACATCTAAAAAAGAGCTGGAGAAGGAAATGGCAAACCACTTTAGTGTCCTTGCCAAGAAAACACCAAATGGCGTCATTGGAGAGTCAGACATGACTGAAATGACTGAAGAACAACAACAAAACAAGTTTTTCGGTGACAGTTCAGCCCATTCTCTTAGTCAGTCATTGATGGAAATAATGAATAATGGCTCACTACCACCCAGACACAGTCTTCTTGCATATATATGAAGACTCTAGAATTTTCCCATCCCACGTCTCAGCGCGCAGATAAGTTTCATAGCTATTGGTTTCCTAAGTGAGAACAACATGTTATCTACAAGCTCACGAGCATGTGGCAAGTACAGAATACAAATTCTTGTCATGTCCTGGAAGCTAGTTGCTATTAGTGATTGAAAAAAATAAATATAAACTCTCTGCTGAGTTGACAGTGAAGCCCTACAACGGCTTCTCTGCAATGGACTTACCTAGGTGCCGTAATGATATGTCATGGCAACCGGAGGAATTGTTTCTAATGCAAATGTTACTCAGAATACATAAGAGAAGTAATTCCACATCAGAACCTAGGAAGTGCATGCATACTTCCCAATACAACTGTAGATCTCTCTTTGCTGATGCTATGAAAGATAATATCAGAGCTCAGCTTGCAGAATGAGATTTTATAGGAAGAATTCTACTCAGGTGACCTTAGGTAAGTCATTTGACACATCTATTGGTCAGTTTCCTCATCTGTTAAAATGGGGGTAGGGTGGCATAAAGATTTAGATGACCTCTGAGGTCCCTTCCAACTCTAAATCTATGGTTCTTAAGTCTCATATTTTCCTCTCTAATGACAGTAGGTCACTATTAAATTCACTTCAGAATAATTCTTCCCTCTTGCCTGATGCCACTATATGTAAAAACCATGCTGGGGTTAGGTCCACTTGCTATGCATCTAGATAATTAAGATTCTAAATGTGATATTACCTAAATAATCCAGACAATTGGTCTACACAGACCAAATCTAGGCATATTTGCATTTGGGGAATAAGAGACAGTGTCTTTCTTTCACAAAGCAGGACACCACATACCTGATTGATTCAATCCCTGCTGAAGATCACAGAAAGCTTTAATTCACTGATGCCGACACCTGGTCGATTAAACAGGCCTTATTATCAGGAGCCAGTGAAATAGACAAATAAATAAGGAAGGGATGGGGTACCATCACCTCCATGACTGCTCAAGTTTGCACAAACAGAAAAGTAGGTTGTGGCTCCTGGCCAAAGCAGGGAAGGCTGGGGGACCCCTTGTTGATAGGAGGCCTGGCAGATGTTCAGAATGTAGGAAGAGGAGCAGATGTCCAGATCTGCTAAGAGACTATTGACTGGGAAAGAACTGTGATATGCCTCTTAACTGACAGCAAGCAGCATGGGTAAACCAGGGAGAGTAGTTCTCCCTCACTGGACAGTCAGTCAACTGTTCAATTATACCTGAACCTTTCTCTGGAAATATAGAAAAATTTGACTCAAATATGCAAAGCTGGTTTAAAGAAAACTTTTTGGTGTCTTGGCACTTTCAGGTCAGGCCGGAAGTGGAAGCGTCAGATATAAGCTATGATGATTATAGAAACAACAGCAACAGCCATAACTATACCTTCATTAAAACTTAAGAACAATGTTTTTTAATAGATATCACTACACCAGATATCCGTAATCTCCAAGCTTCATGGGCCAAAAAGATTTTCAAAATATAGAGAACTGGTAGAGGAGATCCAAATCACTTGGGAACAATAGGAGCTACATATCATTACCTCGTATTGTTCTGTCTGCTCCAGGAGTTGTACTGGGGACACTTTCAGTGAGCATGCAGAGGTTATATTTACATTCTGGTTTTTAATATAAGATTTTTTCCCAGTTAGATGTAAAAACAATCTTTAACATTCTTTCTAAAAAATTTTGAGTTCCAAATTCTCTCCCTTGTTCTCTCCTTCCCTTCTCCACTCCCTGAGATGGGAAGCAATTTGATATAGGTTGTACATGTGCAATCATGCAAAACATATTTCCATACTAGTTGTGTTCACATCCTTTTTTCCAATCAAAGAACTGTTATTTTATTCATCTGTGCAATTGTCTGTACAGGATCAAACATAAAAGAATAATAAGAAAGTGACTTTTTTCAAGATCCATTTCTAGCTGATAGGGTTCAAAATAAGAACAACAAAATGGTGATAAGAGTAAGAGGCAGTGCAGTACAGTGGCTAGCAAAACAATCTAGAAGTCCCAAAAGTCTTTAGTATTTAAATGTTAAATATAATGTTAAATTAATTAATTAAATTAATATTAATTTTTTTAAGTGAGGCAATTGGGGTTAAGTGACTTGCCCAGAGTCACAAGCTAGGAAGTATTATGTGTCTGAGGCCAGATTTGAACTCAGGTCCTCCTTACTCCAGGGCTGGTGCTCTATCCATTGCGCTGCCTAGCTGCCCCAATATTTAAAACTTTCAAAAAATGCACTGACTTTTGAGACTGACCATATAATATTCTAAGGTTGGAAAATCAATATAATGTAAACTATTTCATGTGACAATCACAAGAATTCTGAAGTAACTCAAGTATCGTTTCAATTTTTACAAATGACCACAATGAGATTCAGAGAGGCTAATGAATTTTTGGGGGTCATGCAGGGAAGTTGTCTGAGGCAGGATTCAAACTCAGGTCTTCCTGACTTCCTTTCCAGACTTCCTTTCCAAAGAGGGTACTATAAATGAAGCCCAAATGAGGGTTTTGCTATTTCTTACTGAGGCTGTCATCTCAATAGAAGGGTTGGTAAAATTTTTATTGCTTCTCAGTACCCTACTCCTCTCCTGTTCCCTCCCCACCCAAACCAAATCCTCACTTCCTTGACTTTCAGACCATACCCTTCACCTCTTTATAATCTGTTCACTGAGACAACTGGCCCATAGGTTGTACTCAGTACTGAGTACAGTGGGAAATAATGTAGCCCCTCATGCTAAATAAAGTAGCATTTTAATTTTTAATAGTCTTGAGCCATCGTCTATGATTTCAAGGCAATTCTATAGACCTGGTTTAGGGAACAGTTCTTTCTCACACATACATGCACTCATACCAGGCCTATACTAGATAAATTAAGTGGGAAATTGGAGGAATTAGACAAACGCATTTTTTTTAATTCTACTTTATTTTTTGGGTGTGAATTCTCTCCCTTGTACTTCCCCCACCATTGAGAAAGTAAGAAAAACTAGACCCATTATAAACATGTATAGTCAAGCAAAACAAATTCCCTCATTGATCATATCCAAAAAAATATGAATTAGGCATATAATTCAAGGGTAATGGCACTTTAGCAGCAATAATCTAAATATTTTGGATGAAAACACTTTTTTTTTGGCTTGAACTACGTACTTGGAAAATTGCCTCTATTCACTACTTTACTTGGCTTCTACAATCCTGTGAATAGTGAGCAAGCATGTTTTTATAACAGAAAGAATTAGGTTGAATATTGTTGAAAGTCTACTGGGCACTTGGTACTTTAAATAGACACAGTGACTGGACAGGAAGCACAAATGAGGAGTAAGAAAGAAAAATGCCCCTACAATTAGTATCAAGGAAAGAGAAAGAGAAAAGTCTTCAACCCTAATCAGATATCATTAATTATCCATGTGACCTTGAACCTCTTTGGAGCTATATTTCTTCATCTGTAAAATATGGATAAAGATAACATGGAAGCATTTGAGTACTATGGTGATGTTGGACAGATAAATGAACATATAGATGGTTTTTTTTTTTTAGGCAATTGGGGTTAAGTGACTTGCCCAGGGTCACACAGCTAGTAAGTGTGTCAAGTGTTTGGTCTGAGGCCAGATTTGAACTCAGGCACTCCTGACTTCAGGGCCGGTGCTCTATCCACTGCGCCACCTAGCTGCCCCCATATAGATGTTTTTCTAAGTAGATTGTTAGTCTTTGGAAACAGACCTCATTTTCAGATTTTTATATCCAATAGGCATATGTCAACTACCCCCTTGAATAGTTAAACTTCACCATACAGTTCCAGTCAAGGGAGAGTTAAACACCTTGCGGCATCTTTTCAAACAATAGGCAATGAGAAAGATGATAGTTTCTGTGACTGATGGGGCCTCATCATTAACCCCCTCCTCCTTCAGAAAATAAATTCATTCTGATGCATTTCTAAACAAGGTGCCCATTTTTTTTTTCACTTTTGGGGAGGAAGCAACTGCTGACTACATTTTTTTCCTCTGAAAACTGTATTAAAACTTTCTTTTGTAAGAAAAATGAGAGAAAAAATCAATAGAGCATGAAAGAACATGAAAAATGCATTTTAACCCATTTTTTTTTTATAACGGTGCAATTTTTTTTTAAAGCATTCTTTAAAAAAGGGAGCAAATGCAATTCTCCAGGGGAAAAAATGCACCACAGCTCTGAATCTGGGAGTAAAGGTAAAAAAAAAAATAATGAACATCTGATCTAGTAATCTGAAGAAGGGATAACATGGTGTAAGCCTTGAGCATCTCATGGGATTGACACCTAGGTCAAAGGTTACATTTAAATATGATGTGAAACAACTTCTGTGTTGGGATAATTCAGCATATATCTGTAATATAGCACTTAAGCCTTCAAACTTTATGAAATGACTTCCAGGGAGCTGTGTGGTTGTTGACTTCTCCCTTATGGATCTTGATTGCACGTCTCTTATTTTTCACAAAGGGAAAGGGAATGGAAAAGAATTGTGAGCTGATCCTGGGAAGGCCCAGGTGAAAGGAAAATAGAAAAAAGAGAGATAGAGAAAGTACAGGTTAAATGCAATATAAAAAAGATCTTTCCTAATCAGTGTATCTTTCTTCCTTGCTGCTAAGCAATCTTTGTCAATTACCGGGCATTACTCTACACGCCGACTGGCAATCAAAATGGGATCTTTCTTCTTATCGCTGACAGCAAATGGGGAAATATGCCTAGTCCAGCTAAATGGAAGGTGGGAAAGCTGAGCTCATTTTGGAGGTAGTATAAAGAGAGCTGGCAACAAGAATGCAGATGTTATATACAGCTGCTATGCAAAGAAGCTCTAGTACAAAGAGCTGTTATGTTTATTTAGCCTGGTGCTAAAGCTAAGCTAATGCCAATCTCTAGAAAGGATTAATATACTGACTAACGTGGAATTACTGAGCCATCACACACATCTGGAAATGAGGGTTTCACTATTTCTTACTGAGGCTGCCATCTCAATAAGAAAAGTGTTGGTAAGATTTTTGTTGCTTCTCAGCACCCTCCATCCCTTTAACCTCCCCCCAAATACCCATGTCCTCATATTCTTGACATTAAGAACATCTCCTTTACCTCCTTGTAATTGTTTCACTGTCACCATTGGCCCTTTGCCTTTATTCAGACTTCCTATCCTTGTCTCTAAATCTGCTTCCATTGGTATCCTGTTCTTACCCAACTCCCTCACATCTGTCCAGGTAAACCACATTTTCCAAGCAGCCATGAGGACCCTCCCTCATACAAGGGTGATAGAAATAGCCCTAGATTCATAGAGCCTGAAATTTCACCTAGATTTCTCAGTTCAGTCAATTTAACCTTTAAATTATACTGAACAGGCAGCTTAGAGAATAAGCCTTTGGCATAGTACCTGCCCAGGCTGCACATGTACTAGGCATAGTAAAGGACACCACAAGGACTCAACCAGTAACCATTCACCTTTGGCAACACAGCCCAGAGAGCTGAGCTCTTGCCATCTTATATGGATGTGCTCATTCCTGAATGTTGCACCGGCCATTAAACTCTTATCTCAGGCTGAACTATGAGGTCCCCACGATATCAAAAAAAGTGAATGCAGTGGTTATAACCAGGCTTGTGGGGCTTAGGCAGGGGAGAGTGGGGATGGGCAGCACTTGCATCTGAAAAGCTGGAGGGAAGGGAGACTCGATGAAAATAATGGGTAAGGCATTCCCCTTTTGCCTCCAACACACAGACACACATATTCCTTTTTCCCATAGGTGTCTAGCCCAGATGTGCAAACTTCCATCTATTGCAGTCTAGAGATGTCAATCTCATCCCAGGATAGTTATATTCTCCTGACCCAGCCCACTGTTGTAAGGGTTTGCTCATTAATAATTAGAAAGCATTTGGCAAGCCAAAGTACTGTAGCAATATTGATGAGAGAAGCAATTTATGTCCAGAGGTTCTACTGAGGGCTATTCAGTGATCCATGTGCTTCAATCCTCTGCTCACCCATCTTTTCCTCCCTAGCTCTCCCATCACTCAGCTGAAGCCCATCGAATAAACATCAGTCAAATCATCTCCTCATCCTCAGTTCTAAAGTACCTTGCAATCATTTGTACTTTCCTCTGGAATACCTCTTTCAGTGCCACATCAGAAGAGCCCTTTAAACGCTAACAAGAACCAATATTTTAGATTCTGCTGCTAGGCGCTTCAGCTCAAGTCACTTTATTGTAAAATTAGATGTCATTGTGAAAAGCATGGATATAAATATAAGTGCAAAAGGCCCTTTTCTTAATGTGGAAACCAAGGTAACAATATCCCATTTTTCCTCGTCGCCAAAAGTTTTTTTTTTTTTGATAGCTCAGCCAATATAATGCCCTGCGTATTTACACTTAACGTTAAATAACTATTATGCGGAAGTACTCCACAGTAATATCTGAGTATATTTATGGAAAGCCAAATTATATTGCCAAGTTTATTTTAGTCCAAGGAAGCCCCTGGGAAGGGATATTGTGTATTTTAAAGAGTAAATGTAAACTATTAAATAGAGAAAGGCTTTGTGGAATGTAACACATTCTACCTAGGTAAATCACAGAGCAATTACACAGTAAACTTTTCTTTGATGAGGCAGTGAAGTGATGACATGTAATTACTTTTCCAATGCTGCACTGTGTGTTTATCAAAATGTTAATGCAAGCATAATAACAGGCTGTATGTTTGTGCCGAGAATGTCAGAGCCATCCAACTGTCAATCACATCTGAAAATAAAATCGCAAATAAGCAGGCAGCTTGATAACACAAGTGACAGCCAATACTCACTCAACTGACAAGTGCTTTGCTCCCCTCCACCAATCACCGTGTCAGTGTAATATACCTAATAGAAGGAATATAGCTTTTAATAGGTGGTATGGAACAGGGAGGCAAAAAACAGAGGAGCTTGGCCTTGAATATGGCTCTCCCCCTCTCTTCCTACGATATGTTGATGACATAAGACCTTCAGAGACAAAAGCTCAGTGAGCATGCTTTTCCTTCATGACCCTTCAGAGATGCATCTTTAATGTTAAATTGCTCAGAGTCTGGCAGATGGGCCAAGCAGCATAGAAGCCCAGCTCAGACCCTCTTTAAAACTCCGAGCTTCCTGGTCAATTGACCCAGTTCAATCAGTGGAAAAATAGTTCCTGTGGTATGTTCAATGGCCTTCTGTCATTGAAATAGGAAGTCTTAGTATTGGGACACCTCTTGGTGATTGGTTGATAAGCTCATGTGATCAAGAAATGAGCTCATAATATTGTAGGCCAAGAAAGCCCATATGCTGATGAGTCAGAATGAGGTAAATACTGCTTGGGGAAAATAAGGACTCCTCCTGAACTATTTTGCAAGTCAAGTTCCTTTTTTTTTTTTTTGGCTCAAAATTGTGATTTCATTAATGTAGGGTAAAGGAACTCTCTGTGAAAAAAGTTTTCATTACCAATGCAGTAGTGCAGCAACTGCTTTGCAAATTATAGACTTAAGGGGTTGTCTATAGCATTGAAAAGTTGAGTGACTTGTCCAAGGTCACATGGCTAATCTGTGTCAAAGGCAGTACTCGAACTCAGATATTCCTGACTCTGAAGTCAGTTCTGTATCTATTGTAACATGCTGCCTCTCAAGAACTAAATAGAATGCTGAAAAATTAGATTCGTCATATAGTTGGAAGACTGAATAAATGAGGAGTTTTCTTTTAGAAATATTGAACTTAATGTGACTTATTGCCACTTGATATTCACTGAGAATTTGTTTCTCTGAGGGACCTTTTCAGATAAGGATAGGAATTATTAACCACATATTACAGATTGAAAAACTGAGGAACAGTGCAAGGAAGTATATTATTTATTCCTTTGGATCCATGATTGGATTTTTCTTTTTTTCATTTGTGACATATCTTTGCAATTGGTACTGGAAATATTAAGGATGTATTTCACACCTGCCATGAATACCACAGAGGTAGCATAATATAACAGATAGAGGGATGCCAACTTAGGTTCAAGTACTGCCTTTGACATATATTGGCTGTATGACCTTGGGCAAATGATTTAAACTCTAAATGCCCTAGACCAACTTTCTAAGACTAGAAGTTACATGCATAGAGGAAATCTCCTGATCTGGGAGTTCCCTACACTGGTGAAGTTATAAGCTTCTAATTCCTCTATGGGGACAGGAAAAGCAAATGAAAACACTCATGTGAGCATACATGCACATGCACATGTGTGAGCACAAACCCACACCCACACGCACACTCACCATTTTCACTTCTATTTTCATAATGATTAGCATGTCTATTCCCTTGGTCAAAACTTGTTGGCTTAGAGAAGAAAATATCAAGACTTCATGGGGAGGGGGCAGGATCGTTACCTTCAAATGTTTCAAAGCATGTTATATGCAAGGATTAAACTTATTCTCTTTTGCTTTTATGACATAACAAGGGTCATTCAGTGAGAGTTATAGGAAAGTAGATTTTGGTTGAACAAGGACCTCTCCCTCAAACTATCTATTAGAGATATCTAGTACAGTGGCCTACCTCTCAAAATGATTAATTTCCTTTCATTGGAAGTGTTCAAGTAGAGCAGGAGTTCTTAACCTGGGGTCTATAAACTTATTTTTATTAATATTTAGATAAGTAGATTTCAATATAATTAACTTACTTTATAATCTTTTTTATTCCATGCATTTAAAAACACTGTTCTGTGAAGACATCCATAAGCTTCATCAGACTGCTAAATCAACAAGTCAAGTCAAAGAGGATTTATTAAACACTATGTGCCAGGCACTGTGTTAAGTGCTAGGGATACAAAAGACAAAACAAATCAAAACAACAACAAAAAACCCCCAAACCCAGTCCCTTTCCCCAAGGAGTCTGAATTCTAATGGGTAAAACAACATGCAAACAACCATGTCCACAGAAATAATTATAGGGTAAATTGGAGGTAATCTTAGAGGGAAAGCACTAATATTTGTGGAGCCTGGGATCTAGATGGCCCAGTAGATAGGATGCTAGGCCTGGAGTCAAGAAGATTCATTTTCCTAAATTCAAATCTAGGCTCAAACACTTACTAGCTGTGTGACCCTAGCAAGTCACTTAACTCTGTTTGCCTCAGTTTCCTCAAATGAGCTGGAGAAGGAAATGGCAAACCACTCCAGTATCTTTGACAAGAAAATCCTAAGTGCCCATGAAGAGGCAGAAACAACTGAAAAAAAAATGACTGAACAGGACAGGCCTCCTGTTGAAGGTAGAATTTGAACTGATATTTGAAGGAAGCCAGGAGGAAGAGATGAGGAGGGAGAATATTTGAGAAGCACTGAAATAGAGGCTAGAGGACCTATTACATATAACATACTTGAAGTGAATGATCTAGAAAGGATTCCTACAATGGGAAGGAGTTTGGTGGATATGAGCTCCACACTCCCTTCCTCAGCTAAGACTCTATGGCGTTCCAAGGAGTCCTTTGTGATACACCCCATCTATTTGTTTGGAAAGTAAATTCTCGACCATGTTAATATGGTTACTAATTGCATACTTTGACACCTGTCCTAAAGAAACAATCTTCTCTCTACCAAGATAAGGTTTGCAAAGCACATTCTCATAAACATCCCTGTGAGATAAGTGGTATGAGGCTGAATATCTCCATTTTACTGATGAAAGGACTGAGCATCAAAGAGATTATGTAATTTGCCTAAGGTCACATAGTTAGCAAGTAACAGAACAGGATTTGAACCCAGATCTCTTTATACTACTCCATGGTGCCAGATCTTCATATTTTATATAAACATCGCATGATTGAGTTACTAACATGATGTCAGCACAGCTCATAGCTGACCTCTGGCATACATGCTTAGGAAGAGTTAAAATGCTCAGCATGGAAAGAAATGAACATCTCAAACTGCTTGATTGTCAGAGGCCATGACTCTCTCAGTGAGGGTTTCCTTTAAGAATTATGAAGGTAAATGGGTTGGTAGACATACGGACAGACAGGTTTGCAGTTCTGATATACGTGTTGGTTTGATAAAGTCAGAGATCTGCAGAACTCTATGGGGCCATGATAACCAGCATGCATGTAAGAAATCATACCCCAGGAGGCTAATTAATTGGTCAACTGGATGGCAGATTTTGAGGCACTTTTCTAGAGAAGTGAGACAGGGAGACTGCCAAGATTGAAGGAGAGCTCTACAGTGATGTTCTCCCCTCCAAGCAAAGACAAGTGAACTGGAAAAGGTATTCTGGAAGGATGGAGCATTTTGGCACATAGGTACAGCAGGCAGTAAATATCTGAGTAATACAAGCAATGGTTGCCTGGCAACAGAGAGCAGAGAGGTCCTCAAATTAGACAACTGACATATGACAAAGTATACAAAAGTTTAACATTACCTGGAATCACTTGTTTGGCACAGGGGAAGAAACCCTGCATTGTAAGGGTAAGAGACCCAGGCTCTTGTCCTAGCTCGAACACTAATTAGCCCATTTACCCTTCAATAAGTTACCCTCTTTAGACCTTAGCTTCCTCATCTGTAAAAAAGAGGGGGTTAGCCTACATAATTTCCAAGGTGTCTTCCACCTTTAGGTCTATAAATCTGTTTCCATATGAAAAATTAGGAAATTAGTGCTTTTCTTTTAAATGCCTGTATTGTTGTTGTTGAGCTGTTTCAGTCTTGTCTAATTTTTTGTAGCTCCATCTGGGGTTTTCTTGGCAGAGATACTGGAGTGGTTTGCCATTCCTTCTCTAGCCCATTTTACAAATAAGGGTTAAGTATAAGATAAGGGATAAGTTACTTGCCCAGGGTTATAGCTAGTAAGTGTCTAAGGCTGGATTTGAACTCATGAAGATGAGTGAGTCTTCCTGATTCCAAGCCCAGTGCTCTATCCACTGCACCACCTAGGTGCCTATGTGTTTTATGCACACATACAAAATGAAATCCCCATATTCATATTAACTTTGGGGAAATGACTACTAGGTTGCTAGCTTTGAGAAAAACTCAAGTCCTTAGAAAGGGAATAGAATCTGACTCCACAAAACTAGACCAGGAAAATTTTATTTCAGCCTTGCAATCCTGGATAACTGCCTCTACTTTTTTCCCCCTATGCTTTTTATACTGCATCTATGAAGAGACTATATATTCTAAAACTTTTGTGTGCAGGAAAGATTCATGGAATCACAGAATTTGAGAGTTGGAAGGCATTTTCCAACTTCCAGGCATCTTGTCCAACCCAAACAAGACCTCCAAGAAGAAAGACATCCCTCAAGGGAGCCCAGTACACTTTGGAAATTTTTCTCATATCAAACCCAAATGTTCCTCTTTGTTAGCTTCTGCCTTTTGGTTCCTTGTTCTTTCTTCTGGGGCCAAACAGAATAAATCTAACTACTCCTCACATAGCCCTTTAAATACTTTATGACAGCCACTGGGTTTCCCTGAGCCCCTTTTTATCTTTAGTCTAAACATGCCCAGTTCTTTTAAACAATCCTCACATGATGTGGACTCCAAGCTCTTTACCGTTATGGTGGCCTTACTCAGAATACCTTCCCACTTATCAATGTCTTCCATAAACATGGCACCCAAACCTGAGCACAGCACACATAGCACCTTTTGAGACTATCCAAATCCCAAACTAGGAATGTGACAGGAAATACATAAGTAAAACACAGTCAAACAGGATGGATCCGTATCTATGAAATCATAGTGATCTTCCCAATTTCAGCTATAACAGCTTCCTCCATTAATTATAATATGGACATATTCTACCTAGAGATATGGACTAGAAGCCTTTCCTGGTTGCCAGGATACTCTACAAATTACTTTTGTATTTATTTTGAATATATTTATTTACTATATACTTATACATTTATATGTTATCTTTACTGGTAGAATATCAATTCCTTGAGGGCAGGGACTGTATCTGTTTTTGTCTTCCCCACACATAGCATAGTACCTGGCATATAATGGGTACTTACTAAATTCCTGTTGATTGATTGACTCTATGATCTCTTAAGGTCCCTTTCCATCTTCATTTCTATTGAATTTCTAGAAAGTCCTTGTTCTATATAGAGAAACTTTTTTGAGGGTGGTGGTGGTGGGTGGAAAGGGGAAACAACAACACTGGAGGCTGGTTCAGCAGCAGATGAGCTCCTCAGAGCCTCTGTGATCTGTTTGGGGTTTGTATGTGCTGCCCCTATGTGTGACACAGAATGATTATTCTGGGTTCACAGCTTTGGAGATAGAAGGGGCCTTAGAGACCATCTGGTCTAACCCTTTCATTTTGTAATCTTCAGAAATTGAACTCTAGAGCTTTGAACTCAGGTATTCATGCTCCAAGTCCAGTTTTCTGCCCATTGACCAGATTGTCTCAAGCTAATGGCCATCATCATCTGCAACAAGCTGAATGGTGTATCAGAAGAGGCACTGACCTGGGAGATGAGTTGAGTCTCACTTCTGCCACTAAACCATTACATGACTTTGAGTTAGTCCCTGAACCTCATCCGTAAAGTGGAAATAGATGGATTCATTGGAAACTAAGGTGTCTTCCAGCTCTGAAATGCTATGATGCTTTGATAACAGAGAACCACTCAGTAATATCTAAACACTGAATCATCCCTATTGCTTTCTAAAAGATAATTGTTGGAGGGCGCTCCTTCCATGCTGAGTGATTTAACATTTTTTGGATGGGAGCATAGGGAAGAGGACAATATGTGGGCCACCTACATGTTGGATGCCATGAGTACATCCTATTGTGTTGTCTAATTCCAGGGGGTACAGAGGTTTGAATAGAAGTCTCATTTTTCTATTTGGTAACAAATGTTTCATCACAAAAATTGCGGGTCTCAAAGGATATATGCGATTTCACTCCTGGCTGAATTCACGGCTAACAGACAAGTGAACTACAATCAGTAAATATGAGGAAGAAGACTAAGACTGGGTTTATTTTCCTCCTACTTTCAAATCTTTTTCTCTTCTTCAAATTTTCTTTCTTTCTTTCTTCTTGTCCTTTGTTCACCCTTATTTCCCTAGGCCTCAATACTTCGATGTCCGGTTTCATTAATCTCTGACCTTCCCCCACCTCCATTTCTACTTCCTCTCCCCATTATTTCTCCATTACTTGGGTTAGGGGGAAGGGAACAAGCATTTATCAAGAATCTACTATGGGGGGGCAGGTAGGTGGCACAGTGGATAGAGCACCAGCCCTGGAGTCAGGAGGACCTGAGTTCAGATCCAGTCTCAGACACATAACACTAACTAGTTGTGTGATTCAGGGCAAGTCACTTAACTCCAACTGCCTCACCAAAAAACCAAAAAACAAAAAACAAAAAGCTTACCATATGCCAGGCATTGTGCTAAACACTTTTTACAGATATCTCATTTGTTCCTCATAACAATCTTGGAAGGTAGGTGCAATTGACATTTTTACAGTTAAAGAAACTGAGGCACAGAAAGGTTAATTGATTTGCCCAAGATTATACAGCTACTCAGGTCTGTCCTCTATCTGCTGTACCACCTAGCTGCCTTAGTTATGCTTCCTATCATTCCCAACTTCCAGGAGCCATGAGTGTGTCCCTTGATGGCATTAGATGGCAGTCTAATATGTGCCAGAAGTCTTTGGACCTAGAGAGAGAATTTATAGGTTGTGAAGCATTCACTAGAATCCTTTAAAGACTATCATTACCATACCTACCCAGAATCTATTTTGAAGTCCGAAGTGCTTGGGAGATTCCTTAATTGGCTTTTTTCCTACTGCCTAGTCTCAGTCTGGCTTGAATACCAGCATTACCTCCCACCAGTACTAATAAAAAGGATATAGATTCACCAGACAAGGTCAGTCTCCACTCTTCCCATCATAAAAGGCCAACTTGTTTCTTAAACTGAAGGCCTTCCTACTGAAAATGCAGTCATGTTTCAGCACTGCACTCCAAAGCAGGTGTTGGATAATTCAGTAATTAGTATGCACATCTAACTCCATGCAGCCTCTGTTGATCTCTCAATTATAGTTAGCTGGGTCCTCTGAAGTTTGCGGTAGTTAATTAGAGCATTATTGAACAGTCGGGCTGGAGAGCCAAGCTCTGTAATCAGCTGACAATTTGGTCCCACAGACTTAGAACTGGGTTAGTCCTTGACCAGGCTATGCCAGGTCCATAGGGATGACCCCAGGCCTGAGTCATGCTTTGGTCTGTCTTTGGAGTAAAAGCTGGACAAAGGCCTCTTTCAGGAGCCAAGGGTAATGGACATTCTGCATTTTATCTTACTCATAATAGGGGAATGTACATTTCATTTTCATAAAGCTCGCCACAAGGGAAAACATAACTACCAGTTTTGACTAGGCTTGGAGGAGCCAAAGTCTGAGTGAGGAAGTAGAAGATCAGAAATAAGACTCCTTCTTTCTACATCACTTCATCTCGGCTGCCCTCAGAACACATGATCATAGGATCACAGATCCAGATGTAGAAGGGAACTCAGAATCCATCCAGTCTGATGCCCTCTTTTCACAGATAAGGAAACTGGCACTCAGGAACATTTAGGGATTTGCCCAAGGTCACAAGGGAAGTGTCAGAGGTAGAATTTGAACCCTGGTGCTCCAACTCTTGTTCAGTCATTTAGTTATGTTCCATTCTTTGAGACCCCATGGACCATACTCACGCTGTTCATAGGGTTTTCTTGGGAAAGATACCAGAGTGGTTTGCCATTTCCTTCTCCAGTGGATTAAGGCAAATAGGGGTTAAGTGACTTGCCCAGGGTCACACAGCTAGTAAGCATCTCAGGTAACATTTGAACTCAGGTCTTTCTGACTCCGGGCCCAGCACTCAGAGCCAGGATATTATTTCACTGAGAAGCATAGTCTTTAGGGGGCAGCTGCGGGAGAGTACATTCCAAGGCTGGAGTGAAGGGGATTGTGAATGAACAAGGTGAACCTAGAGCTAAATTATATGAGGCAATTTGAAAATAGTTGCTCCTGAATAATTGAGGTGTTGTGCCGTCTCCAACATTGGAGATCTGACTTTGTAAAACTCATGATAATTGCTAAAGTAGAGCTTTGAATGTAGCCCATAAATATTAGAGCAGGCGTGAATTCATCACTTTAAGACCGAAAGACAAGCATGTCTTCTTGTCAGTGGAACGGGTGGGAGAACGCTTTGGGGATTTGAGGATACCGCAGCACTGCTCGTTAGAGTCACGGCCAATGTGCTTTAAAGAGAGAATTTCTCCAAATGGCTCCATATTTAGCCTTTAGTGCTGTCCTTCTTCCAAATTCATGGAAACCAAAAAAGGTCACTTCTTTGAACTTAGAAAATCATGCAGCATAGGAATCTGGCTGTCACAGATAGGCCTAGACTTGGGTAGTAAGCAACACAGGCCAAAGGAACGAGTCTTGTTTCCCAGTCCTCACTGTCAACTCCTCACAGCTGCCCATACATGTGAAAACATACAAGCATATCCACACAAACAGTAACCTATAGGTTGCTGGCCAAATAAGAAGGGCAAGGTGAGAGGTAGAATTCTTGGATTCTAGTCACCTCTTTACTTACCAGCAATGTTGCCTCGGGCAAGTCACTTAAATGATATGCATATTGGCTCTTTCATCTGTAAAATGGGATAATGTTGTATTAAAGGCCAGTCAGACTAATAGCCTATTTCAGGTCAACAGTTGATATCTTTATAAGAAAATACAGCAGGCAAGCAGAATAGGTTGATAGCTAGGAAATTGGGGAGCAGAATAAAGAATAAAGAAATCCCAGAGGCAAGGGTAGAGTCTGAGAGGTATGAATTTACAAAGTCTGGCTTAGAAGACTTAATACTACCAAGTTCCCCAGAGACAGGGCTAGCAAGGATGAGGAGAGGATCACAGCAGCTATTGCTCAGATCGGAGCCTGGAAGACAGGCAAGCCCCTCTGGATTTTTAAAGGGTCTTTGTTAATTCCTGACCATGATCTCTCCCTGTCAGTTTCCCCTGGCACAAGTTTCCTCTTGTGGTTGGAGGTAAGAGCCTGGAAGAGAGCCCAAATGCCCCAGGAGATCAAAGCTTAACTGTAGTCTCTTCTGCATCACTGTGGTCTGATAAAACCAGTCCTAGGGCTCCTGGGAATGGGAGTCTTCCCTCCAGCAGGTTTCATGATCTCATTTACCTCTAATATCTGTGACCCTAGACTTTGCTGTTAGAAATCTGAGAAATGAATAATAAGGAGATTTAAGAAACTGCTCAAGTATAGGGACAAAGATACCAGACTTGTAGTCAGGAAGGCCTGGGTTTGATTCTTACCCCTGACACACACTGACTATACCACCTAATGTCTTGTGGCAAATCACCTGACTTGCCATAAATAACTTAGGCTATAAGTTGTAGTGTAGGTGCTGATCTGAACTGATAATGGGAGTTTCCTTACTGATAATTTCCTATTGGAATGAAATCACAGATCTAGTCCCAAAACTAAAATATCATGCCAAAAGATATGAGCTGGTACTGAATCCCAGGGTTGCTGCTACCTAGCTCTGGGACCTTAGGTAAGGCCCTTAGCTCCCAGGGTCTCCATTTCCCCATCTCTGAAATGAAGGTACTAATTTCTCAACTGATTAATGGTCAAAGGGTATTATTACTAAGCTAGTTTCCAGAGGAAGAAATGTAAGCTATCACTGGTTAACATGAAAAAAATCCTCTAAATCATTAATAATTACAGAAATGAAAATGAAGATACCTCTAAGGTTCCCCCCTCACACACATAGATTGGCAAAGTTGACCAAGAAAGGAAAATGACAAAGGCTGGAGGGGCTATGGGAAACCAGGTATATTAATGTACTGTGGGTAGAACTGTGAACCGTCATTCTGGAAAGCAACTTAGAATTATGCCCCCCAAAACTGTTAAATTATGCATACCTTTTTCACCCTGTGATACCACTTGGTTCTTTTTTTATTTTATTTATTTTATTCTGAACTTAAGAAATAAAACTCTTACCCCAAAGAGATCAAAGAAAAAGGAAAAGGATCCATATGTAACAAAAATATCTAGAGCAACTCTTCTTGCAATGGTAAAGAATTGGAAAATGAGGGGGTATCTATCTACTGGGGAATGGCTAAGCAAATTATGGTATATGAATGTAGTGGAATATTGCGTGTACCATAAGAAATGAGTAATTACAGAGAAACTTAAGGAGATGTATAAAATGATGCAGAGTGAAATGAACAGAACCAGGAGAATAATTTCTACAATGACAACAATATTGTAAAGACAAACAGCTTTGAAAGACTTATGAACTTTGAGCAACACAATGGAACCAACCACACAGTTGAAGAGGGTTCATGATGAAAACATGCCACTCATCTTCTTCTACAGAGCAGATGGACTCAGAGGGCAGACTGAGATGTGTGTGCATGTGTTTATGTGTGTGTTTCCTTCTATTTAGAAACACACACACACACACACATATATAGAGAGAGACATACATTTATATTTGGACATTTGTATATTTGGACATGCAGGCATTTGTTTGTAAGCACATGTTTGCAATGGGAGGTTTGTTTTTCTTGACTTCTCAATATTGTATTGAGGTGGGGGAAGAAAGAATAGGAACCTGAAAATAAAATAAAATGTAATTTTAAAAAGTCAGACAAAGAGGCTAGACTAGATGAACTCTAAGGTCCCATTGAGCTCAAAATCTGATTCTATGATCCTTACTTATAAAATAAGGGAAAGAGGTCCTTTTCCTCTCAAACAATATACACATATTAAAACCTATCAAAGCACAATAGAATCACAAAATCACAGAATATCAGTATAAGAAGAGACCCTATAGGCAATTTAGTTCAACCCATGCCTGAAAAAAAAAATCCTCTCTACAACATTGAATTCCATTCAACAAGCATTCATTAAACACTTATTATGAGTAAGGCACTGGAGATAAAAGGGTAAAAACAAAATAGTTCTTGTCCTCAAGAAGTCTGCATTCTGCTTGGAGGATACATGGGCAGAAATAGTTAACTACAAAGTATCATGGTTTTATTTTTGTTACTCTGTGATCTAGCAACACTTGGCTCTCTGTTGTTCTTCAGACAAGGCTCTCTATTTCCTTCCTCTGGGCATTTTCCCTGACTCTTCCCCATGCCTAGAATCTTCTCCCTCCTCATTTCCATCTCCTGTTCCTTCATGTTTCAATCTGTTAGGTGTCACTTAGGTGTCACTAGTTGGTTGACTTACTGAGAACTAAGTAGGAGCCATTTCTAGAAGTGCTTTAAATTCTACAATGAGGATTTCTTATTTCACTTGGAAGCAATAGGGAGCCACCAAGATTAGAGCAGAAGGGCAACAAGCTCAAATCTGTGATTTCACAACAGCAATTTGACATCTCTAGGAAGGATGGATCACAGAGGGGAGAAACTAGAGGCAGAGAGACCAACTAGGGGACTGCTTTAAGAGCCTACATGTGAAATGATGAATGTCTGAAGTAGGATACACTGTGTCACCTGGTAAAATTCCGTGGACTTGAGATAATTGTGGAGACAGAATCACCTGATCAGATATAAGGGTTAAGGAGATGGCAGAGCCAAGGATGATTCTGCAAACCTGGCTGGTGCCCTTAACAGAAATAGGGATGTTTGGAGAATGAGTGGGTTTAGAAAGGAAGACATACATAATATGTACATATGTGTGTATGTGTATATATACATATATATCCACACACATCCCATGCTCAAACACATATAAAAACACACACATACACATGTATACATATATGTAAATATATATAATGTGCTATATCTATATACATGTATGTAAAATGACTCTTTGTGTCCGACTCTTTGTGACCCCATTTTTGGGGGTTTTCTTGGCAAAGATACTAGAGTGGTTTGACATTTCCTTCTCCAGTTCATTTTACAGATGAGGAAACTGAGGCAAAGAGTTAAGCGACTTGTCCAGTGTCGCACAGTTAGTGCCTGAGTTCAGATTTGAATTCAGGAAGATGAGTTTTCCTGATTCCAGGCTTGGCACTCTATCCACTGGCCACCTAGTTGCCCTGTATGTAAAATGAGAAGCTCTGAATAGTTTGAGCTTGAGATGCCACTATGCAGTTGGTAATGGAGGACTAGAGTGTGGAAGAAAGAATAGGACCTGATATGTAGATTTGGAATGAAAGTTGAATCTATGGGAGCTGATAAGATAACCAAGACATATAGCATAGAGACAGAAAGAAGAGAAGAGGATTAAGAGAGCCTTGAGGGACATTTACACCTAGTGGGAAGGGAAAGGATGATGTTCCAGAAAAGGAGATACTTGCAAATCAGTCATTAATCTTTGCTGGAAGACCTCTGATGAAGGAGAACTCACTACATCTCTAGAGGCAGTGTATATCACTTTTTGGGGAGCTGTAAGCATGTATAAGCTTTTCCCTACATCAAGCCTGAATGTATTATCTTTGTACCATAAACCCATTACTCCTACTTATGAACCCTGGGTTTACCTTCTTCTCCCCCATTGAGCTGACCAGCTAAGGATGGCAACTCCAGCTCTGTTTGTTTAACATGTCTTATTCAGATGAGTGAGCACATCATAGGTTAGATTAGAGTTTTTGCGTATAGCATGAAGAAGAGTCATTTTGAGTTTTTTTTTTATCAGGACGTACATATTGAGGTGACTTCTTTGCACATAGCCAAATAGAGCTCAGAATGGCATAAACAATAGAGAACTTTGGAAAAATTACGGGAGCAATTTAGAAGTGGATAATTAGATATCCTTTGCAGGGTGTTTGGGAAATTAAATTAGTTTTTTTTTAAATGAAGGTTTGTGTGGATCACTTCATGAAAAATATTGCAGTGACTGATTATTTTTCTAATATTCTTCACCATTGTTCTCTGCATATCCAAGGAAGTGGCACTTTTAGCCTTTAGCTGTGGCAGCCAATCATAGCCTATAATTGCATTCACTGAATAAATTGTCAGTGTCATGAATAATAAAATTAGTTTAAATAAACTCCCAGCCATGTTCCCAAATAACTATCTGGTGGAAGATCCCAAATTCTTTTATTTTAGGAGAAGAGTCAGTGGGATCTCTGCTAGTAAACTCATAAATTAAAATGAAAATATTGCAGGATGGCCCACAGGGGTAAAGAACAAGGGGCTTAGGGGGAAGAGGAGAGCACTCAGTAAGTTCACAAAGAAAACTTGGAGTCCTAAGTGAAATCCGTAAAAGAGAACCTTGTACTTACATAACAGTGAAAAGGAGAACAGATTTAAAAGGATAATAGAGAAGAGGCTCCAGCTGAATAATCCAGAGAGCATGCCATCATTTGTCCAGTCGCACGCAAGGTAACCTGCTCCTTCCTGGAGTAAAGAGTTAGTGGAAAAAGCAGCAGTGACCAGCTACCATACACTACCAACAAACACCCACGGGCTCTGCCTGATTCTGAATGCATGACCCAAGACTTCACTAATACTTACAGTCTACACTCCAATGCCAGAGGATCACGGACAAAGTGCCTAAATTTGGATCAAGAGGACTTGGGTTCTGCTCCTGGTCATGTGACCTTTGACAAGTCACCTCCCCTCTCTAGGCCTCAACTTCCTTACCTGTAAAATGAAATCCCTGGGCTAGCTCAGGGGTTTTTAACCTGGAGTGCATGAACTTGATTTTTAAAAAGTATTTGCTAACTGCATTTCAATATAATTTGTATTTTTTGTAATCCTAGATATTTTATATCATGCATTTAATGACATTATTCTGAGAATGGGTCCACAGGCTTCAGCAGACTGCCAAAGGGGTATATCACACATAAACATATACACACAGACCAAGTTAAAAACCCCCAGTTGCTAGAAGGTTTCCAAGCTCTTTTCTGGCTCCAAATCCTATGATCCCATTCATATCCAAGCTTCAGTTTGAGGAATGGTGACTAGAAATTCTGGAAGCATGCTGCAGAGCAGTAAAAGGGATATAGAAGGCCCGATTTTAGCTCTTTCTCTCCAGTATGGAGAATGCAATATACTCTACTCCCAACATAGCCCACTCTGACATTTCATTTACTAAAGCTTTTAAGAAGAGCATAATATTTCCCATTGGCTTGTTGCCCTGAACTGTTTAACTCTTAGGCATCTTGTTCTGGCCCTAGATGAGGAAACCAACCTCATCCCTACAATGACAAATCTGCTTTCCAAGCTCACTGGGAATTCCTCAGTTTTCCTTGCACCATGCCTATATGAATCACATGATGCACCAAGGAACATTCCTTTCCTTCAGTCTTCCCCTGCTGTTCCCTAACCCTGAACAACCACTTCTCAGAGGGATTCTTGGCCCTCCAGATCTCCCACTTGCCTCATTATATTTCTGAGCCCACTTTGCTGACTTTATTTAATGAGGTTTATTGTTTGTGCTCAGTAATTTTCAAAGGCCCATCACCCTCTTTGAGATTGTCCTTAGATCTCTAGCTTGCCAAAGAGGTGGGCTTTTGAAGCTACCTTCATTAATTCAGTATCTAGCTTCTGCATTTAACAGCACATGGGTTTGAAGCATACATAAGCCACAGTGGAAACATCTGAGAAGAGTCCCAAGGTACTGCAAATTATAAAGAGTGATTAGGAAATAGCATGGCTCTCTATCTTTCCAGTCCTTAGAACTTCTCTCTTCAAATCAAAAAGATTCCAGGGTATCAAAATATCACTGTCTGACTCTGATAATGACTTCCCAGAGTTTCAGACATCGGTGGAACAAAGATTTAATTTTAATTATCAGCAACTCCATTATTCAACTTCAGTTATTGCAAAGGGGTGTTAGGAGGGGAAGGTAAGCAAAAAGGCTGTTTGGTGACTGGCTGCCTTTGATAGCCGGCTCTAGCCCACATCCTTTGTGATCGCCTTCTCTCAGCTTTTGCAGATCTGTATGGGGTGGCTTTGTACCTCAGTCTACTTTTTCTTGCACCTACTTTATCCCATAGCCAAATGAAGGAACTTAGTCCCAAAGAAACCAAGGGACCCAACAGTTAGCCCAAATGCACAGGCCCAATTGGAGATATTTTGTTTTCAAAAGGCAGCCTTAGAGTATAACAGCCTCAGAGAAGAAAGGGTCCTTTCTCCCTTTTCAAATAAGAATGGGTATGAGGTGCTTTGTAACCATTAAGTCTACATAAATACAAGTGGTTATTATTATCACCTGGAGTTAGTAACTGAAGTAGTGGCAATAAAATCATTTTGTCACCACTGGGAGGAAGAGAGACAAAGACACACAACTCTCAGAAAACCTTCTAGCTCAGGGAAGGAGGAGAATATTTTCTGACTGCCCCATCCCTGAAGGTAAGATAAGTTCAGGAGCATAACATACCTTAGGAGGTGACTAGAAAGTCCCATTCTGACCTCTTTTCATTGTAGATATTGCTGCTAAGCCACTGGACCATAAAGAAAGTTTTGCTTTCTTTCCTTACTTTCCTGCCCTAGTCTATCATATGGAGGGGATGTGAAGGCAGGAGACACAGATGAGCTACTCTTTCCTAGAAAAAATAAGCTACCATTTATCCCAAAAGGTAAAAGGAAAAAAAATGACAACTTCACAAAAATGATTTCACCTTCATGGATTTTACTGACACTGAGCACAGCTGGGAGCGGAAGGGGTTTTGGAGGGGTCTACTCCATTTGCTCTTCTCTGTTACCTTTGTTTGCTCTGAAAGAGGCTTTTAACATCATCTGGATGCCCAACGTCTGAATCCGGGACCATTTCACAAAATGAGGGTCGCAAAGGAACCGCAGAAGACAAAGAGATCCCATTTTGGCTTGAAGTCTTCATCTATTTCCACATTATCAAGTTGGGCTTGAGTGTGTACATGTTTTCCTTCAGGAGATGGATCATAGGTAACGTTTGCTGAGTGAACAATTTTGCTCCCATCCTTCCTGCAGAATTAAGCTGGGGCAATGCTGATTACACTAACTGCCAGTGGGATACGATTTCAACATATCCCTGCACAGCTGTTTTCATGCTGGTGTTGGAATTTGGCAGTGAAGTCATTCCCCCCATTGTCTGATAGCCATGCCTGCCATTAGGGGAAGGAGAATAAGGGAACACAGCTCTCTGGAGAGGACAGCAATAACATTTCACTTGCTCACAAACAAACACAATACTGCTCCCCCCTCCCACAACTTCCCTTAAAGCACCCACAAACTAACTCAGATAAATACCTTTTCAAACCTCCAGCAAATGGCTCTTCTCCTGTAATTTCCCTCCCTTTAAAACTCACGATGGGGTTACATCTGATGCCCCAGCATGTCCATCATGCATTTATTTTATACAGCTCAGTGCTAGGCAGCAATTAGCAAAGGTAACACTAATTAGGTTTTACATTGTAATATGTGTCCCTCTAAACTTAAGTCATAGCATTTTAAGCTTCTAATGATTGCAAGGTCATTTTGCTATTCTTCATAATAGCCTGGATGCTAATGAGTGCATTTAGTATGCATGGGGATGCCCCTATTTTCTCATGGGGGTTATTAGCATTTATCTGGGACACTTCACTTAAATTATTGCTGAGCATATAACCTAGGAGGAACCATCAAAACAGTAGCCTGAAGGGTGGGGGTTTCAGACTCCAGAATAATAAAGCCTGGAGCCTGTAGTGTTGGTTGCATCATTAAAAGATTGATCAGTTTCCTTATTTTGAAGGATTGATTTTAGTTGGTTTGGGCCTGATAATGGCCATATATTCTTTTCCCAAGTCCCCTAAAAACCTTTCCTTCCAAACATTCATTTACCCTTTCTCCCTACCACTAAAATATCATTTATTGGGGCACCTAGGTGGTACAGTGGATAGAGTACAGGCCCTGGAGTCAGAAGGACCTGAGTTCAAATGTGACTTCAGACACTTCACACTTACCAGCTGTGTGACCCTGGGCAAGTCACTTAACCCCATTACCTAACCAAAAAACAAACAAACAAACAAACAAAATGGGCAGCTAGGTGACACAGTAGATAGAGCACTGGCTCTGGAGTCAGAAATACCTGAGTTCAAATCTGACCTCTGATACTTCATATTTACTAGCTGTGTGACCTGAGGCAAGTCACTTAACCCTGATTGCCTCACCAAAAAAATATCATTTATCTTTGGACTTGTCCTTTACTAAAGTCCTACTCTAATGCATCATCTGGTTTGGAAATGATCTAGGTCCCTGAAGACTCAGTCAGTGGAGTGCATGTTCTATAAGTTCCTATCATGTTGGAAAATCTTCAGGAATGGGTTGGACATGGATTGTGAGTCTGGGTTGGCCACTAGGTGATGGATACTTTTGGCCAGAGCATCTCATGAGGCTGGCCTATTATCTAATAAGTCACAGAAGAAGGACTGTAATCTACTTTGGTATACGAATACCTAAACTCATGGAATCTCAGATTTTTCTTTTGAAATTTTCAAGCATCTTTGACCTATATCTCATATGTCCCTAATATGACCATTGGTGATACTTTGGAAGACCTTGACAGGCAGCAGCGGAGAGCCACAAAGATGATCAGAGGGCCCTACACCTTGGCCTTGAGGGCATTTATTTGTTTATTCATCTATGTATCTATCTGTTTTTACAGAGAGCCTGGCTTGTTGTGTTGCTGCTGTTAGTATATCCTGGACATATTTTCCTGGCTCTGTGTTGACCAAACAGATGATAAGCATAGGTGAAGGGCAGGGTGCATAATGATGCAGTCCTCTCCATGAAGTGCCTAACACAGCACCACATTCAACAAGCTATCAAAGGCTTGCTTTTGGATGCTGGTCCTGGTGACAAGGTTCAGATTCAAACGGAACAGGTAAAGAAGTCCCATTTGTGTGTGTGCATTGTGGGGAAGGATGGAAGAAGGGGAGAAAAGGGATGAAAAGTATTATTACTACAATGTCTAAATAAACCTTCGTTATGATGATACAACCTTCAGGGAGAAGCCTTAAGGACCAGGCTGGTCTGCTTTCTCCAAAGATGAAGGAGCTTATACTAAATATACCTAGGAATCAACTCATTCATTTATATACACATGGGCCTGGTCTCAACAAGTGTGTAGAACACAGGGAATGGTTAAGTGTGAAGGTTCTCAGAAGACATTTGATCTAGACATTATTTTACCCATTTTTATCATTCACATACGTGCTTCATAAATAGAAACACAGTATAATGGAAAGAGTGATAGCCTTGGAGTCAAGAAGACCTGAGTTCAAATTCTGTCTCTGATGTTTACTAGCTGCGTGGCCTACGGCAAGTCAATTAAACTATATGTCCTTCAGGTAACTTCCTAGAACTCTTCTAGGTAGTTCAGTGAATAACTTGGAGTCAGGAAGGCCCAAGAGTGAATCTCACCTCAGGTATCTACCAGCTATGTGACCATGGGCAAATTAATTAGCTTCTTTAAGCCTGTAAAATGGGTTTAATAACAGCATCTACCTCACAGAATCTTTGTGAGGATCAAATAAGTTAATATAGGTAAAGTGCTTCCCAAAGTTTAAAGTCCTAAATAAATGCTATAATTATAATTATTATTACTAATTGATTAAATGAGACAATATTTGTAAATCACTCAGCACAGTGCCCAGCACAGAGGATGCATTTAATAAATGCTTATTCCCTTCTCTCCTTCAGAAATTATGGATGGATTATCATCCCCTTTAGAGGAGAGATTGCCCATTCTGGGAATTCTTCATTGACAAAATCAAAGGCGCTATTAATCTGTTTCTGTGCTTTATCTTTCCTAGGGGTCAGCAGGCATTCACCCCAAACCACAGCAAATAATATTGAGAACATCACAGGACTAAGTCCCAAATACAGAATAGAAATGCAATTTTTACATTCTATGATTACCTCAGGAATCCCTTGATACCTCTTTGTTTCATCCTCCTGCCTCGTTCTAAACATACATTCTACATCATCTTCCAGAGGATAAAAGAAATCTTCATTCCTTACAAAATTCAACCTCAAAAGCTCTAGTCCAGCTCTGTGCCAATTTTATATATGTGAGCTAGCTTCTCTTGGACTCAGTTTCTTCCTCTGTAAAATGGAGATGATTACCTCACACATTGTGAGAAAGGGATTTTATAAACCTTAAATCTTCTACGTAGATGTAAGTTCCTATTGTTAGTTTCTGAGACTTCCTCAGAGCCTTTCTTCTTGTACCAATAATCAGAGCCTTCAGGGGTCCTAGACCTCAATTTAAGAAATAATGCCAATAATCTCAAAAGAGGCTGAATGTTTCCTACATTGCAAAGAAAAGGCCTAAGGATTAGAGAGCGTACATAAGTGTTACACTGGCTTCTGGTACTCATGAATGGGGGTGAGGGAAGAGAAGAGGGTATTAAGGCACCTCCCTGAGACTCTCTTCTAGGGCTAGTCTGAGATTAATTGGAAGCACATTTGGGGCAGGGGGAGGTGTGAAATGGTTGAATATCCCAAAATGCAGCCACTTGGGTAAGCTGCTGCAGACCCCAGGGAATGTACATCACTTACAGCATAAGCTTAATACATTGTAAAGAGAAGAAGCTTCAGCGGATTTGTCAGTGGAGTGAACAGTACATTCTCATAGCCAGATAATGCAGAAATAAAGTGCATTTGTAACAGACAACAAAAGGATTATCCCCCATTCATTTCAAAGCACGCTCCATTCCACTCAGGGATTACATTTTTCTTTACTTATATTGCAAATTTTTTTCTTCTTCTTTCTGAAGAACTCATGGCTTATGGCAAATACCAAAATGTGACTGGTACCTTTAAAGGTACTGAGCAGGATGCCGGTAAAGAGAAAGTCATTCCCCAGGATACTAGAGGTACCCAGATCAACTGCTTGGAGGCCAGGTATTTAGGGGACTAACTCCACACTACCAAATAACATTCTCTCATAATCAAAGTCAAGGTCGGAGTTGGTAGGGGTAAGTTAGGGTGAGAGAGTATATCCCAAAGAAGCAAGGCCTTCTGAACAACGCTGAATTGAGCAGAACGTCTCTTTGAACCTAACCCAAACCTAAAGGCCTCCTCAAGGTCAAGGTGTAGGGCCCTCGGATCATCCTGGTGGCTCTCCGCTGTGGCTTGTCAAGGTCTTCCAAAGGATCACCGATAGTCACATTAGGAACACTCATCTCAGATGAGAATTCTGAAGGGAAAAGCACCACAGACTGAGAAAGAGCTGATAGTGCTTTGGGGAGTTGGAAAAATGGGAGCAGATGCCCTGGAAAAATGCCACGGGTTGCACTGGATCCTGCCCACTGACTCTTTCTATTGGCAGGAGAAGCCAAATGAACTGATTGCTGCAGCTCTTCTCAAGCCCCCCAATTCAAAAGATGCTTGGGCAAGATGGTGATTCCATTCACTCTAGCATCCTGTGGCACTTAGCTATGCAGCCCTAACTAGGTGTTGGAGTTTACTGTTGTCTACTTATGCCTTATTCATAGATGGCTTTCCTCTCCCATCACAGTCCTCCTCAAGGGAGACTATCTCCTGTGCTCTGATTAATCATACTTCTTCACTCCCAGTGGGAGCTTTTGTGAAAAAATGTATCAGTGATTCTCATTGTCTGTCAATTCTGCCTTGTTCCTTTTGGCTGTGCCAAATCACAGAGCCCTAAGAAGAGGACAAAAGGTGGGAACAGTCCTGGGTAGTGACGTTGTTGAGACTTTAAAGTACTGGGCTAGTGATCATGACCTCTTTCTACCTTAATTTCTTTTTACTTCTTTTTTTGACATTCTCAAGAATGTAAATTAGAAAAAGCAGCCCATATTTGTGAACTATGGGATTTTATAGTTACTTTATGAACTTGAATCACTACAGCTTTGTGGTGAAAGCAAATAAAGGTCACCCACTGCATCCTGAACCATCGCCAGTTGTCTTGACTGTTGTCTTGCCGCTGGACTTTGATGACTCTGGAGGAGGGATTTGAGGCTGACCATTGTGTGTGGCTCTGCTTCACTTAAATCCAACTGACCCTCCTGATGACATTGGTCCTCTTTGAGAATGAAAGATGAACAACGACAACAAGAGGATCTACAGATGGAGTGGTGTCACAGGCCAAGGATCTCTAAGTCATTGATAGCATAGAATCTAAAACCCTGTTCTATTCATTTCTAGGATGGCAAGTAAAGAGGTTGGGTTTGCAATGGGTGGACTTTTTTGCCATTGATAGAGCTCAACAAAATATTAATAACTCACATTCATATAACACTTTAAGGTATCCAAAGCATTTTATGTATACCATTTCATTTGATCTTCCCAATAGGTACAGCCTAGTTTACATTTTACAGATGAGGAAATTGAGGCTGAAACATTAAGTGACTCACTCATGGTCACATAGCTAATAAGTGAATGAGGCAGGATTTAAACATAGCTCTTCCTAACTCCTAGTCCAGTGATCTCTATACTGTGCTATACTGCCTCTCAATTGCTTCATGGGCAATGAAAAAATTCCCAACTGTCCACTTATTTAGGGGTTGGAGAAATGAATTCACTGCATGTCATTAGCTAGGTTCTTCTATCAGGCAGCAAGCCCCAGCCCAGCCCTCTTCTGCATCCTGCCAGTGGAGATAACAGTGAATCCCTGATTCCACAGGGGGTTAAATTCACAGCTTCCTCCTGTTTCCAGATAACAGGGTCATTAGGGTATTTTTATTTCTTCTCTTTCTCTGTCTGTGTTGCACAATACCACATCAAAAATACATTTGCCGTGGAACTTATTTTCTGAAGATGGATAATTTGGTTAAATCTCTTCCACTTTGGTTTCATCTCTAGTTTCAGACGAGCAGCAGTACAACATGCAGGAGCAAAAGCCCATTTTATTCTCATGAAAAAAGAATTTAATGACCCTCTGATATAAAATTGATTCCCCAATAAGATGACACTTGTGGGCTACTCTAACAGAAACATTAAACTGAGTGAGTTTGTCTATATACACCACAATGGACTACCTCAGGTGGGGGTGGAGGAGGCTGGGCTGCGGGGGAGGCAGGTCTGCTTTGGTCCAGATACTGAGCTGAAAGACTTTCCCTGATGGACACTCACAGAAGGTGTTGCAGTCACAAATGAGAACTCTTTTACAAAGCAAGCAAAGGAAACTTGAAAGGTGGGAGTGAACCCCAATAAAAAGCAGTACAGTTATTCCTCCCACATCACGACTCTCCCCATTGTGGTTTTGATATATTGCAGCTTGGCAGCAGAAATTAAATGAGAATTTTTGGGGAGTTTTATGTAAGCTGCAGATGACACAGAGCCTAAGATCAAATACGTAACCCAAATTTTATAGTAAGGTACTGTAAACACCCTACATGAGAAAAAGAAAAAGAAATTCAGTCTTCTTTGGTACAAAGGGAAGGCCAAAAGTTTTCACACGCATTTTCCAGATTGTGGGGGGTCCCATGCCCCTAACCCCTGTGATGTGGAAGGGATAACTGTATGTCTGAGAAAAACAGTATATCTCAGGAAATCTAAGCCAATTCTCTCTTTCCCCCAAACCCCCAGTCAACTTTCTGATGCTGCTACTTTTTTTCTGGCCTGGGAATCAGGAAGACCTGGATTTAAATTTCACCTTTGATGCTTATTGTCTGTGCAACCTTGGGCCAATAAAATTATTTAGTTTTCCCAAGTCTCAGTATCCT
Organism: Phascolarctos cinereus; assembly: GCF_003287225.1. Classification (NCBI taxonomy): domain Eukaryota; kingdom Metazoa; phylum Chordata; class Mammalia; order Diprotodontia; family Phascolarctidae; genus Phascolarctos; species Phascolarctos cinereus. Next base: position 274,282,113 of record NW_027556098.1, on the reverse strand, counting down.
CGCCTCTAAAATGGAGATAACAAAATCTCTAGCACCTACCTCCCAGGGCTGTTGTTAGGCTCCAATGATCTATGTGAAGCATTTTGTTAACTTGAGAATGCTATATACATGTCAGGAATTAATCTCTTTGTGACTGATACCACGTGTCATTTGAGATTATGTTGTGAATGATATCAATGTTGACACATGCTGATCACCAGTCATCTCAAAAAAAAACCCACTTCCTTTCTTTGTCCTTTCTCTTTTCCTATGAATCAATTAGTAGGACACCAAGCTATAAGAAAAGGCTAAGATGAAATGGCTTTGATGCTTTCAAAAGGAGGAAAGAATCTCTCTTCTTTCTGAACTCCATGTGGTTGCAGGTAAGGAAGGCTACCACATGTTGCAAGGCCAATTAGAGCCAATTATAAAGTAACTGACCCAAAGGACAGGAGCATTTCCAGAAGAATTTGCTCCAGTCTTGCAAAATGGAGATTTCTTCCATGCACATTTCTAATTTGGGAAGGGGTATTGACTTTTCAGCTCCTGTGTAATGATCATCTGGAGGCGCTGATCAAAAGCGGGTGCTGCCTACATGAATTCTTTATAGATTGCCACTCCTGATGGACACAGAGCTGTCTAAGAAGAACTGGATGGAGGCCATCAAAGTCATTTGCATTTATAAAATCTGACCCAGTATCCATTAAACATAAATCTCCAGTAATGGGAGCAGAGAATAAAGGAACACCCAGACTAATTGACAAGGCCAAAAAGAGATACAATTCTGGATCCTGAGATGCTGCCTATTTTCCAGTGAAAATTATACCTGCTTTTCACCAGCTGAAACTAAGGAGTAAAAGCAGGGTCTCACCCAAAGCCCAGCAGACTTTGGAAGAATAATTCCACCCTGTGATCCTTTACAGATGCCATCTCCAAAAATGGGCCTGTCCATTTCTTTTTATCCCCACTTCTGGGGCTCTGGGGGCTACTATAGTGGAAAGCATTAAAAATAAGGAGTCAACATGGGGTAGTAGAGATATCTTTCTGACTTCAAGTTCAGCACTCTGAGTTCAAATCCTACCAAAGACACTTAGTAGGTGTGTGATGTGATAGGTCACTTGAGTTCTTTCTACCCTAGTTTTCTTCTCTGTAAAAAGGAAAGCACACCTATTACACAGGATTGTTTTTAAGATCAAAGGAGATAAGGGGCAAGGCAAGGAAACAAGAATGTATTAAGCACCTACTGTGTGCTAGGCACTGTGCTAAGCACTTTACAGCTATTAGTCAAGTGCTAAACATAGGGCCCTATTGTATAGGTAGAAGCAGGCTAGCAGTCTTGAAGGACATGAATTCATGTCCTTCCTCCAACCCATGCTGGCTGTATGACCCTGGGGAAGTTGCTTAAGCTCTCAGTGCCCTAGACAAATCCAAGTTGCAGGGAAGATGCTGATCTGCAGTGGTAGAGGGAGTTTCCTCTTTGGGGGTTCTCTATACTAAGTCTGGCCCAAAAAATTATGATGCTATTATTGAAATGATTGATCTCCATTAAGTTGAGCCCTGACTATCCCTTATAATTCTATGAATCACTGGTCTATATGCTGTCAGACATAGTCCTATTACAAAACATCAGCTATTATGCTCTCCGAATCAGCTTCTCTTGAGTTCTCAGACACATCTTTCAATTCAAAAATGGTTCTAAACCAAGCCAAATTATTATTATTTGTGAAGTCAATCAGGGTTAAGTGACTTGCCCAGGATCACACATCTAGTAGGTGTCTAAGGCCAGACTTGAACTCAGGTCCTCCTGACTCTAGGGCTGGTGTTCTATCCACTGTACCACCTAGCTGCCCCTCAAATTCAATCTCAAAGGAACATTTCAAAGCAAGTTGTATTTATGACCTAGTATTTGAAAAATAGAGCAAAATTTAACAAGTAAAATTCCTCAGAATCCTATATGTTGATTCTTCTTAGAGATTCTTAATGTCCTAATCTCCTCTGCATTGGCCCTTTCCCAATTGGAACTGTATTTTTCAAATACAGGGACATAACTACGGCTACATAGTGATAAGATCCCCATTGATGTCATGCAGTTCGGTGAATAAATCTGGCCAAGTGCTTGGGGGATGATGTTATGACAACCTAATGATCAACTGATTTCTCTTCTCATTTTTTTACTATTGGTTTTTCATTCTACAGTTTGTTTATTGTGTACCTACCATATGCCAGATTCTACATCAGGTTCTGGGCATATCCAATCCAATCCAATCAACGTTTTCTAAGCTCCTACTATGTGCCAGGCACTGTGCTCAAGACAAAAAAGAAAATAATCTCTGCTTTCAATGAGCTTGGGTTGCAGAGAAACCATGTTAGTAAGAGGCATATGATGGGACTTTGTGTCTGTGTGTACATGCCCTCATGTGTTTGTGTAGTGCCGTGCTTGGAGGAAATAATGGCGCACTAAAGAAATAGCTCCTCAGTTAGTTGTTGAGATTGTGTAGCCTTTAGGCAAAAATTCCTCTTGGTCTGGATGACCATGTGTAAATGGCCACCACAGCTGGGGTCTAGAATTGCCCAAAGCTTTCCTTGACTGCAGAGATTTTTTTTTTTGAATGGAGAATGTGAAGAGAAATAGGACTAGGAATGCCAATAGCGATGCACTAGGGAGAGTACTGGCAGGGATGTGACAGGAATGCATTGCTCCCTTCCGGTGTTCCCCACCCCATTCTTTTTCATAAAGGGTTAATCAAAAAAGTAATTAAGCAATGATTTCTTTATAAGTGCTGGACTTCTGAGGCCTGTTTTCTCTGTTGGAGGAAAAAAATAGATTTAAGATAATGGCCCTATTCTCCTCAGAATAAATTAAGCTCAGAGATAAAGAATTCTATTACTAATGCCTTTCAGCAAAGCCCAGGCATCCTTTAAAGTCAAACTTTAAAGCATAATGTGCAGTGATCTTGTTGAAATCTTTCCTGTAATGATATTTAAGTGATGGGCAAGGGTATCAATGGTCCAAGCAAAGTATTGATTGTATATCTTCAGGGCTATTGAGCCCTTTCAGAGTAATTCTGTTTGAGGGAATGTATTCCACTTATTTAAGGACACTTTCAAAACAGTTGCAAGCAACTGATTATTCTGGGAAGCCATGACAAAAAGAGAGAAACCTGGGGCCAGGGAAGGGAAGAGAAAGAAAGAGCCTGGAGGAAGCTGGAAAAGCAATCAATGAAAAGTATAGAAATGTGGGACAAGCAGCCAGGCTTTGGAATGGGAGAGCCGGATGACCTAAGGACCTGCCTCCAGCTGAATATTCTCTCTGGTGCTAAAGTTCTCTCACTTTTTTTTCCTTTTCTTGCCAGGAAGAGTTGACAAGCTGTAATCTTCACACTGATGGCAAAGAGATGCCCTCTTTCCCCCAGGGTGTTTCTTACAGAGGAACAAGCCAGGCACTGGCCTGAAAATACTGCACTCTCAGCAAATATCCCTCTGATCTCTTGGGAAGTTAAAGAGTCAGAAGAAATTACAAGGATGATTCACGGTAGGTATGAATTTAGCAATGATTAGCGGGCAACAGGACCAGTGGCCACCTGGGACCCCTGTGGTTTAGCTGACACATTTCGATGGTGCCAAAGAGTACTTCATTCCCCATCTGCTCAACCAAATGAACTGCAAGACCCATTCACACCACCTCATTCAAGAATAAGACAGCAACTGACAATCCACAGGCAATAAATAGTGTGGAGACACTGGTGAAAGTGGGTCAACTGTTTAACAGAGTGGCTAGACCCTAGTAAAGCTCATGTATTTATAGCTAGTCCGATTTGTCTTCTGTTTAACTATAACGATTTTTAAGAGAGGGAAATTTGGGTCTTCACCTTTTGCTACAAATGCTTTGATTATGTCTTCTGGGATTCTTAGACTAGCCTCACTGATTACTAGTGCTCTTAGGTCATGGAGTACCTCATAGAGACTATGGATTTGGTCTATTGTCATCAGGCAGCTCTAAAAACAACCACACCACTGTAGGAAATTATATCTGAATCCAGCCTCTTTCTCTTTCTTACAAGCTCAGTGTTCATGTCTTAAATGATCTTAATACCCCAGGTTGGGTCCTGAGAGATAAAGCATTTACTAAGTGCTTCCTATGTGCTAGACACTGTTAGATGCTAGTGAAACAAGTATAAGAAAGTAAATTAGTCCCTGCTCTCAAAGGAGCTTCCACTCTAATGAGAAATAATGACACACAAAGGGGAGGTAGAAAGCTTTGGGGCACAGAAGATAAGGTTGCTCAGGGAGGGGAATAAAGATGAGGAGGAAGCTGGCTAGTGTATAGATGGTATGGTCTGTCAATGAAAGGGGTCTCCAGGGCTTTTTTTACTAGAGCACTGACTAAGCTGTCAGTGGTGTTAATATCCTAGGGAAGAAAGTAGAGCTTTCAGCCACTGGAGCTAACAGCTGGCCCTTAGTATTCAAGAAAGGATTGGCTAGGGAAATGTATCCTGTGGCTTCCATTCAGAACTGTTAGCCTTTCCCAGAGTATTTGCCTACCAAGAAAAACCAATAACCAATCCCAGGCAAAACCAGGGGGAGACAAGGCAACCTGAAATACCTATCTTAATGTCCTTCCCCTCTCCTCCTTCCTTTAGTCCACTGACAATGACTCAACATTCACCCTGCATCCAGGTGAGTTAGGAGGGAAGGAGAAGACTGAGTGACCATGAGACGGTGCTGGTCATCTAAGGTTTTGGGGTCTCTGGGACTCATTTTTTTTTTTGCTAGTTAGGGAGATGACACCTCGCTAAGTAGATTAGGTGTATCCTTCTGTTTTGGGCTCAATCTGACTTCTTGGTTTGGTTTCATCCAGCTTGTATTTGGAACAGATTATTCCCCTAAAGGTGAGAGGATTCCCCTCTTAAACTGCCAAGCGGGAGCGAAAGGAGCCTAGGATCACATGAACTCCTGAAAATAAGAAAAATCTAGTATCCTTTTTCACTTGACAATACAATGTGCCTCCTCCATTGTTTCCCTTGCTGGTCTAATTATTCCTTAAAAAGATAGCTATGGTAGGAGCACCCTCTCTCCTGCAAATATGCTTTTGATTTGAAGAATTATTATACAAAAAATGCTAGAAGCCCCATTTGCTACATTTAGAGGGAAAACAAAGTCTCCTCTGCAATTACCATTCTGTAAGAACTTTGAGCTTCCCCCCTTTTTTGGATAACAATGCAAAGATCATAGTTACACAATTCTTAAGAAGAGGCCACTTAAATTCAACCCTCCGTAGATACAATGTCTGTGGCAGTGTTTAATTAGAGATTAAAGCACAGGAATTGAATAATTGGGGTTGCTAATGAATTTGAAAGCACAGCAAAGCAAGGAGAATGGAGCATTTTTCCCCTCCTGGATTTTCTTTTCTTTCCTTTTCCCCCTTTTCCATTTCCCATTTTCATTGAACTTCTGGCCTCGACTGCTAATCCTTTTTTTTTTTTTAGTCATAACTCTTGTCTATGTGAAAGGAAGAAACACTGTTGTCATCTCCCTTCTTGGCAGCTCTACTCTTCGCTTTGTTTCTGGAGACACTCCATCTTTGGGATTTATGGTAGGAAGAGATCCAAGATTGTAGGAAGATGGTAGTGATAAGAATGAGGCACATTAGGCCACCGACAGCTTCTGTGCACCCTTGAGTAGGTCATCATGACAATGGGTGTTGCTTATTGGCAAGGTAAAGAAAGAAGGCATATGAAGAAAAATGCTATCTGCATCCAGAGAAAGAACTGATAAATAGATGCATAGAATAATTTTGCATATATATAGCATATGTATGTGTATAAAGTGTATATATACCTATTTGCATCTAATGGTGGCCAGCCATCTCTGGGGCGAGGAGGGTAGAAGGGAAAAAATTACATGACAACTTTGTTGTATGCATGTAGGGAATAGCAAGTTGTATGTGGTGGATTTGCAGTTTCATGGGCAATCATCTTTTGTATTGTGCTATGTTGTAGAAATGCTTGTTTTATTCCATGAGTTAAAAATAAAATGAATTTACAGAAAGAGATGGAATGCAAAACCAAAGAGACAGAATTAGAGGAAAGCCCTTTCTTCTCCATCTAGTGCCACCATCACCCCTAGGGAGGCTGGCTTTATTCTGCAGCTAGACAAGTTAGGATCAGGGTGACCTCAGTAGTCCTAGAGCAGCCCTGGTCCACCGCTTTACCCTTCCGTAAGCAGACCCAACCTCTCCCAATGTGACTTGAGAGCTGACCTGAAGCCCATCTCAAATGGGTCACATGGAAGGTAGAAAGAAAAATGCCTTGCTCTAACATAAGAGCTTTGCCTTTTACATCTTCCTCTTAAAGAAAGATAAAATATTTAGGGCTATTTTTATCATGTGGACACTGTACTTTGGATGATACATTTCAAGACTCATTTGACACAAAATCGAGATGGCCTAAGTCAACATTCAAGGTAAACGTCTGTATGTTTATGGCCAAAGGCCCCCAAATGTTATTATTTGCTACTTTGCTGCTTCTGGTTAAATTGAGTCTCATCTATTTACTCCATCTTAAACTCCAATCAGACTGATGGCTGGCAGGGAGCTTATAGCTGAAAGAGGGGACTTCATCTGAAGCAATAACTGGGTAACAGGCTTTTTGGTCACCAAGTCTTTTATGGATAAGAGGTCATTTTTAATAACATTGGCCTAAAACTTCTTAGCCCTATGTCTGTGCTCAGCTGCTGATGGCTTTTCAACAACTGCTTTAAATATATGCTTGTGACAGGGTGAAAAGAAATAATCCGTCTTCTAAATTCTTCTTATTTGGGCCAAGAAAAGCTCTTCTTTCTCTCCTCCTGCTTAATCCACCCACAGATTTTGGGGAAAGGAGGGAAAGAGGAGGGGCTATGTATAATGGAAATATCCGATCTTATCTACTTCAGTTAGCTGTGCCTTATTCATATTGGTTGTGTGTTAACTCAGGGTTTTTATGTCAGTTTCCAACAATGATGTGCCCCTGAGACTGGCAGGTCCCTAAAGGAAGTGAGTGTGCCAGGCTTTCTTTTCACAGTATCCCTTAGAATGATGCTGGGGGCTCATCTGGGTGCAGAGTAAATACATGATGATAGTGATGGTGGGCAGGTAAGTGATACAGTGGATAGAGTGCCGGACCTGGAGTCAGAAACACTCATCTCCCTGAGTTCAAATCTGGCCTCAGACACTTAGTAGCTATTGTGACCCTGGGCAAGTCACTTAACCCTGTTTGCCTCAGTTTCCTCATCTGTAAAATGAGCTGGAGAAGGAAATGGCAAACCATTCCAGTGTCTTTGCCAAGAAAACCCCAAATGGAGTCCTAATGAGTTGGACATGACTGAATAACAGCAAAGTGATGGTGATCATGGGAAAGAATAATAACGCTGGATTCAAGTCCTCTTTTTTGCTGCTTCATCATGGTATGGAGGTGACCCTGAGGTCACCAAAGATTATACCGATGGTGTCTGAGCTCTAATGTGTCAATCAAGTTCAGAAAGCCTTTAAATATAGGCCCAGTGTCCAAACACAGCATATCTATTATAAACAATATCCAAAGAGCAGCCTCGCTAGGTTAGGAGGGCCTCATTACTAGGCTGGATGCAAGGTAATGAATTTTTTTGACCATGGTAACTCTCAAAGACCATCTATCAAATCATAGCATGACTGAAACTTGTGCCACTGTTGGGTGTAACCCCTTTGATAATCCTGAAAGTAATGATAATAGCTCCCATTTCTATCATACTTTAAGGTTTACATAGTGCATTTCCTCACAAAAATCTTGTCATATAAAAAGGCCAAAGGCATTATCATCCCCATTTTACTAACTAGGAAACTGAGGCTCAGAGAAATGAACAGACTTTCTATGGGTGATGATACATTCTTCAATACTTCAATGATCTATGATCCTTTTAGTGATGCATACTGAAACCCATCAATGCCTTCTCATCCTATGCATCTCTTGTCCATGTTCTAGAAATCCTTATCTGGGGTAGGGTAGGTAGGTAGGTATCTAGGGTAGTGGTAAGGGAGTTTGGTTTACTTATCACCCCAGAGATTTTCCTTTAAATCTCCTATGGGTCTTTTGACTATAAATGGAGCCTGGGGGCTATCTCTTATCCTTTGCTTCCGTACCTGACTGGCCCATCTCTTCTATGCTCACCAATTTCTCTAGTGACTTCCTTTGTGACTCTTCCTTGGTACAACTCCTTACTCGTAAGTTGCATCCTATGTTTATGACACCTAAGAGGCAGAAAAACTCATTAATTATTGCAAAATTCTGTGCTAGCCATCTTCAGATGGCTGTCTAATGGAATAGGAGGCTGGGAAAAAAGAATAAGAGCTGGGGTGGAAACATTCTGAGACTAGAATTCAAGAGGTTTTGGCTCTGGCACAATAAGATACCTGACAACACGGGCAAATCTTTGCAGCTCTCTGGGGTGGGTGTCTTAGATGTAAAACAAGAGGGTTGCTCTGGATCAGTGGTTCTCAAATGTTTTGATCTTAGGACTTCTTTACATTTTTAAAAATTATTGAGGACCCGCTTTCCCCAAAGAGTTTTTGTTTGTGTGGGTTATATCTACTGAGACCATTTTAGAAATTAAAATGTCTTAGCATTATTATGCAAATAGCTTTGACCTCACGGACACCCGTAGAGGTGATGTAGATAGTACCATGGCTTCTTCCAGCTCTCTCATTCTTTGGTTCTAGAACATGGTAAGGAAGAGAGCAGGTTGGGGGTGGTCCTTGGGGCTTAATTGGTTTAATAAGGGAAGTCCATAATGACTTGAATCCACTCTAAAAATTAGTTCCTACTACCCATTTGTTTTTTTAGATAACTTTGAATTAACTACTGGAGGCCATTGCATAATCAGAATGCTGCCATTTCTTTTCATTGATATTATTCAGTTCATGGAGAAGGTATGGAGTCAGTGTGGTACACTGGAAAGAGAACTGGTTTTGGAGTCAGAAACTTGGGTTCAAATTCTGTCTCTGTCTTTTATTCCTTGTGTGACCTAGAGCAAATTATTCAACCTCTCTCGTCCTCCATTTTTCATCTGTAAGGTAAGAAGTTTGAATGAAGGTCTTATAAGATACATGAATGCTCACTTTGTTTTTGAGGCTATCCTCCTAGAAGGCAATTTCTAGGTTTCTCTTGTCACCATAGGATTCTGGGATTGTAAACTTACAACAGAGTTTAGAGCCTTAGAACTGTGTGGCACAGAGATGCAGCTCAGATATCAACTCATCCAGTCTGTTATATATGATGGATTTGTTTTTAAAGCATCTCAAAGTTGGAAGGAACTACAGAGGCTATCTTGGTTAACCTGTGTCTGGACAAGAACTCTTTTTTACAACTGACTTGACAAGCAGTCATCTTGCTTTTGCTCACAAAACTCCAGTGAGAAGAACCCATTGTCTTTAATTTTTATTAGCTCTAATTATTAGAATGGTGGACATCATTTCAACCAGAAGCCAACAGACTGGGGTTACAAATAGAGCACTGTTGTGATGTAGTAGAAAAAGGACTAAATTTTGAGTCAGAGGGTAATGGTTTGAATCCCAGCTCTAGAACTTGGTATTTGTGGAACCTTCAGCAAGTATCTTTGGCAAAAAACTCTGGATCTCAGTTTCCTCATCTGTACAATGAAGGGGCTATAAGATAATTTCTAAGGTCCCTTTTAGCTCTAAATTCTGTGATTCTAAAAGACTCATGGTGTGATCAGGAACAAATCTGTTAAAATGAGTTTAAGAGATACAACTTAGTTTTCTCACTGACAAAATATTGTAGCATAATGGAACTTGAACATGACCAGTTAATTTTTACTCATCCACTTGGCAAGCGAGCAAGAGAGCAAGGCCTCTTCCTAATTTCCTTTCAGATGGGAACTGCCAATAGGGTGGATGTTTGTGGCCTTCTCTTACCCTTGTTTCTTCAGGGAGTGTAAGAGGGAGGTTCTCATCTTCTGGGGCTTATCAAACTTGCTCCACTTCTGACCTGCAGCCCATCAGAGCCTCCCCCAGCCCAGTGAAGCTTAATGGGATTCCGAGTGCTAAAATGCATCTTGCCATTGACCAATCTGTCTGGCTGTTGGCCCTTAACAAAACACCAGGGACACAATGTGAAATGGAGTTATCACCCACCTCACAGCACTCCAACAGGGAGCCCTATCTGTCCAGCTGTCAATCCAGGTTGGACTGCTAATGAGCACACAGCCAGGATGCTGTAGCCAGGGCGGGTCTCCTCAAAGAGCTTGAGATGTTAGCTGGATCCAAGCACAATTCCGGGAGTAGCATATAAATGTCAGAAAGCGTGGTGGAGATAAAACAGCCTGACAGACAGAGCAATCCTGTTTGGAGTTTGTATACAGAGTTGTCAGTTCAGGTCTCCAGGTCAAAAATCATTTTATCTGCTAAACCATATGCTTTGTAGAACAAAACTCCAGGCAGACTTCAAGGGGGAAGGTTTGTGCAGCTCCAAATCACACTGTGGCGGTGGCCAGTCCATTCTTCTCTCTGAATTTACTCAGAGCTTTCCATTTTTTTTCTTTTCATTCTCAATTTCTTTTGAAGACTTTTTCAAGGGCCTTCTTTCAGCCAGCTGACCACTCCAGATTCAGAACCTCACAGGATTTGATGCAAAGGCCCTGGGAGATCAGTCACACTGGCTTGCATTCCTAAGGAATGTTTCCCTCCTCCCAGAGAAGCCTGACAAACACTGTCTCATTTGCTCTTCCAGGGAGGAACAGGGATCATTAGTCCCATTTCACAGAGAGTAAAACTGAGGCTTAGAAAAGTGAAGCATCAGATATAATGGTCCCCTTAGAGAAAAGAACAGAATGGCACCCCTCCTGCAGCTAAGGGAGGCAGTGTAGAAGGAACATTGGAATGGGAGTCATGAGACCCGTGTTCTAGTCCAAGATCGACTCTTCAATTGCTATACGACCTTAGTGAGCAAGTACTTTTCTTTTTTGAAACCTTCATTTGGTTTGGACCCCTCACAGATTCAAGGGTTCTCAGCCCAGGGTCTGTGAACTTATTTTTTAAAAATAATTTTATAAAAATATTTACAGCAGTTCTTTTTGAGGTGGCTAAGAATCAGAAATTGAGGGGATGCCCATAAGTTGGGGAAAGGCTGAACAATTTGTGGTATTTGAATGTAAGGGAATATTATTGGGTTATAAGAAATGATGAGCAGGATGATTTCAGAAAAACCTGGAAAGACTCACACGAACTGATGAAGAAGTAAAGTGAGCAGGACCAGGACAACATTGTACACAGTAATAGTAATATTGTATGATGAACAACTGTGCATGACTTAGCTATTCTCAACAATACAATGATCCAAGACAATCCCAAAGGACTCATGATGAAAATGCTAGCCTCCTCCAGACAAATGATGGTGTCTGAATACAAGCCAAAGCATTCTTTTTCTTTTTTTCTCCTTCCTTCCTTCCTTCCTTCCTTCCTTCCTTCCTTCCTTCCTTCCTTCCTTTCCTTTTTTCTCTCTTTCCTTCTTTCTTTCACAAAATTACTAATATGGAAATGTTTTACATTAATGTACATGTATGACCTATATCAAATTGCTTACCATCTCAGGGAGGGCCGAGGAAGGGGAGAGAGGGATAGAATTTGGAACTGAAAACTTAAAAAAAGAATGTTAAAATTGTTTTTACATGTAATTGGAGGAAAACAAAGTATTATTAAAAATATTTTGATAACTGTGTTGTTGTTCAATCATTTTTCAGTCACGTATGACTCTTTGTGACTCCATTTGGAGTTTTCTTGGCAAAAATACTGGAGTGGTTTGCCATTTCCTTCTCCAGATCATTTTACACATGAGGAAACTGAGGGAAATAGGGTTAAGTGTCTTGCCCTGGATCACCCAGCTAGTAAGTGTCTGAGGTTACATTTGAACTCAGGTCTTCCTGACTCGGGGCCCTGGTGCTCTATCCACTGCACCACCTACCTGCCCCCTTTTTTTGTGAGGCAATTGGGGTTAAGTGACTTGCCCAGGGTCACACAGATAATGAGGGTCATGTGTCTGAGACCGCATTTGAACTCAGGTCCTCCTGACTCCAGGGCTGGTGCTCTGTTCCCTGCGCCATCTAGCTGCCCCTTACCTGCCCCTTTTGATAACTGTATTTTGACATAATTGATTTCCTTAACAATCCTATGAGTTTTATTTCATGCATTTAAAAGGGGTCCAAAGGTTTCATGAGACTGCCAAAGGTGTCCATGACTCAAAAAAGTAAGAGCTCCTGGACTAGATAATCACTAACAGCCATTTTAGCATGAATACCATATTATTATTTCTGTAGTGCTTTATGCTATTTAATCTTACTGTTTTCATATGTATTATGATATTATATTCAATAAAAACCAGAAGTTTGAAAATTAACATAAGAAATTAAGCCCAGATGTTGCCTTGTACATGTGATGGAACCAAGTAGGTCCTTGGAGCTAACGTTCCTTGCAGGTCCTGTGACTATCCTAGGATTCCCCAGCATGTTGCCCAGTTTGATTTTCTCCATAGAATTCTATTCAACTTGAACTCTAGTCTTCTTGTACACTGCTGGCTGGGCCTTCTGGGGATCAGAAAAGTGATGAGGGTGGGAAATCTAAAGTCCTGCAGGTTCATACTCTGATCCTGAGATGCAGAAGACTGGGAAGAGAATAAGGGATGTCACTGGGTATGGGTGTGTGGCAGGGAGGAATCACAGAGAAGTTAGAAATCAAAGAATCAAGAAAGTAGGCAAGTGGGGAAAGGAGAGGAAGAGGGATAAAGAGATTTTTCCAGGACAGATGATGGAGAAAGAAGATCTTTGCTGGTGACTTCCTCCCTGTTGTGTTGCTCATTGAGTTTTTTCAGTTATGTGCAACTTTGGGGTTTTCTTGGCAAAGATCCTAAAGTGGTTTGCCATTTCCTTCTCCAGCTCATTGTACAGATGAGGAAACTAAGGAAGACAGGGTTAAGTGACTTGCCTAGAGTCACACAGCTAGTAAATAAGTGTCTGAGGCCATATTAAACTCGGGAAGATGATTCTTTCTGACTTAGGACCAGTATTCTATCCATTGAGCCACTGATTTCATCCCTAAGGAAACAAAAATTCTGGAAGAAATAATACTGTGTCCACTTCAGTTGAGGGCATTATTATGTCCATACTGACAGAGAGGCTGCCCTCCCCCATGACTTCTCAATTGAACTCTTCTCCCCAAATTTTCAAGTTTCCTGCTTCAATCTACTCTGTGCACCACCCATTAAATTTTTGAGCCACCCACGTCTCTGCCCAAATTGCTCGTGCCCATCTAGTCCTGTAACCACTGCTACCTGAGGATTTCATGGCCTCCTGTTTCCTTGCCTCACTAACTCTAATAGGTATAATTTCTCAAGAGGCAAATCTACTCCTCGTCTCCCTTCAGAATAAGCTGTCCCATCCTTCAAATAGCGTCTCACTTCTCTTCCTTGTTAAGAATCTTGAAATCACCTTTTCTGGAAAGTTACCCCCTGTTAAACCTTAACCACTTAACCCCCAGAAAATTTGAAAGAAAGTAGAGAAAACTGAGGCCCAGCAGGGTGAAACACTAGCAAAAACAGCAGAGGCCTCTGTTGCTTGTCTATTAAACTAAAGGCAATCAATTTATAATTCATCTTCCTACCTCCAACCTCTCCCCTCTCTGATCTATCCTTTCATTGCTACCCATGCAAATTACCTTGTCACATCTGTAATTCAAAACTTTCAGTGGTTCCCCATTGCCTACCAAAATAAAGTACCTACCTTTGATCTTGTCATTCAAGGCTGGCCCTCTGCTGTCTGCTTCCATTGACCCATTCTAATCTGAATTTCTACCATTTACTCCCCTTCCCATACTCTATGTTTCAATTGCCATTTCCATCTTCAGAATTTAACCCAGGCACTTTTGCCTACAAGAAGCCTCCACTGACATTGTCCTCTTCCAAGTACGAACGGTCTCCCCTTCCTCAAATTTCTTAAAGTGTTTTGTCTAGATCTCTCTCTGGACTTTGTAATTATATTACTGTCCTTGGTCCCACAGTTCTTTTTCTTTATTCATGTGCCTTTTTCCACTATCAGTTCTTTTACTCCTGGAGTACAGAGCCGTGTCCTATCTCTGTATCCCTGGTGCCTAGCATGGTGCCATTAGAACAGTAGGTGCTTAATAAATATTTGTCAACTTTGAAATAACATGGGGAGAGAGCCCGAATTGAATCAGGTTTGTTGCTGGGAATTCAGATACACAATTTGGATTGATTTTAATGGCTGATTTTTTATATATATATATATAATCTTTTACAACCTCTGGAACTGCTACTTTGCAGTCTTAACAAATTGCTGGCTTTCCATTCCTCTCCCCCTGTCATCTTCAGTTAATGCAGGGTCCATTAGGACTTGAGAAACTTATTATTGCAATAAAAAAATACATCCTATCCATATCACAGACCATATATCTGAATCTTGTATAACATCCTCACAGGGATTAATCTATATTTTAAGCAAGTGTTTTCTAATAGTGATGCCTTAGTCTCATCCTGATTTATTTCCATGGATGCTAAACCAACAATAGCAAAGGGCTACTGTAAAATTAGGATTCTGCCTATTTTGTGTTTCTGGATTGCAAATGGCTGACTGTTCTCCACATACCATCCTCCTCAACATCCAGTAGTGTTACACAGAGAGCAATGGCTTTGAAATCAGAGGACCCAGGTTCAAATCTTGGTCCTGACACTTAGTACCTGGGTAACAAATCATGGAATGTCTCTGGATGTCAGTTTCCTTATCTGCAAAATGAGGAGGTTGGAAAAGCTGGACTGTGGGGTCCCTTCTAGCTCTACATCTTGGATCCTATGTCCAGAAGTGGGTAACCAGAATAGCAAGGATATGGTCACATACAGCCTATCTGAAGGAATTGGACATAAACTCGAGAAGAGTCAGGGATGACACAATAGCGATTATCAAATACGTGATAAATTGTCTTCAAAGAGGGGTTTGACTTGTTCTTAGACAAAAGTGGAAACGATTTGGAAGAAATTAGCAGGAGGTAGAATTTGACTTACTTTAAGGACAAATCTCACAATAAAAGATTTTCAAAACATAGAATTGACTGCCTCTGGAGCTAGTGAAGTCTTTAGGCAGTAGCTGAATGGCCATTTATAAGGGGTGTGGCAGGAGTGATTCATGCTTTAAGTAAGTGTCGAAAACTGGAATGAGTTACCCCAGGAAGGTAGTGAACTCTTCCTTGCTTGAAGTCTTCAGGTGAAGACAAGTTGGACATCACTTGCTAGAAGGGAGTTGTGATAGTGTTTGGGTTGGGATAAATGGTCTCTGAGGTTCCTACTCCGTCAGAGAGTTGGTGACTTCTTTGGTCTATTCTAGCTCTGGAATTTTATGATTCTAGATCTGAGAATAAGATCACCAGGATCACACAGTCACTCTCTGGATGTCTCATAGGACTAGAACACTCCTTTCCCTCAGCTTCTTAGAATCCTTAATTTTCTTCAAGACTCAGATTAAATGCCATTGCCTACAAAAAACCTTTTCTAATCTGTCTAGCTCTTAGTTACCTCTCCACAAAAATCACCTGGTGTTTGTCACATAGTAGGTGATTAATAAATGCTGCATTGATTCCATCACCACTACCACATTTTAATAATACAAAAGAAGGATATATAGTATTAGTCATAATTCAGAATTTAGAAAGCTTATATTAGATACAATCCTTGGAGGTAGTAGACTGGAGCAACAGGTAGATACTTGATGCAAATGCATTCACCAATTATATGTATGATACCTACCCAGATGTGGGGATAACTGGACCAAATGGCAGATGGTAGAGGGTTCTGGGATAATCCATTACCACACTTAGTCACCTAGCAGAAATCTCAGGGGAAATGGGACATAAGCTAATTAAATTTTGATGATCAAGACAATTGAGATGTGATCCTTCCAAAAGGGTGAAACAGGAACATTTCTGAGAGAGAAAATGGTGGTTGGGAGACACTGAGGCAGCCAGATATTGTGGAAAGATAACTGTACTGGTGGGCAGGTAGGGTGGCACAATCGATAGAGCACTGGGCCTCGGGCTAGGAAGACCTGAGTTCAAATCCAGCCTCAGACACTTATTAGCTGTGTGACCTTGGGCAAATCACTTAATCCTGTTTGCTTCAGTTTCCTTATCTGTAAAATGAGATGGAGAAGGAAATTGTCAACTACTCCAGTATCTTTGCTAAGAAAACCCCCAAATAGAGTCACAAAGAGTCAGACACAACTTAAATGACTCAACAACAAGTACAACTCTATCTGAAGGATACTGGCAGTCAGGAAACCATGGTTCGAGTTTCATCTACGTCACTGCTGATCTGTATAATCTTTGACAAATCACTTTACTTCTCTGTGACTCAGTTTCCTCATCTGTACTAGATGTTCCCCATCTGGACTAGATGAGCTCTGAGGACCCTTCTAGTTCCAATATGCAATTATATTCTGTGAGCCTAAGGAAGGAATGGGATATGGGGGAAACACACATCATCTATTTCTCAATTTTATCTAGGCTTGGCCCAGGCCCTAACATGTCATCATCTCCTGTGTCTCTCCATAAGAGTGATCTTTCTTAGAAGATCTGCTAGCAAACATTCCATTCATGTCAAAACAATTAGCCTTTGGTCATGAATAAGTTGGTGGATAGATCTGGATCATAGGATTGAGAACAGAAGCAGACCTTAAGGGTCATTATTTGATCTCCTCTTTTCATAAATGAGGGAACTAAAACCCACAAACATGGAATGATTTGTCCCATCATCCAGGTAGTAAACAGCAGAGCCCAGAATTGAACCCAGGTCCTTGAACACTAGATCTCCTGCCTTTTACCCTACAACATGATGCCATTGGCATCTGCTATCTCTTGCTTTCATTCCTGGTTGTCAGGTTAGGACGGCATCTGCTACCT
This sequence comes from Phascolarctos cinereus, assembly GCF_003287225.1. NCBI lineage: Eukaryota > Metazoa > Chordata > Mammalia > Diprotodontia > Phascolarctidae > Phascolarctos > Phascolarctos cinereus. Next base: position 274,265,150 of record NW_027556098.1, on the reverse strand, counting down.
TGAGCATTCCTCCCAACATTTTCCATGCTTTTTCAATCTAGAAAGTTTCTTGGCTTGTCCATCATTCACAATATGTCACTTTTTTATGCTTCACTATGTTATATTCAGTCGGAAATGACCTTCCATTTCAATTTCCTTTCTGTCACAACAATCACAAAGTGTCTGGGTGACTGTGATATTATCTGATGAAAATCATAATAATGACAGTTGACACAGATAATGACTTGATAAATACCTCCCCACTTGCTTTGCATATAATATCCAGGATGCACTCATAATTTCCTCCATGGTGCCTTACGTGGTATCCTAGGAGGTAACAACTATTTCCCCTTAGACATCACACAGCACTTTTATATCACATCCATCTAATATGTTTATTATGTAATTGTCTACTGTAGTCATCTTTACGGGTGTCTTATTCTCCTAATACATTATTTCCCTAAAACATTTTTAAGTTTCATGAGGGCAAGTGCTGTGTCTGCACACATTAAATGCTTAATATATTTCTGGTAAATTTAATGGCATAGATAGGGGATCCAATATCACATAACTAGTCCTGTCTTGCTCATATTAGATGGAAGGAGATCTAATAATATCCTATTGCAAGACTTCATCATGGCATGGAGATAACTTTGGGTTCTCAAGGTCAAATGTCCCAAGAGCGTAAGCTGGGAGGGCTTTGAGTACGCATCAGATGATGGTATACAGTATGTTATTGGGGACCAGGCTCACAAAGTTTGAAATTACTCAATGTCAGCAAATTAGCTACCAGATAATTTTTTTCAACACTTCAGCCAAAAGTGGAAGGATTGTGATCTACGTGGGTGAAAAGAACACCCACACTGAAGAAAATCATGCATTTTTTAAAAATAGTGAGGAAATATAGAAGAGTAAATTAGGACAAAGACAGTTGGGTTCTAGTCCTACTTCTGCCAAGTCATTGTGACCTTGCTCAATCTATTTCACTTTTCTGAGTCTTGACTTTCTCATCTATAAAATGGGGATAATAACACCTGCACTACCTATCTCCCAGGGTTTTCTGTGGGGAATGTGACTTGTAAACCTTAAATCGTTACGTAACCATGAGCCACTGCTCCTACCACTACTGTCTAAGCATCAGTTTCCTTGTCTGTAAAAGGGGTATGATGAGGATACCCACATTGCTTACCTCATAGGATTGTTCTCTGGAAGAGAAAATTAAACAGAGTTTGATAAATTACAAAGTCCTATACAAGTGCTATGTAATGCAGCTAATTCTAGGAATTTCAAGCACCGTGGCAAGAATGGTGGGGAGAGAGAGGCTATCAAGCCATCGCGGGTCAAGGGGATTCTCTGCATCTCTTGAATCAAGGCTTCTTAAGTTCTGGTCTGCAGAACCCCAAGGGGTCTCTAGATAGATTTCAGGTAGTTCATGGATGGGAAAATTCAATACAATGAAATAAACATTTGTTAAGCACCTACTAAGTGCTGGACGCTGTGTTAAATGCTGTGGATACAAAAAGAAGCAAAAGCCAGGCCCTGCTCTCAAGGAGTTTACAATATAAGGGCAGGGGAAAGGAGGGAACAAATATGTAAACAATTATATGCAAAGCAAGTTATATACATGATACATAGGAAACAATTAAAAGAGGGAAAGCACTGGAATTAAGAAGGACTAGGGAAGGCTTCCTGTAGGAGGTAACATTTTAGTTGAGACTTAGAAAGGGTGGGAAATATGTGTTTATTTTTAGTAGCTTAAATTTACTGAATTTTAATATTTCCTTCAATTATAAATGTAAGCAACAACCCTCAATAGTGTTAGGTTTTAAGAGACTGACAAAAAGGTCCACAACACACAGAAAGTTAAGAACTCTGCTCTAAACTAAACTCTGCAAGATGCTGACTCTATTTAGGCCAGTCTTGGTCAGGGCTAACACAGGGCTCTCTTGACTGTGTCTTCCAAGTTGAGTAGTGAGCGCTGCAGAGAACTCCATATTCCAAGTTTCAGGAAGAAGGAAATGAGGGACTGCCCCCCACCCCCAGCTCCTTGCAGCTGCATGGGGCGGTAGTGACAAGCCCTGGACTTTATCAGTTCCCCCTCTGTGGGGGAGAAAGTCACTGCTTGTGATCGGAAGGAGGTGGATTGGAAGAGAAAGAGAAGGGGGGAAAGGGGGCCAAAAGGAAACACGGAGATCCAAGAGATGACAGAGATAGGGTAATGATGGTACTCTTCATAATGATAATGATGATTACATATTTAAAGATCCACCCTCTCTTTCCAAGTCGGGAAGCTGAGGGGGGAGAAGGGAGGTTAGAGAAACGGCAGTCTCTGCATAGATATTCTGCTCTGAAAATGGAATTGTTGTCAAACTTGGAAAGCAGTTTCCCGCCCTGAATAAAACACTGACATTTGTCTAATTAAAAACCCTAATGGAGATTTTGCAGACAGAGAGAAACCGCCAATGCATCTGCTGGTGAAAGCTCCATATGGTCCAATGTGCTGCGTATTCCGCTGCTCAGATGGAACGGGGCATTCTGGTATTAAAGCTGCCCACCCATTAAATTACCTCAGTAGCCCTAAGGACTATTAACATTAACAGCAAGGAAGGATCTGTTTAGATTTCTTGTCCCCTCAAAGCAGTGGTTGTTTGATGTGGACTCTGAGGAAGAGGAGAGCACGGATCAGGGCGTGGGCAGGAAAGATGAGATCCAGAGCAACAGAAGCAATTACAAGGGGGGTTCCCCCAACTGTAAGCATTGCTCAACTGGACCAGAGTAATGAAGCAAATGAAGAGCTTAAGAGTGGTCCTAAGGAGGATTATAGATTTTTAGGATCATAGTTTTCAGGCAAGAAGGGTCCTTAGATGTCATTGAGTCCAATGCTTTCATTTTACAGATGAGTAAACTGAGGCCCAAGAGATGTAACCAAGGTCACACAGCCAGTAAGTAGCAGAGTCAAGATTTGAACCTGGGTCCTCCCACTCCATATCCATTGCTCTTTCCACTATATTCTGCTACTTCATCTATACTAGCTGCTTTAAGATCTGTACAGCTATGAAGTGGTCTGAATTATTCAAACCCCTTGCATGCGATAAGCCTGAGTGTAGTACTCAGAATTAAGCGACACATTCATTGGACAGGCTCAGTTTAGGCTTTTGTGAAGAGACTATTTTAGAGGAATGGAAACGGGGTGGGGGGAGTACACATTATCTGTCACAAAAGCACTTGCTTTGAATGTGTGGTAATGCTCAGATGCTTTGGTTCTGTCTGCCTTGTCTCAAATGGTTCAGCCAACCTGAGCGGGCCTTTCAGCTGTTTCAAGAAGTCTCCCACATAGGAACCACATACTAATCTCTTCCTTGACCTACTGCTTCCCATGGTCCTGCCTGTGTCTGATACTTTTCCTATGATTCCATCATCTCTCTCCATTCTAATCATCTCTCTCCATCTCAACCCCTCTTGGACACTCACACAAAGATCTCTGCATTTGAGACAGCCCTGTCCTTCAGCAGTTCTCTCACAGGGCAAAACCAGATGACAACAACAACCAAAGAACCCCCTAACTAACCCATAGTGAGATTTGGGACAGAAATAGCTCATCCTTTCTATTGTTTGGATTAAAAACCTCGATGAACAGGGAAGAGGAGAAAGGAGCAGAGAAAAACTTTGTCTTTCCATAACAGGCCATGCTGGGTAGTGATGGGGCTCCTCTCCCCATCATTCATTATGTTTTCAGGGTTTTTGCAGGAGTTTGAAGCACCGTAAAGCATTCTGCTGTTATCAGCCTAATTACCAGCTTCTCTCACTTCCTACTGGCATTGCAGGTGAAGCATAGCCAGAAGAGACTTGTTGTGATAATAGATCCTGGTGATAGACAACACTGGCTGCTACTGGCCATTCATTATCATAATTACTGATGCCATTTATTTTATCTTGAGGACAAAGAAGGGGTGCCAAGTTGTGGCAGCTGGAGTGGGTGGCAGGGCAGCAAAAGATGAGCTATCCAGAGAGAACAGCTGGCTCCCATGCAAAGACTCTCACATAAACTAGAGGAATGTGTCCAGGGACTGGGTAGACCAGAGTTATGAGCACCTCTGGCCAACCCCACCTTTGAGGAGCCAGAAGACCAAATGCCACTCTGCTCCAACATCTGGAACAAAAGTCACATCTCCACACCTCCACTAATAGAAGGTAGTTTTGAGGGTCTTTGTTCTAAGGCTGCGTGGGTGCACTCAGCCTACAGATGTTTATGGGTGATAACCAAAGTGATACCCTCCAAACTATAACGGATCCATGATGTCACCGGTAGGGGTATTCTCCCCACCAATACAGCTCTGCTTATTCTGTGCAACTCTTACCCGTGTCTTCCTATAAATTTAGTACTGGGGAAAGGGATACTCAACATAAGTGCTCCTGATAATTTTGGGGATATCAGTGGAGTTTTCCTACTGCCCAACTCTTGTACCTCCCTATTGTTATATGACCAGCCTATCTTTTTTTTTTCTGGCCACATATTTCCCTAATGACTTCTTGTCCTTCTTGTCACTTCTCTGGCATAATTCCTCATTGGAAATGTGTTGTGGCCTACTTATACCCACCCATTTGTAGAAACAGGGTTTTTTGTCTTTGTTTTGTTTTTTGTTTTCATTTCATATTTATTTATTAATTTATTTTGCCTTTTGGCTTCATTCAGAGTGAACATGTCCATTGAACTCAATTCTTAGTTCTCATCATGGAAGACCCCTTGAGTTCTTGAAAGCCATGACAATAGATCAAAAGAGGTTATGTTGTTGTTATTTAGTTATGTCTAACTCTTCATGACCCCATTTGGAGTTTTCTTGGCAGAGATACTAGAATGTTTTGCTAATTCCTTCTCCATCTCATTTTACAGATGAGGATGAGGCAAACAAGGTTAAGCAATTTTCCCAGAGTCACACAGCTATTAAGTGTCTGAGGCTAGATTTGAACTTCTTGACTCCAGGCCCTGCACTCCATCCATGGCACCACCTAGCTGCCTAGAAGGTTCTACCATGCTGCAAAAGCTCTAAGTTTGGTCTCAGAGAATGTCTACATCTTCTTTCTTAGAACCAGACAATGGGAGTTGTCTTAAGGTGGATCACTTGAAGATGAATTCTTTGGTCCTGACAATCCATGAAATATAGACAAATATAAAGAGAACTTTAACCCTTTGAGACCCCCCCCCACTTCTGCAGGGACAGCAGCAGAATAGTATACAAAGAGGCAGGGGTGGCAAAAATAATAGTAGCTTTTAAAATCAATAAGCCCAGGATCATAGGTTTAGAGATGGAACCAGAGACCACCTTAGGGATGTAACTTAGAGACCATGTAGCTCAACACTTTTCATTTTACAGATGAGGAAACGGAGTGCCAGAGAGCCAAAGGGATTTGTCCAGAATCACACGGGGAATAACGCCAAAAGTAGAACGTGAACCCAAGTCCTCTGAGAGCCAGTGCGTCCTGCCCACCCCTGCCATTGCACTATGTCTCAGCTGTTAGCACTCTAAATGTGAGCTCCTCAGATAGACTACTGGAGGAATTGAATTGTGTTCATTTTAAATAAAGTGATATTCCAAGCTTTTTCTTCCAAAATTTAGTTGTTGTTCACTTACTAGCCAAATACTGATTAGCCTACGGCCAGGTACAACATTCCTTCAGGCTTTCAAGAGGAGTTGTATATATGGTCTTTGCCTTCAAGTGGTCCACTATTTATTTTTAAATATAAGATAAGTAGACTAAAAAAATGAAGATAACTGGATACATGGGAATAACTGATGGTAAAGAATGGAATGTACACCAGAGCTGTGGACCACAAAGCATCAGAGGGATCCATTTTGAATAACTAGGACAGATGAGTGGCATAGTAGATTGAATGCCAAGTCAGGAAGACAGGTTCAAATTTGACTTAGACTCTTACTAGTTGTGTGATCCTGGGCGAGTAACTTAATCTCTGTTTGCCTTAGTTTCCTCATCTGTAAAATGGGGATAATAATACCACCTACCTCCTAGGATTGCTATGAGGACCAAATGAGATAATAATTGTAAAATATTTAGCAAAATGCCTAGTACATATTATGTGCTACAGAAATGTTGGCTATTATTATTATTCTCCAGGTGAACCTCACAGCCCAGTGAGACGTGTTCCTGGGACAAAGATGATGAGACCACTCTTGTCACTTCACCTTCCCACGGCCCAGTCTAGCCAAGTCATTGTCAAGTATTTACATATTGTAAACCAGTACTCAGGAAGGAGGAAACAGAAGCAGAATGAAACATGGCTCCTGCCCTCAGGAAGGGCTGATAGTCAGTTTGAGGATTTAAAACTAAAGATAGAGGCAGCTAGATGGTGCAGCAGATAGAGCACTGCCCTAAAGTCAGGAGGTCCTGAGTTCAAATCTGGCCTCAGATACATGACACTCACTAGCTGTGTGACCCTGGGCAAGTCACTTAACCCCAATTGCCTCATCAAAAACAAATTAAAAAAACCTAAAGATGAAACTATAGCAAACAGAAGATTTTATCAAATTTGTGCTAAATTGTGTAGTATACTCTTGAAAGGTAGTTGGAAAACAGCATGGTGTAGAAAGAACAAAGGCCTCAGACCATACTATTGTGGAAAGTTAGAGCTTGAAGGAATTAGAAATTACCCTAATCTAATTCCAAGCTGGGCTCTAATGCAGGCTCTGCCACTTACTAGCTGGGTGACTTTAGGCTTATTGCTTGACTGCTCTGAGCATCAGTTTCCTCATCAATAAGAAAGAGCAAACTACTATTTGCCCATTTACCTCATAGATTTGCTCTGAGGGGTAAATTAGACGATGTACAAAGTGCTTTACAAATTGTAAGCATAGGCTAAGTGTTTGTTAACTTGACCTGCAGCAAGCCAGGAAGGATTAATGGAGAAAGTTATCCCGGGACCCTTTGGTAGTTTGGTGAAGCTCAAAGATCCCATATTGAAATAATGTGTGTTGCTTACATTAATAATCAAAAGGAATGCTAAATTTCAGCTAGAGGTTAGTGAAAATAAAGATGCAATTGTTTTCTCATAGAAGTTCATAGAAATCTCTGGTTTCTGTACACCCCACATTAAAAAGAATCCTAGCCTTAAATTAGAGGCAAGCTCTCCATGAGGGATGGAGGGGGGCAGGGAGAAGGGGGAACTGAGAAGGGATAGGGTTTAGGAAGAGGCTTACCGCATGCCCTTGGCATGGCAGGGCGTCTCTAACTCCAAGCAGCCCTTTGCAAACACCTGCTCAGGAACCACAACACTGGTATTCCTTTCCTCCTATAGCTTGAGGGAAGACCAGGAGGAGCAGAGCTATCTTTCACTTTCATATTCCAATGAAACTATCTTCATGAAGGAATTATCACTTTACTATTAATTTTTCAGAGTAAGCAATACCCACAAGACCTCAATATTTTGACAGCTTGAAAATTTACTATTTTCTAACTTAACATGCAACAAGTCTCACCAAATGTATGTTGAAGAGTAGCATGAGATTGTATAATTAGCATCTTTAATTTTGTACATTCACATCACACCTAAGGGTCAGTGTAAACATCACAAACAACTCTCCGGATAATAACTTGACATTTTCCAGGCCTCAGAATTTAACACCAGTGCTCCCTCAATTAGACATCCCTTCTCAATCCTCCTCCTCTGCTCCCCTCCCTTCTCTCCCTCCTCCCCAATTCTTTGGAGGAAATAGATTGTTAAGAGAGAGCTATGATTACACAATACGGTAGCTCACTAGACCTCTGAATGATTTGAGTTTGATAAAACATAATATACTTCAGTATCGGTTGAATCCTGAAATGTTATGTCTATATCAGGGGAACTTCATTGACTGTTTCTAATTCCTTCACACTTAAAGTATTAAAAGATTAAGGGCATTTGATGCCCAGGGATCCTGGTCTAGAGCTTAATTTCCCTCATCTTTCCTTCCCTCAGTTCTTTTAATAAAAATTAGGAAATGGAATCTGAGATGGAGGTGGGGAGAAATACACATTTAACATAGTGGCTGAAGCTTGAAATTCTGAACCCAGAAATTCATCATTAGGCCCAATGTTCCTGCCCACATATGGGCATTAGAATCATGTGATTTAATTTTTTTTCCAGATGGTACAAACAAAGGCCCTAGGGGAAATTTCTGATTTGCCCTGTTATACTGGTGATGAACCCCTGAAAGGAACCCAAGAATACTGTTCTTCCTTTTTTCTATTCCAAAGCCTAGCATGACGATCAGATCCAGCAAGTATTTATTTACCAACTGCAAGACACTATTCTATTCACTGGGCATGTCAAGATCAAATTGAAAACAGTCCCTTCCCTCTAGGATCTTATATTCTAATGGAATTATGTACAGTGTAAGCAGATACGGCAATTCCAGGCACGAGTTGGGTGCAGGCTAGTATTAACCAGTAAAAGGATCAGGAAAGGCTTCCCATATCAGAGGGCTCCAAACTCCTAAATTAACTACCCATCTGCCTCCCTAATGGAAAATCTCATTCTCTGAGCACAGGAGAGATCAGCCTGGTGTTAAGAAGAAAGCAATTTGATTGGACTGATTCACATTAATGTAAATATCATTTAATATTCTCAAAGGTATTTATTTGCATTTTATATTAAAAAAAACCCAGAATGTTATCTCATTGAATCTCTAATTTATAGGACATGAGAAGAGACTAAGTGAGACATTTCAGGTAGTGTGGGGGGATATAGGTAAACTAGCTGGGGTCAGCTTCCCTAGGTTATTCCTGCTTTATTCATCCATCTGCCCTTTCTCCACCATCAGAATCTAAGTTTTTTCATAGCAATTTACAGGGCAGCAGCAATGGGAATAACATAGAGGACACCGGAAAAAAAAGGAAGCACAGAAGCAGTCTTTTGGAGTCTGCAAATCAATTACATTCAACAAATATTTATTAAGCATCTATAATGTGCTAGGTGCAGGACATTGTTGGACTGAAGGTGATATACAATTTAGATAAGACATCATCCCTGCCTTAATCAAGTTTAAAGTCTGTTAGGGAGGCTTGATACACACATACACAGACATACATACATACATGTACATATATATACATATTTATACACATAGATAACTATAACACAAAATAATACATGATAAGCCAATGAGATGAGTAAAACAAAATGAGAAGTGAGATTGTGTGTGTGTGTGTGTGTGTGTGTGTGTGTGTGTGTGCGTGTGTGATTTTATATGTGGAGGAATCAAAGAAGTCTTCATGGAGGAAATAAAACAGGAATTGGGGCTTTAAGCATCAGGCAAGAATTCAATAGGCCAAATGGTCAGGTATCTCCAAGCTTTTGTTGTTGTTCAGTCATTTCAGTTATGTCCGATTCTTCAGGACTCCATGTGGGGTTTTCTTGGCAAAGATACTGAAGTGGTTTGCCATTTCCTCCTCTAGCTCATTTTATAATGAGGAAACCAAGGCAAACAGGGTTAAGTGACTTTCCCAGGGTCATACAGCTGGTATGCATCTAAGGCCAGATTTGAACTCGGGAGTCTTCCTGATTTCAGGCCTCGCACTCTATCCACTGTACCACCTAGCCATCCCATTTCTAAGCTAGGGACTGCCTGTTTATCACTTTAGAAGACCAGCCCTACTCAGTATCCCTGAAGAAGGGAAGTATTATTCAGAGACAAAAGACATATAATCTCATGACACCTGCATTTCAAGTAGAAACTAACTCAGAAACTCAATGCACAAAACCTGCTTGGATGCTGGATAACGTTAAAGCCAAATTGTGTACTCTCACATATTCTGGATGCCGGCAGGCACTATGGCCAGACCTAACCATCATTAGTATGGAGCATCATCCTAGAGCTAAGTGTCTTTACCCCTAAGGAGGTGAAGGCAGGATTCCTTGGCTGAGCACTGATCACAGCCACCTGCTCCTCTCATTGCCTCCCTTTTATAGTTCAGGCCTAGTAATTAAAATCACTCCCGTTAAGCTAGTATGGTAGACTCAATAAACCAAGGGCAAGTTTATAGATCTGAAGGCTAGAAAGTGCTTTAAACCTTGGCAATTCTGGCCAGGGTGGAGAATAGCAATTAGAATAATGAACAACCAAGTCCTTGATGTCTAGCCACCACTCAGGGCCAACAGCAGAACAAGGACTGCTTGTGACTCTGGTTGGAGCTGATAACAGACATGGGGTTTCAGTATTCTAGCTGTCAGGGCTGCAATAGGGGAGCATGTGCTGAGGAATAGAGAAACAAACTGTCCTGGGGCTCTGTGACCTCTCTGAGGTGGTGGGATGAAGCTTTACGGTTTGGCAAAGACACCATTTCTCTGGTGCTTTCACAAGGACAGTAATGAATAAACAGATGGGGTTGCACTGCAGTCTGATTGGATAAACAGAAGCCCTGTTGCTATAAGGTTTCCAAAAAGGAGAGGATGAGGCCACTAACCAGCAACCCTATTGGAGCAAGACTTGGGCAGGTGCTAGGTCTATCCAGGAATGACCTATATCATATGTTTGGGCATTGCCTTTCAAGTGAAATGGGCACATCTGAAAGTCAGAGAGAGGGCAAGGAGGATCGGTAACCTACCCTACAGCACTGGAAATGGCAGAACCACAAGAGAAAGGCAGTCTCTCTAGAGAGAAATGGATAGAGGTCCAAGCAAACGCTCATAACATATCTGGGAAGTCAGTGAGTAATATTGTCTGGTTGTAGCGGAAGTTAGTGTAGGAGAAAAGCGGATGATAAGTTTGGAGAGCTGGGTTAAGGCTAGTATACAAGCAGCCTTAAAAGCCTAGGAAAGGAGTTTAGACTTTATGGAGTGGGTGATGGGGTGCTACTGAAGGGGGTAAAGTAGAGGAGTGACATAAGGAAAGCAGTATTATAATACAAGGCCCAAGGGCAGCAAAAGATAATGAAATGAACACTAGATTAGGACTCAGAAGATGAGTTCAAAATCCATACCAGCTATTAACTACCTGAGATCTTGGACAAGTCACTTCAACTCTCTGAGACTTACTTTCCTCATCTTTAGATTAGACTAGATGATGGTTCTTTAGGTTAGACTAGATGATGTTCATGTTTAGTTGTTTCAGTCATGTCTGATTCTTCATGACCCCATTTGGGACTTTCTTGGCAGAGGTACTGGAGTGATTCGCCGTTTCCTTCTCCAGCTCATTTTATAGATGAGGAACTGAGACAAACAGGGTTAATTGACTAGGCTAGGGTCATACAGCTAGTAAGTGTCTGAGGCTGGATTTGAACTCAGAAAGATGAATGTTCCTGGTTTTAAGCCCAGTGCTCCATCCACTGAACCTCCTAGCTGCCCCTTAAACTAGATGAACTCTGCATTAAATTAAATCTCTGGTAGCTTTAAACCTCACTAAGACATTTGGGGCACCCTATAAAATCTTAGTAGAAAGAGTACTGAGTCAGCAGTCAGCAAACCTGAATTCCCTAAGCCTCTCCATAGCACTTACTAGCTGTGTAAGTTTGGGCAAGTTAATTTGCCTCTCTGGGCTTCATTTTTTTCTTCTACTCTGTCAAATAACAGAATTATCCTAGATGGACTCTGAAGTCTCTCACAGCTCTGACATTCTATGATGCTGAAGGAGGCACCATTTTAGCACATGATTTCCATCCCATCTTGAAAACTCCTGTTCAGTTATTTAACCATTTTGCCCTGATCTTCTAGGTTGAGAACAGAAGGATTTTCATGCCTATTATCCATCTTATCCTCTGTGAATTTCCACATGATTAAATAGGCTTGCACTCAAATGGAAGGTCAAAAACGTACTTCAAATCCAAATTTAAAAAATGTACTAGCAAGAGAATATCTATGTTAGAATTAACAGCACCTCGGTGCTGCTCCATGTACAAGGTCATTTTTGAAGAAAGTGCTCTGTAAACTGTAAAGCACTTTTGATATAGGAACGATCCTTGTGAATAACTGAGAGGTGATTGTGCTGTCGGGAGAAACAGATCTTTAGCAGTATTCTTGCCATGGATGAAGTATCTTGGACCCGTGCACAATATTAATAGTTCAGTTTAACAACTTATCAATTTATCTTGATAATTTATAATAATTTATAAAGTATCTACTATGTGTAGAACATTGTGTTAGCAGTAAAAGTTTACACTTATATGGTGCTTTAAAAGTTTGTAAAAATGTTTTACAAATATAATTTCATTTTATCCTCATAAAACCCCTGGCAGATAGGTGCTATTATCCTCCTCACTTTACAGATAAAGAAACTGAGGCAAATAGAGATTAAGTGACTTGTCCAAGTACAAGTAGCTTCTGTATGAAAGCAGATTTGAATTGAGGTCTTACTGACTCTAGACTCCATATTCTATCCACTATGCTACCTAGCTTTTGCCTCTGTGCTAAGAATTTAGGGATATACTAAGTGTCGGAGGGGAAAAGATCCTTGCCCTCACGAAACTCACAATCTAGTAAGGGAACATGATATAAACACAAATAACACTCCAGGAATCTGATAGAGAAAATAAATGACAAATACACCAGAAAGATGCACGGGAAGTGCTATATGAAATCCAAGGAAAGGTCAAGACTGAATGGATCATACAATAGAAAGAACCTTGACTTTGTGGAAAGACAACCTGGATTCTTAGCTATGTCATTGACTATCTGTGTGACCTTGGATAAATTTCTTAACTTCTCTGAGCCTCAGTTTCCTCACCAGTACAAGGAGGGGATTGGACTAGGTGACCTCCCTTCCATCTTTTTTTTTTTTACTGTGCTAAGTTTAATATATTTTAAAAGGAAAGTTATCCATAATAGATTCATACCTTCATATAAAATTCCTATTTTCTAGCCTTCTTTGGATATGCAAATATTCATGTTTGTTGATGATTTTCTAGTTCATAATCTAAAACATTTTTCTAAGAAATGCCAAATTGGTTTTTTTGTATTACAAATGAAGCTCCCTTTCAACTGAAGATCTAGCATGCTATAATCGAATAATTTTATGATTTAGGGAAGGCTTTTTGTAGGGGATGACATTTAAGTTAGGTTTTAAAAGATGGGCAAAGATTTAACGGCAGAATAGGGATAGAGAGGACATTCCAAGCAGAAGGACCAGCCTGAACAAAGGCATAGGGGCCTGAAAGCATGGGGGCAGGTGGGGGACACAGCAGATAGCCCAGTTTGCCTAGAACATCCCCTATGGCACAGTATGAAATGAGACTGGAAAGGCAGGAAGGCATCAGATTTGCAGAGGATTTTGAATGCCATTTAAAGGAGTTTTTTTTTCCTCATTAAGCAACAGGGAGCCATTAAAAGGATTTTAAGCAGAAAAGTGATATTACATGATCAATACATAAAGAAGATAAGTCTGGCAGTGGGGTTAAGGATGGTTTGAAGGAAAGCTGTAGAAGAGATGGGAAGACTTTTTAGGAGGTTGCTGCATTAGTCCAGGTGGATGGCAATAAGGTCATATGCTGGAATGGTGGACGTGGGAATAGGAAAGAGGATGGATTCAAGACAAGTTGCAGAGGAAGAACTGACAGTCTGTGGTAACCAATGGAAAATGAAGGAAGAGGAGGAGTCTAAGATAAAGCTAAGGTTTTGAACTTGGAAGAATCAATGCCATGGATAGAAAAAGTTAAGTGAAAACAAAGAGCACATTTTTGGGAAAGATAAGAAGCTTGGTTTTGGACTGGCTGAACGTGAAATCCTGGCATGATATCCAGGTAGAGAGATGTCCTACAGGGAATTACAGAGCTGAGCCTGGAACTCAGGGCTAGAGGCATGGATGCAGGAGCTCTTCATACAGAGGTAACAGTTAAATAGGGCAGCTAGGCAGTACACTGAATGCTTGGAATTAGGAAGATTCCTCTTCATGAGTTCAAATCCAGGCCTCTAACATTTACTAGCTGTGTGATCCTGGGCAAGTTACTTAACCCTGTTTGCCTCTCAGTTCCTTATCTGTAAAATGAACTGGAGAAGGAAATGGCAAACCACTCTAGTATCTTCACCAAGGGAAACCCAAAAATGGGGTCATGAAGAGGTGGACACAACTGAAATGGCTGAACACAAACAGAGCAGTTAAAGTCCTAGGAATGAATAAGATTGCTAAGGGTGAGAATGAAGACTGAAAGGAGAGAAGAGGGCTGAGAACAGAACTTTGGGGAGTACCCATTTTAAATAGTCAGGAAAAGGCCAAGGAGGCAGCAAAGGAGACAGAAAGATAGATAGATAAGAGGTGAACTAGGAAAATGGGCTGTATTGGAAGCCACAGAGAGAAAAGGACATAGTAGGCAGATGTGATCAGCAGTGTCAGATTTTGCCCAAAGATCAAGGAAGATGAGAACTGAACTAGGCAACTAGATTGGGTAATTAAGGGGTCACTGGGAAATTTCCCAAAAGCAGTTTTGCTAGACTTGTGGGGATGGAAGCCAGATTATAAAGGGTTGAGGAGAGTATGTGGTGAGAAAAGTGGAGGTATTAGGACTCCAGAACAGCTTCATTGCCTGGATCTTTTGGCAGGCTCCTCTGGGTACCATGGTGACAGGTTCTATGACAATGCTAGTGGGTCAGGATATTGATAAATCCTCTGGCCTAGCCTGAGTCTCAACACTGACAGGAGGTTAAAAAGAGCAGATTCTACTTCCATTTGATTCATAGCCAAGTTGGTTTATTGCTAGTGTAGGGTTCTAAGGCAGAAAGATACTCTCCACTGTTTGGCTACTTCTCTAAAATTAGACCCTCACCAACTCCATGTCACCCTCTGCTTCCCTTTCCCACTCTCCCCCTTTTTCCTCACCCTTTCTTCACTGCTGACTATATCAATAATACATTCTTTTCTTGCATTTATTTATCACTACGAGATGCATCTCTAACTCTCCAGAGACCTGGTGGTTAGACAAAGAGATGCACAGCCACTATAACAGCTGAAATTCATTGAGCTGAGGAACAAAAGGCAGAGTTAAATCTCTTTAATGCAAGCACTCTCTTCTCACAATAGAGCCAAGTCAATGGGAACTGAATTTGGATTCTCCAATGAGAGCAACCCATTCAACGCTGTGAAGACTCAGCTTCTTTCTTCTACCCAGGCAACGCCATTTCTTGGGTCCCTGGTGATTATTCAATGGAAGCCTGGGGTTATCTGAAATACAGAGGGCCCTCTGCACTGCTGAAAATCCCAGGCACTGGTTATTTTGTAGGGTTATGGTACTAATCACTTTGCACGGAGGGCTATGTTTGATTTCTGTTATAGGTGAGAAGACTTATCTTACTCTCTGTTATCTCCTTCCAGTAAGATGGAACTAAAGCAGAGAATGACCCTCACCTAGCCTAGATCCAGGCATGTGCTGGTAAATGTTCAATAACCTGCTCTCCCCAAATGAGTCAATATGAGCTGACTTCAGCATGCTGCTATGGCAGATCTCATAACCTTATACAACCCTTTGCTTTGCATTCCTTTCATATACTTTTGGGGTACTTTACCTATCCATTTTGTGCCATCTCCTAGTAGATTATAAACTCCAGAGTGGCAGGCACTCTGTCTAATCAAAACTTTCTATCTTCCTCTGGTGCCTAGAACCTTTTATCTGCACATTGTAAGTGATTCATAACTATTTGTTGATTAATCAATCAACAAATTAATTAATTTCAATTAATCAATTGAAACTGAGGAAAGGTCTAAAGAGTTATGAGAATGGGGCTGCTATGCTTCCAAATGTAAAATGCTAGTCGTCCACCCCTTTCCCAAGCCAAGCCACTGCTTCCCTGCTGAGTCCTCTGTATTCTTTCTGATTGATTGGATTGCCACTGTGCACTCATCACTGTCCTGGTAACATCAACATCTCTTTCCTCCCTCTGCTTCCTATTAGTCTTTCTTTGATGATGTGAAGAAAAACTAATCATAGCCCTCTTCTCTTCTCAAGAGCATGGGCATCCATTGTGTGTATGGGGACAAACACCTACACACACACAAATAAAAAAGAATACAAAGGGAGAAGAGCCCTGGAAAGCCTGAAGAAGAAGACCAGGGTGGTCTATAGCTAATAATAATAATAATAATAATAGTAGTAGTAGTAGTAGTAGTAGTAGTAGTAGTAGTAGTAGTAGTAGTAGTAGTAGTAGTGGTAGTAGCAGTAGTAGCAAAAGCTGACACACAAACAGTTTCACATTTGGGAGCATAGTAGCCCCCTTCCTGTAACCCTCTCAGGTATTTCCCTAGTTTTAATTAATCAATCAGCAAATACTTAGGAAGCACTTTTACTTTATGTTTTACAAAGCATTTTACCAGAACGATGAAGGGGATATGTTGTCTCAGAGACATCTGGGAAGATGTATGAACTAATGCAGTGAAGTGAGCGGAACCAGGAAGACAATTTACACAGTAACAACATCTTTGTGCAAACAAACAACGTTGAAAGACTTTAGGACTCTGATTGATGCAGTGATCAATCATGGGTCCAGAGGACTCATGATGAAACATGCTACCAACTACTGACAAGAAAAGTGATGGACTCAGAATAAAGATATATGTATTTTTGGACAAAGACATGACCACTGTGGGATCTTTTTTTACTTGACTATGTGTATTTTTACAAGGGTAGGAGAGAGAAAAGGTAGATTTTGGTGAATTTTAAAAATTTTAATTAAAGAAAAACAAAAGCAGTTTGCCTATCTTATCTCTTCCTCTTCCTCCTCATCATGATAGCTAGCATTTATTTAACATTTTAAGACTTCTTTGTTATCTCATTTAATGTTCACAATAGCCCTAGCTATTATTATATCATTACCTCCATTTTACAGATGTAGAAATGTACAGATCTCCACCTACACCTGTACATCTACAGATGTAGATGGAAAGGTTCAATGATTTTCTCAAAGTCTCATAGCCAGTAAGTGATTGAGGTAGGATTTGAACTCAGATCTTGACTCAAGGACCAGTACTATCCACCATGCCATCTACCCATCTAATCTCATAAAAACCCATGACACAGGTGCTGTTATTGTCCCCGTTTTACAGATAAGGAAACTGAGGGTCAGAGAATATAAATAACATTTAAAGTCATGTAGCTGGGATGTGTCTGAGACAGGATTCAAGCCCAGGTTTAATCTCTGTCTTATCCTTTATACCACACTGACATTATGTTAGAAAAACTTGAGAACCTCTGGTTTACTAAAATGCCTTCTCTCTCCTGCTTCCTTCCGTGTAGCAAAAATATATATTACATGTATTAATTATAAATTAATAAATATGTAACAATAAACATAATATGTAAACAAATATACGAGTATATTAAAATACAATAATAATAACAACAACAATATAAAACTGTAGTCTAGGTCTGCAAAGTTCATGTAAGCACTCCTTTTTGGCAGGTCTCACCTGACAGATCCCATTATCAGGTGCTCTGGGTTTCAAGAGCATGTGTCCTGAGTAGGTGAAAGTATACTAGGAATGTCTGTTGACAAGCCTGAGCTCTCTGTATATAGGTCTCTGATTTTCTTGAGGATACAGGCTTCTGTTGGGGGTGGGTGTGGGTGAAAGTGAAGCAGCATGTGAAATGGAGGTTGGAAACAAAAGAACAGGATGGGTAAATTATCCACAGGTGAAATTTTAGGAAAGTGATTGCTGTAGATTGGTGGGATTTGGGAATTAAAAGCAAGGGACTGAAAGAGATGAGCTAGGCTCAGGGAGAAGACTGAGCTGGGGAGCAGATGTCTGTGACTGGGAGCCTGCCCAGCCCTGTCCTCTCCTCCCTGGCATGATGTCTTCCTGCTGACAGTGATTGCCAAGCATCTAGCTTCATTTGCGATTGGGCCCAGTTGCCACCAATGTACCCAAGCCCCTGCCAGTGATTCAGTTAATGTGAGAGATTAAAGTTGTCTCTCTGGCTTCATTCTCTCATTTCTTTCACTCTCCCTTGGTGTCACAAGTACTCCCTATCTCTTTTCCAGGGCCCCAGGACATTGGTGACTGTATCTGTTCCACTGCCTGCTAGAAATAAGCCTTCCTTCCCCTCTCCATCCTGGAATGTTGAACCTCAGAGGTCTAGTTCAACCCTCAAACTTTCCAGCGTGCATTTGATCTGTGACTGTCAGAGAACCACTCTGTCTAGATTGATGGAGAACAGAAAGCCTTGCGCCTGCAATAAGCATGAGCTAGCAGGCCATTTATTTTCTTTGTTCATTTGAGTCCATCTGAAATTCAGGGATACTGTGCTTTAAGAAAGGTTTTTATTTGTTCTTTATTTTTCAAATCTTGCTAGACCAAAATGGCATTTCCCATGGCTTGGTCAAGGATTAAGAGATTCTGACTCTCCAAATTCTTGTTCTTTGCTTGTGTAACTTACGTTACATGCCAGTAAAATGTAAATCTCTTGAAGGCAGGTAAGATTTCATTTTTTACTTTGTAAAGTAAGAATAATGACTAGTACATAGCAGGTGCTTGATAAATTAATAAATGTTTGTTGAATTGAACTGAAGTTGGTCTACTACTCCACTTCTTACATTTCTCATCTGTAAATCAATGTTTCCTACCTACCAGTTTGGGACTGCACAGCACAGGGCTGTGGGATCTTGTATATGCCTTCACGCATACACATTGTCTTAACTGATAGAATGTAAGCTACTTGAGGGTAGAGACTGTTTCACTTTGTCTTTGAATCCTCAGAACCTCACATGGTGCCTGACACAAGGCAGGCACTTCAATAGTTATTGCCTGACTGAATGATTTAACAGCAGAGAAAACCTTTCAGTCAGTTGACTTGTGGAGACCAGCGTACCCCGGTCTTACAGAGCCACTGTGAAGCTCTGGCGCAGCTTGATGCACCTACCAGCCCTAGACCAAGGTATCTGTGTTCTTGGTGAGATGCAAAAACTCTATCCCCTTAGCTTTGAAAATGATAACTTTCCCTCCTGCCATCCTCCTATGTTACTGTCCACCACAGGATTTGGGTCTTCATAATAATGTATGGCAAAATAAATACCTGTGGGCCACAGGGAGTTACTGCATTAATAATATGTACATTTAGGAAAGGTAACATTGACAAATGTTCTTCATTGTGCTTCTCCTTCGTTTCCTTTCCGACCCTAGGTGGCTGCCTTCTTTGTCTAGCCCTATTCCCAGCCCTGCTATCTGTCTCCTGAGGTGCCACGGTGATCAAAGTCATAACATGCAGAACAGAGGGACTGTTGAAAGCTCTCCCATACTGTTTACCCTCACAGGCTGTGTCTCCATCAAGTGAAAGAACAACCAGAGCTACACCATCCAGACTTAATTCAGGTGTCCAAATGCCCTCATTGCCTTCTTAAAGAGAATTCCTTCAACCTTCCATCTTGCTTTGCTGGTGCAGACACTGCCCTCAAAATGTTCTGCCAGAACCCATGCCTTTGAGGGCAATTAAAACTATCTGGCCTATACCTGAGCAGAGCTGCAAAACCCTCCATGGGATTTTCCTCTCCCATCAAGCTATCCTGTAGTTTAGATGCTATGCACATCCAGGCAGCAGAGAAACATGCCGATACTTGCGTGGCTTCTGAATGCAGAAAAAGGTGAGAGGAAAAAAGGAAACCAGGGAACGATGACTCAGTCAGAAGTTTTTTCTAAATTGCTATAGCTTTCAACCCCTCAACCCTGGCCATTTTTGTCAGGGTGCGGGGAGCAAGGCAGTAAAGGAGAAAATCAAAAATAGATTATTACCTACCTTGGGCTCAGCCCCCCTTTTCATCATGGGCTGTGGTTGCTGTCTTCTGCAGACTATCTGCATGTTAAAAGCTGAAGGATGAGGTAGGCCAACTATTGACAACCAAGCTCAGATTATAGGTTACTTGGATCCTGGAAGATGGAATCAATTAGAGTAGAGTTTTCAGCTGGCCAGGTGAATTATCTTTTGAATGATTTTTCTTTTGCTTCCAGTACCCAAAATATTCTAAATACAGCTGAGATGGGGGCTATTCAATGACTGAAAGGCAGAACCACCCACTAGGGCAAATGAGAGGGAGTGGGGAGAGGCAAAGGAGAAACCCCAGTCAAAAACTTGGAACAAAATGAAAACAGTCTCTCAGCATTTTCATGTGAGGACTTATTGATGCTTCATAGATATTTTCAAAAGAGTCCTGTCAGCCTTTTGTGAGGTCTTATGGGACCTTATTTTTAAAGAAGCGTGTGGAAAGACCCTGAAGAATAGTCACACTTCAGCATAGATAAGGCCAGGGCTGGCATTGGTTTTAGAGGAAAACTGAAAGTTTAGCTTCCCAGAAGACAGGACCAGTAGATGATGGGTATTCCTTCTCCCTGCTGGACCATGATATTGGGCAATTACCTTTGTGACGGAGTCTTAACAACCTCCTTTTATTAAAGTTTGAGTTTATTCCCTCTGAATAAAAGAATTGGTTTAAAAAATTTAAATCCAGGGGGACAGACACACACACACACACACACACACACACACACACACACAGAGAAAAAGAAGAGAAACAGAGGGAGAGAGAAAGAGAGAGAGACAGAGATGAGAGACACAGAGAGAGACACACACAAAGACAGAAAGAGAGACAGAGAGAAACAGAGACAGAGAAAGACAGAGACAGAGGAGAGAGAGACAGAGAGATTTACTTTAATGATAAAACCATAGGGATTCAGAATTTTCTGACTTTCAAACACTTCCAAAGCAAGCAAAACAAACAGTATACAACCACTCTTCCCAGGAAAGACCGCTCAGCCCACTTTATTTGCAGAGACCCAGAGCCTCCAGCAGGGGACTAGTGAGTCACCCAAGCCTTGGAAACAAAGAATAAACCTGCCATTGGGATCCCCCTGGGTAGCAAAGTTCCTCTAGAATCTATTCATGGATTTCTTAAAGAGAAAGCTCTCATCAAGCTGCACATTTGCCTGAGAGCAATTTCCTGCTAACCATAACTCAACCTTGGAAAATGCCCCTCGATGCTTTCTTTTCAGCCCTGAATTTCCATTTGGTTTTAAGTAACACCATGTGACCTGAGCAAAGACATGAAACGAGGGAATGAAGAGTGGTGGCCCCTTCCCCACCCTCTCTAGCATCAAATACATGGTGGCAGGGGGGAGATTTGGGGGGTGAAAGTAGGTAATTTGTTCATTCCTTTTATTTTTATGGAACACTTCACTTATTTTCAGCATAATTATTGTTGTACTTTTTGCTGTTTTCCATTTGCTCTTAAAAAGAATTCGCTCCCCCCTATTTTTCTTAATGCATTAAAATTAATAACTCATAACAGTGACCTAATTTGCCTTTAGTTCTACAAGCATGGGTTTTCTTTCTTTTTTTTTTCTCCCAGATCCTGAAAAAACTCTTGACATGTTACTGTGGAAACAGGAACAGCTCAGAAAGTTCATGAATGAAGGCCATTGTAGCTCCTCCAAAGACATCTCCTCTGCTCACCCTTGCCATATTTGAGCCTACCACTCAAGGCCTGCTAGACGGTTGATTCCTGCATTCAATCTTTGAAATCGGCTGCTCTCCCGAATTCTCTGCTTGTGCCTGTCACTACATTGCCTGATGTAGAGTATGGATTCAGGACAATGTTTTGAATTTCTCTTCAGCTCTCCAGAACTGTTGTCACAGCCCTTTTTCTTATTTCTTCATGATTTCTTCAGCCTTAAATGTTTTTTTTCAAGACATCTCTAGATTTCGAACTCTTTCCCTTTCCCTTATCTTTGTCCCCTCCCCCAACATTCCCTACCATGATTGCTAAGGAATTTCAGCCTCAAATGGGAAATAGAATGACATGAAGACAGTGCCATGCATTGAAACCTCATTGAAAGAGTGCTGGATTTGAAGTCATGAGATCTGGATTCAAATCATGGTCCTTAGGACCTTGGGCAAATCAGTTTTCTCATCTATAACACAAAGCTGTTAGACTACATGAGCTTCTATCTCAAAATTTGAAATTCCATGATTCTCTTTCCTTCCATTTTTTGTAACAAGGTCATTTCAGCACTTTAGCAACTAAGCTTCCTTCATGATTTTCCAGATGGAGCCACTTGGTAGCAAGTTCCTTTTATTCTGGAAAGCGATACAGTGAAATTCCTGGTTATTGAGATAGCACCATCCTACCAAGCAGTTCAAATTTGTAGATGAGCATATGTCTACCCTCTTCCCATCACTGGGGTGACGGTCACTAACTTCCAGAGAGAGGCACATGTATGCTTTTGGGGGAGGGTGGGGTCTGGTAAACGTGCAGGTACCAATGGATGCTAGTGTAAAGACTTGATTTCTAAAGTCACTTGGAGAAGGAAATTGATCATTACCCACAACAGAAAGCAAAGAAGGAAGGAAAAGAACAAGAATATTTCAAGAAGGCTCTGTATTGATTTTAAAATCCCATCTGACAGGAAAATGATTTGAATCCATTTCCACTTTGTGGCTAAGGTCTGGTGCTTCCTCCACACAATCTCCTGGAGCAGAATTCATCAACGATCTCCCAGGATGGCACTTTAAATCTGACATGCAAATAGCTTCTCACTCATTTGCCTCAGCAAAGTAACCACGTGCTGCACAAGGGGTACAACCTGTGCCTGGTGCTCTATGGGGGAAGACACCTAGGTTGTCAAGAGCCTTACTCACAAATTTCCTTTCAAGTAACAAATTTATAAGGACCATATTTATTCTTGCAAGGAAGACACCCAACAATCCTAGACAGAAAGAAAGCTGCTCAGGAGAACTGAGAACAATTGAATACATTCAGTTCACCTCCCCTCTCCTCCCTACTCCATTCTGGATCTACTTCATGTACACACACACACACACACACACACACCCACACACACACACACACACACACACACACACACCCACGCACTCCTTGCCTGTAAATATCTCTTCTCATCCCAGTGGGAGGGCACTGCATATCTGTCATGCATTCAGTCTCTTCATATGTAAAAATCCTAAGGGCAAAAGGTCTGTGCATTTAATTTGCTTGTAAGTGAATAGCTAAATACCTCCCATAAGCTTTTTTTTTTTTAAAACAACCTATGAATTCATAATTGCTAGAAATTTCACCTCCTGGCCATGCTTATCCTTCTATGGAGTTATTAAAACCCACACAATATGGTCTAATAATTTATTAATAGTTAACATAAATAGATAACAGCTCACAAAGCCATAATAGTTATTGCATGTTAAATAATAACGAGAAATTACTTGAAGAGGCACTTTGTTGTAGGGGGCAAGGGAAGTGTTTAGAGAGGAGAGGTGGCATTACTGCTAATACATGGGATTGTTGCTGTAGGGGTTAGACAGTTTGTATCAGGATAACTCATCGGTTCAGCTCACCCTTCTTGCATGGGTTCATAATCTCTACCTTGAGAAGAGCAGAAATTAACACCCCAACCCTACTTGTTTGACAGTGAAGGGCATCCAAGTTAATGAGAAGAGAGCAATTTTATTTTTCTTAAAAGAATTATGTGCAGACATTAGGGCGGTTTGGTTTTCTCTATTAAGAGGAAGTATTTCTCTTTCATTTGACCTTGACTTGGGAACTCAAAACCTCCACCATCCCCCCATAGACAATAAGATCAGAGACCTAGAGGGGAAAGAGAGTAAAGCATAAAATGATTGGAAAGCAGACAGGTTATTAAGAACTTTAAATACCAAACAGATGACTTTATATTTCTTCCTGAGGTCAAACAGGTAGCTCATGGCGGAATGGCTCCCTTGACCCCTCCCAGCACCTTTACCTCACCCTGGCCCCCAATTCTTACTTTCCTTAAAAGGTAGTTAGTTGGAGCTCATCAGAAATATTCTCTCTAGGGATTATTTGCATGTTCTTTCTGTATGTTCCATAAAATTCCCAAATTAATAAAACATGATTATTAAGGATGTCACTAGAGTCCACGAATGGGCAGGGTACACATTAAGAAGACTACCTATGATTAATTTAACACAGCACTATTACCAGTGAATGATTCTTCCAGTAATATCCCCTGCTGTTACTAGAAGATATGCTATATTTATCCAGGACATGAGCCTCACAGTTGATGTCAAAGCAGAGTCAATTGAAGCCATTTTGCTTCTAAACAAAACATCATTGATTGACAGAACAAAACATTATACTCTCTGGCTTGGGCAGGTATAGGGAGAGAATGTGACCCATGTCCTAACTGTAATACATACATAGGTGTGTGGATATACATATCTGTCTAATAAATGTATATAATTCTATGTTGTTGCTCAATTGTTTTAATCATGTCCGACTCTTTGTGACCTATTTTGGGGTTTTCTTGACAAAAACACTAGAATTATTTGCTGTTTCCTTCTCCAGGCCATTTGACAGATGAGAAAACTGAAGCAAACAGGGTTAAGTGACTTGTCCAAGGTCACACAGCTAGTAAGGGTATCCCAAAAGTCTTGCTGCAGTTTTAAGCTATTAAAGCTTATTTTGAGATACTGCTTATTCACACACACAGACACAGACACAGACACACAGACACACACACACACAAACGTACACACACACCACACAACAGATGGGAGTATTTTAAAATTCCAATCCCATTATTTTACTCAGGGACCTGAGGTTCAAAGAGTGAGTTGCCCAAAGTCACATAGCAAGTTGTTAACAGAACTAAGACAGTCACTTGTTCTGCCAAATCCCAAGTGTTATCTCCCCTATGCCTTGTTAATTAATAATCATTCCAGAGTTGAGAGATGTCAAAGATTCTTGGTGTATCAGACGTAAGAATGGCCTGAGTCCCAGCAGGAAGAAACAGGGAAAGTATGCATGCATAAAGTATCCAGGTAAAGAAAGCCAGTCTAGAGGGGAGGAAGGTGCCTCTGGCTTCACTGACAGCCTGTAGTTAAGCTGTGTAGCTCTCACTGCAGGTGTCTAGGGTCAGGGAAGGGTGTAGTTAGGAAGGAGATGGTGGGAGGGCACTGCTAATTTCAAGTTGCTGCCTCTACAGAGCCAGAAACCCACCCCATTCAGAGCTGGGCAGCAGGATCATTCATCTCCATCAAACACAAATGGGTTGCTCAACCTTTAAAAGCTTAATTGGTTTTTCTTTGTTGTTCTCCATCCCTATACCCCTAATAATAATTCACTGTTCCACTTAGTCCATGGGGGATCATAGGGTGATGAATGATTGCTTAAAAGGTGGGGAGGCTCACCCCACTCCTACTGGGGCAGAGTTCAAGAATCCCAGAACCCACAGAGGGGATGAGGCAGCTTAGTGAGGCCTTGGGGTGAGGGAGATGGTGTTCCATAGTGTAGACAGGGGTCATCTTAACAGGGTTCCAACTTCTGCCAAATAACTTTACCTTGGCTACTTCTTAGAAATGGGTTCTTTCGGCAGAGATATGGCATCTTTCAGGTCTGTCAATGTAAAATGATTCGTAATGGATCAAAGGAAAATGGGGTTCTGGAACTAGAATAACAAACCTGATGGCTGCATGAGTGCATTTCTCTCCATTCCTCATAACAAGGTTATTTTTGGTCCAAATTTTCCCTCATCTAGACCAGACAGTATATTATCTCTCAGCATATTATTGATTCAGTGTTTCTATGTCACAAGAAACTAAGATTACATGAATCTTATCAACACGAAAGAAATGAATCTTCCCACCAGGTTATTGTCCTCATGTCCCTCAAAGATGCATCTTTATCTTTAGGGTAATTCTTGGCAGCCTGAAAAAGGCATAGGGGTCATACAAGGGGCTTGAGAAAGTTATTACAAGGAAACCCAGTAGGAGAAAATCAAAACATATTCCTAAGAGTTCCTCTCCTATAATTTTTTTTCCTTCCTCTTCCCTGTGATATTTCAGGTTTGACTCTTTTCCCAGAGTGGACCTCTAGGGATGGACAAGTACTCTCTCAGCCTCCTGAAAAGCCCCATTTACTAGCCCCCTCTCCTGGGGCGAGTACCAATCATGGCAAGCAGTGCAAACTACTCAGGGCATTTCTACAAATAGGAATGCCAAAAATGGAGTGCCCCATGTAATCCAAGACAATATATCTCCATCAAAAGCTTTATAACTCATTCAACATTAAGGAGGGGTTTCTCCTCCTTTTCTTAGATTAAAAACACACACATACATACCACAATAGGTTTTTTTAATTTTTATTTCAGCAGGGTTCCAGATAATAAAAAGATTTATAATTAAAGCCAGTAGATTTACTTTGGCTATGCTGCCCGGGATTATGAAAAAGTATAATTATATGCAATTAAAAAATGAACAGTATTTCTTACCCGAGTGAAGCTTTAAAAGTCATTATGAATCCATTAGCTCAGCAGACCTTACAAATGGCCTTCAGTACTCTGGACTTGGTTTAAATTTACAACAGAAGCAGCTAACTTTTCCCCATTTCTTGTGTGTGTGTGTGTGTGTGTGTGTGTGTGTGTGTGTGTGTGTGCGTGTGCGCATGCACATGCTGTGTTTACTGTTCTGTGCTACACTGGAGGAAAGCTGATAGGACAGCATAGATATTAGGATATGAACACTTTCTTTTTAGTGACATTGAATATACCATTTACCCTTTTAGCCAGAGTAGCATTGAATTTTCTTCTTTTGTGTCCTTTTGGTTGGGAAATTATGTCCCTTAGAATTTTCTGAGTCTTCTCCTTTCCCTTTAATTTGCCTAGACTGTCATTTTCACTTCTTTGACTAGCTGAAGTTC
Organism: Phascolarctos cinereus; assembly: GCF_003287225.1. Taxonomy (NCBI): domain Eukaryota; kingdom Metazoa; phylum Chordata; class Mammalia; order Diprotodontia; family Phascolarctidae; genus Phascolarctos; species Phascolarctos cinereus. Next base: position 274,238,533 of record NW_027556098.1, on the reverse strand, counting down.
ACATAATAACTCCAACATCCATGAAACTGAAGAGGATGAAGTCTCAGGCTCCTTCCTGAGTCCATATCCAAAGGGACTACTTATTCCTGAGGCAGGGATCACAACCAAACCAAATAGAACATCTGACACAGAATAAAATGAAACCAAGGATGGCAACAATTGGATGGTGGAGGCAATATTTCAATGAGATAGATGGCCAATTTGGATGATTCTGTTTCTAACACAGTCTCATGCTTTTAGCTTTGGCTTCAATTATCTTGGCAATTAAGGTGAAGAGAGGTTGTCAGGTTTGTTTTGGCCTTACTCATCCAAGTCATTTCATAACCCAATATCTTGTTGGGTTTTGAGGCCAAAGCAATAATCAGAATACTCAATTAAGTATTTCTTTTTGATAAGAAATTCAGATCATAGAATATTTTATCTATATCAGCGTCTTTTTGGGGGGAGATATCATGGACCCCTTTGGCAGTCTGGTGAATATATGAACCCTTTCCCAGAACTATGTTTTAAAATGCATGAAATAAGATATATGATTATAAAGTAAATCAATTATATTGCAGTAATTATCAATATACTAAGAACAAACGAACTAACTCCAAACCCCTAAGTCCTAAAGCTGTATTTTCCTTCTAAGGGTGGCAACATAAGGGAGAGATATAGGTATCATACAATAGGTTTGGAGAAATTATTATGAGAGACATGCCTAATTTTGCCTGATTGTCTAGATCACAACCTTGATCTCTTTGACCTATCTGTATTCTATGACCTGGAGTGACACTATGGCCTGGAGAAGGGATAACAAGTGGATCATCAATGGAAGGGTGACGATGGTAATGGTTAACCCTCGAGACTTTGGTGAATCTTTAAGGGTGGAGGCCTTATTTCTGGGCATTCTTCTCACTTACTCTTCCTTGTTTCTGCTCACAGCTCTCTAGCGCAGGTCTGGACACCAAAAAAAGAATGAGTTAAAGAAAAGACACAATCCCTGCCCAGCTTTTGGCAGCATCCCCAAAATGGGCTGGGTAGAAGTAGATTCCCCTGGTACCAAGTGATATACTGTAGAAAACTTGCCATCAGTAAAGTGGTGGACAATCCAGATAGTTCATGAGGCAAATAATAGGCAAATAATCAATAGCACTGAGTTAGCAAATTCCACTTGCACTCCTGGTGCCTCTTACTATCAACAGGTTAAAAGGAAGTTACTTAAAAGAGTTAAACTACTCTAGTGCAGTGGTGTTAAATAGAAACATCTCTGTAAGCCACATATTGATTTAGAAAACCACAAATTAACATTATCTATCTTCTATTGTATTTTCATTTTATTTTTTTTAAAACATTTCCCAATTTTTGAAATTTTAATGGAGTGGAGGGGAGGGGAGTGGCCAGAGAGAGAGAAAGAATGCGGTCTTTGGGCCACACACTTAACACCTGTTCTCTAATAGTCCAAATCAGTATTACACACTCTGGTAGTTTTTCTGGATATTGTCTTATAACTACTTATACTCATTTTGGTACTTTGTGTCAAAGTGGATAGCGAGCTAGCCTTGGAGAGAAGGAGCTCTGGATCCATGTTCAGCCTCTGATAGGTCCTGGCTATGTGACCCTGGGCAAGTCGCTTAATCTCATGAGGCTCCAGGTAACTGGGTAAAACTTTCAGAGAAGATGCTGACTTGCACTGATAGAGGTAGTTCCATCACACAGAATTCTCTATTTCTGTGAAATCATAGGTCAAGACCCTATCTTATCCTTACCACTTTAGCACCATATCAGACACTGTATTTGGTACTATCAGGATGACACAGGGGTATTAAATCAGCACAATTCTCCCTGGCCACTGAATTACTCTATTGTATCATGGGAGCAGCAGGTTTTAATTAGGGATCAAGTGAAGTGAGTTATCAGATGAGTGCTGTAACCTATTCCTCCCCATTCCAAAGCTGAAGCAGGCCAGCCTATTCAGGGAAAGTTCTCTCTCTACTTTCCATCTTAGGAAGCCTGTTCCTTGGCTGCTGGAATGTTTTAGCACTCTTTGAGACAGGGTGAGTTACTACAGTCACCTGTTTCTACTGAAGAACCCTTCAAATATGGAGGTAAGAACTACAGTATGGCAGCCAGATGCTGATGGTGCCATGCATTAATCATGGAAACAGCATGGAGTGTATGATTTTTTTTTAATTAATGAAGTCTTTTAGTGCCGAGAAATCACAGAGAACTTAACCTCTTCTCCTCACTCTATTTGTACTGCTGCTTCAGGAGAAGAGCAGGGGTAGTCAGGGTTTCTCTTGAGTGGCATGGCCTTTAGGAAGGCAGTTTCCCCCATCAAATATGCTTCTCTTTAGAATATCTCATCCATCCCTCTCTCTCTCTCTCTCTCTCTCTCTCTCTCTCTCTCTCTCTCTCTCTCTCTCTCTCTCTCTCTCTCTCTCAGTAACAGAGTCATTCATAAATCCCTCCCCCATACATACCTTCCTCAAAATGTGTCAGTTATGAAGCTTGGCTCATTAACATGCTGGCAGTAAAGTGCAGCAGGAGCTCTGATCTGTCATATTAAGAGCTCTATAACACTGTTGAGAGGCACATTAAAAGATTTTCTGCTACCCTCCTTCCTCCAACTATCACCCATTGCAGGATGAGTCTTAGTAGATAAAATCCTAGTCCTCTTACTTTCCTATATGAAACCTGCTGATGTTTCTTTTAGTTCTGAGGCTCTGGACAGCTGCTTTCAAGCTTCATAATAGTATCCTTTTCTCAGAGATCCTCTGGCCCTCAACTGGTCAATTGGCTTTAGAGATACCTTTGGGCTTTGGTCATTCTGTGAAAAAAGCGACCACCTTTGCTCTTCCTATTTGTTTCTCAACATGTTTATGTGACATGAATATTAGGCTAGTCAAGTCAGTCAGTCAATCAACATTTGTTAGGCTGCTGTGTGTTAAAATTGCATCTTGTTCTGGGCCCTCTGACCAAACCTTGCTTTCCACCCTCAGTTAGTATAGTAAGTTTGTAAGTAGCCAGTATAAATTTATAATAGCAGGAAGTAAGATTGCAAAAGGGAACCTAGAAGTCATGTATAGATCCTCTCAAAGATGAAAGGAAGATCATCTGCAAACTGTATTATATATTAACCCAAATTCACCACATCCTAGTAGTATGTGCTAAATCAGGGGAAGCCATCTAGGCTTTTCTGTCAGGGTCCTTTGGTTCTATGATATGTACATCTCAGATAAGTTCTGCTGGAGGGCCAGAAGAACACCAAATGATTCTGATAACTTTGAGATGACATGGATATTTTAACTTTAAAGTTTTACTGACAACTTTGAGAGCATTTGGATATATTAGTGAACTAACCTTAAGGTGGCACAGATAAGAGTTAGGTTGTTCCTTCCCCAAAAAAACATAAAATGAGACCCCCAAATCCTCCTCCCTGAATATTGTTCCACCTTCATCTGGGTCTGTGCTGCCAAGTGCACCCAGCTCTAATATATGGTTATGTGAGTAATCTTCTGTGACTCACCCCTTTCCCATTCTCTTCCCCATCACTGCCCGCCTTCCTTTACCACTCTATTCCATCTGCCTTTGTATCCCTTCTTCCTTTTTTGTGCTATTTTTCTCTATACTTTCTGTGCCTTATTAATGTGATTGCAGCCATACTTGTTGCTGCCATTGTCATCTTCCCCCTCAAGTACCCAAAGAACCAGGAATGTCTGCTCCATTTCATAATTTCAAAAATTAACTAGCAATCCAATTGGTACCAAGTACTGCATTAAGTTCTGGGGATAAAAAGAAAGGCAAAATAGTCCCTCTAACAAGGAGTTCGAAGTCTAACATGCAAACAACTAGATACAAACTATAGACAGGATAAACAGAAAATAATCAGCAGAAAGAAGGCACTGGAATTAAAGGGAAACAGAAGAAGCTTCCTGTTAGAGGATGGGATTTTAGCTGAGACTTGAAGGAAGCTAGGGAAGCTGGGGAGTACAGATGAGGATGGAAAGAGTTCCACGCAATGGGGGACAGCCAGTGAAATTGAGTGGAGTTGGAGGAGACAGAGTGCCTTGTTCCAGGAACAATAAGGAAGCCAGTATTACCAGAACACAGGATATATTTGGTAATGGGGTTACAAGGTATAAGAAGATGGTAAAGTTGAGAGTTGAGACAGTCAAACAAAGGGATTTTATATTTGATCCGGGAGGTGATAGTTAGCCATTGGAGTGTGAGTACAGGAGTTATATAGTCAGACCTTCACTTTAGGGAAGATCACTTGATGGCTGAGTGAAGGATTCACTGGAGCAGGGGAGAGACTAGAAGCAGGAGGATCAACCAGCCAACTTGTGCAATAGTCCAGGTGTAGCAGTATCAGAGAAGAAAGGGGGCTGTATGCAGGAGATGTTAGAAAAATAAACTCAATAGGCCTTGGCAACAGACTGGATATGGGGTTAGTGAAGAGAGAGAGAGATAGACAGAGACAGAGAGACAGAAAGAGAGAGAGACAGAGAGAGAGAGGAATTTGGGATGACATCTAGGTTGCAAACCTGGGTAACTGGGAGGATGATGTTACCATTAACAGTAAGAGGAAAGGTAGAAAGAGAGGAGGGTTTGGAGGGAAACATAATGAATTTAGTTTGGGTTATGTTGAGTTTATGATATCTATAAGACATCTGGTTATAGATGTTCAATAGGCAGTCAGATATGAGAGAATGCAGGTCAGCAGAGAGGTAAGGGATGAATAAATAGATATTTGATGAGACAATCAAATGAAATAGTATAGAGAAAGAAGAGAAGAGCATCCAGCACAGAGCTCTGCGGTAGTCCTACAGTCAGTTGGTGTCACCTAGATGAAGATCCAGCAAAGGAGACTGAGAAGGAACAGCCAGATAGTTGAGGAGAACCAGGAGAGAAAATGTCATGAGAACCTAGAGAGAAGACAGAATTAAGGAGAAGAGGGTGATCTACAGTGTAAAAAGCTACAGAAAAGTCAATAAGACTGAGGATTGAGAAAAGGCCATTAAATTTGGCAGTTAAGAGACCACTAAGGTGGATTTCAGAAAAAAACTTGGAAAGACTTATATGAACTGGTGCAAGGTGAAATGAGCAGAACCAAGAGAATATTGTACACAGTAATAGCAACATTGTGTGATGATCAACTATGAATGACTTCGCTCTTCTCAGCAATATAATGATTCAAGATGGTTACAATGAGTCGTAAAAAGACTCAAGATGGAAAATGCTATCCACATCCAGAGAAAGAATGGATAGATTCTGAATGCAGATTGAGGCACACTATTTTTACTTTCTTTATTTTTTCATGTTTTTTCCCTTTTGGTCTATTTCCTCTTTTAGAACTATGACTAAAATAGAAATATGTTTTACATGGTTGCACATACATAACCTATATCAAATTGCTTACTGTTTTAGGAAGAGGGGAGGGAGAAAAATTTGGAACTCAAAATGTTGTAAAAAAATGAATGTTAAAAAGCATTTTTACATATAATTGGAAAAAATACTATAAAAAAGAGATTGCTAAAGTTCAGAGAGAGCAGTTTCATTTGAATGATGAAGTCAGAGGCCAGAATGTAAGAGTTCAGGAGAAAGTGAGGGGGAAAGAAGTGGTGGCATGTATTGTAGGAGCCCTTTACAATGAGTTTAGTAAGAAAAGGAAGGAAAGATATGGGATAAGAGCAAGGAATGCTGGATCAAATGATATTTATTTTATTTTTTACTTTTGAAAATAGGGAGATATCACCTTGTTTGTAGGCAATAGGAGGCAGCCAGTAGACAGGGAGGGATTAAAGGTAAGTGAAAAGTGAAGATGATAGAAGGGTCAATCTGCTGAGAATAAAGGATGGAATGGAACCACTTGTGCACGTAGAATAGTTGGCTTTGACTAGGAGGAGGAGGCACCTCTTCCTGTGAGGCAAGGATAAAGGAGGAAATAGTGGCAGATGGCTTCTGGATGATGTGAGATGAGGAAGAAGGGAGAAGAGGCAGCTCTCAGTGAATGACCTTGATTTTTTTCAGTAAAATAGGGGGCAAGATTCTTGGCTGAGGGGAGGGGTATAGGGGAGCCACAGGAGGTTTGAGGAGGGATAAAAAGGTTAGAAAAGCCATTATGGTGAGTAGGATAATTAGGAAGGTGTGAAAGGATGATAAAGAGCTGCTTGTTTGTGCCTTATCTGGTGGCATCATTCAACAAATATTTTTTGCTTGTCTATCTACCAGGCATCATACTAGGCTTTTAGGAATACAAAGAAAAGTTATACAGGTCCTGACCTCAAAATGCTTATATTATATTAGAGGAAAACAACATATATAAAGATTAATAAATCTATATTATAGATCTATGTGTATATATATATTATATGTATATGCATACTTATACACATAAATGCATACACACATAGGGCAGCTAGATAGAGTGCAGGGCCTGGAATCAGGAAGACTCATCTTTCTGAGTTCAAATGTGGTCTCATACTTACTAGCTCTGTGACCTTAGGCAAGTCACTTAGCCCTATTTGCCTCAGTTTCCTCAGCTGTAAAATGAGCTACAGAAGGAAATAAGCCACTTTAGTATTCTTGCCAAAAAAACCCCAAATGAGGTCATGAAGAGTCAGACTCAACTGAAACAAATGAACAACAACAACAACACATACATGTGAGTGTATATGTGTATGTGTACATTTAAATATGTTTCTATATAATTTCTGGTGGCAGGGTTGAAAGGAAATGACACATGCTGAAATTATCACCCACATCTGAATGTGTCAAGTGACTCTGTGGATCCGTCCAATCTATATGACCAATGAATTAAATGTTCCCTTCCTCACCTTTGCCTCTTAGAATCTCAAGCCTCTTTCAAGACTAAGTTTAGCATTTCTTGATGCCTTCAGATACCCTCTTCCCTGAAAATACTTTGCATTGACTTTATATACATTTAGGACTTGCTATTTCCCCTGACAGAGTGTAAGCTCCTTGAAGACAGGGCTTTCTCTCTCTCTCTCTCTCTCTCTCTCTCTCTTCTCTCTCTCTCTCTCTCTTCTCTCTCTCTCTCTCTCTCTCTCTTTCTCCCTCTCCCTTCCTTCCTTTCTTTCTTTCTTTCTTTCTTTCTTTCTTTCTTTCTTTCTTTCTTTCTTTCTTTCTTTCTTTCTTTCTTTCTTTCTTTCTTTCTTTCTTTCTTTCTTTCTTTCTTTCTTTCTTTCTTTCTTTCGCCCCAGAACAGTCCTTGACACATAGGAATACTTAATAATTGTTCCTTGAATGTTTGATTGATGGCACCTGACAAAGGACCACACCAGCCTTTACCTCCTAGGAGCTCATAAATACATTTCCACAGATGTAGCTCAACAAGTAAAGGAGAGACAAAAGAGAAGAAGCAGACTAAAACATAATGAAATAGTAAGGTATTATTTTCAGTTACATTCCAGTAGTAGTTCTAACTGCAAAGGACATCAAGGAAAAGTTATGTGGCTGAATCTTAAGCTAGAAGGTCTCTTAGAGAACATCTAACCAAAATCCCTCACTTGATGCTTGAGAAAATTCAAACTTTGAGTTGAAGTGACTTGTTCAACATTCCACAGTGGGTTGGTAGCAGAGTGAGAATTAGAACCCGGGTTTCCTGATTCCTAGCCCAGTGATCTTTTCACTATCACATCACTCTGTTTTGCCATGGTGGCTTTGGAGAGAGAGCAGTGCTACATACAAAAAGTGGGGCATAGAGCTAGTAGGATGACAATGAGTTCCTTGGGGTGTCTGGTTCCATGTCCACTTCACCCATGCTGAAGAAAGTGGAATTCACCCTGAGTTCCCAGTTTGGCAGCAAGTAAAGCACCAAGCTTCCTATCTCTCCAAGCTACTTGAACTAGACAGCAACATAACTTAATAGCTTGTCTATTGAGATTTAGGCAAGGTGATCCAACTGGGGTTTCCCCACTCCTCACTCCCCTCCCATGGGTGTTTCTGAAATGAACCAATCCAGAAAGGCCCCATGGCTCTTCTCAGATGGAACTGGAGCTCCTGAGTGAGAGAACTGAATTCCCTCCCTCCATTGCTCCTGGGGCTGCTAATTCATAGTTGCATTAGCTTTCATTTGGAAAACAGCATGGGAGACTGTCAGATATTGGCTCTGACCAGATTTAATCTGCAGGCTTTGCTCTGCCCTCTATCCACTTGCCTTTTATTTGAGACCATAATGAAGAGATTTATCTGATTGGTTTGCCTGAGTCCTAGCTGGGATGGATAGCTCCAGCCCTCTCTCTTTGTTTCTACCTCTCTGCTGTCCACTCCAATCAGGAGCCCAGCCTCTTCCAACTCTCTCAGTTCTAAAACAAATTAAATCTCGCTGACAGACTCTATCTGCCTCTAGTTCTCCATTACGTTTCGCTTTTGGTTTGCTTTGCCAATGACAAACCTGCTTTGACATGTTCGCAGCTTCTCAGGCCCACGTTATCTGCTCTCCCCCTCTCCCAGTCTCTTCGCCGTCCAGTGTGATTTTTGTAATGACAAAACCATTTTGTGCCTCCTCAGGCATGTAAGTCTCTACAGTATTCCAGGCTTTGGTAAGCTGCAAATCAAGGTGATCCAAGAAAAAAAGTGGAGGACCAGGGAAAAAGTGAAGGGGGAGCAGCAGAACAGATCTGAAAAGACCCAACTAGTTAGTGGCGGGACCAGGGACTGACTAATTTGTAATTTCTCTCTTTCCTAGATGGGAGAGACTATTTCATTTTAGGTTTTGTATCCCAACCTAGTGGTCCCTCATAAATGCTGGTTTGGGGGCAGCTAGGTTGTGCAGTGGATAGAGTACTGGCCCTGGAGGCCGGAGGACCTGAGTTAAAATCCAGCCTCAGACACATAACACTAGCTGTGTGACTCTGGGCAAGTCACTCAACCCCAATTGCCTCACACACACACAAAAATAGCCCCAACCACCCCCCAAAAACACAACCAACAACAAAAATGCTGGTTTGTAGTGACTCCCCATTTCCTGACAGCTCAACTCCTGATTTTGAAAGCCCTCCCTCTTCCTACCTTACCTCTGGCCTTTTTTTCTTTTCCCACTTTCTCCTCCCTCTGTTCCTCTCCTTTCCTTCTCCCTCCTTTACTCCCCCTAGTAAATTGGAAAGCTGCCTGGGGGCATTCAGTAGTGTTTTAATCTCTACTTGAAATTTAGCAAACCTTTAGATATGTTTCCTCAGGCAATGGGGGTAGAGTTCTCAGGTCTCCTGAGGTGCCTCCAGGAGAAACTTACCAATCTGCCTCCCCAGAAACAGCCTCATAGTAGACCAAACAGCTGTTTCTTTCCACACCACCAGCTCTAACATCAGCATTTCCCTCCTCCTTCTAATAGTTGCAAGAGTAGGAATTACAATGGGAAAGAAAAAATCCCTGACATGCCATAAGCATGGTGACGGTGAGCATAACAGCAATCTCATTGGTGATGTTGAATTATGTATTCCATAGCAGCTGTTGTATTCCATAGCACCTGGAATTGCATAATTGGAATTAATAATGATAATCACATTTAATAGGGCTTCAGAGTTTACAAAGCTTTTTCTTTGTAATAGCCTTGTGATGTAGGTAGTGCAAATAATATTTTCCTGCTTTTATACATAAGGAAACTGGGGTTCAGAGAAGTGCCCTTGCCCAGAGTCACACAGATAGTGACAAGGTGGAAATGAGCCTCAGTGGGACCTTAAGACCACTTCCCTGACCTTTTCACCACATCATTGCATCTCTCTATAAGGACTCTGCAACCTATGTACTTTAGGGCTAGGGGGAGATCAAAGATGGCCTAAGAAGACTGCTTGAGATGCTAAAGGGCAACAGGAAGAAGGAAGAACTACTCAATCTCTTACCTTGCTTCTGTTTTCTATATCAAAGAGAATGATCATCAGACTGAGAAAGGGTGAACAACAACATGGTTAAAAGGGAATTGCAACTCAACAGAAGTAAGATGTTAAGGAAGTATCTGGTTGCCCTCAATTAATTCAAGTCATTAGGACCAGATGACCTATATACATCCAAGGATTCAGAAAAAGCTACTAAATGTGATTAATTAGCTTGTCTGTGGCTTTTAAAAAACTGTGGAGAATGATAACGGTGTTTCATGAATGAAGATGGATAAATGTGGTCATGATTTTCCAAAAGGAGAGGAAGGTACAGTCTTCAAACTAAACAGCAATGAACCTGATTTCAATTTCAGGCAAATTTAAAACAAAATTGTAAAGGTAAAGTTAAAGAGCATTTAGAAAGAGAAGCATTGATCACTAAAAGCTAACCTGGTTTATCTAGAATAATTTTTGTTTGGATAGGGTTATTAGATTAATAAATCTGAGAATGCTTTAGTCATAGCAAATCGAGATTTTAGCAAGCAACTTGCAGGATTTCTTAATATTAAAAAGACAGGTACCTTAAATGATGCTTGGTCATGTACTTGATCCTTCTATGAAGAATTGGAAAAATATGGTCTCAATGATTATGCAATTAGGTGAATTCAGTCCTAGTGGAAAGATCCAAAAAGAGGTGATAATGAATCAATGATAATCTGGAAGAAGATTTCCAATGAAGTTCCACAGGAACCTCCTCTGGCTTTGCCTCAAGGTAATTTACTTGGATAAAGCCATAAGTGGCATGCTTAGCAAATCACCAAGTTACCAAATCACAGAATTTCAGAGTTGGAAAGGACTTTAGAGGCTATCAAGTCCAACCCCAGTTTGATCAGGAATTACCTCTATACCATGACCAATATACTGGACATCTAGATTTTGCTTGAAGACCTCCCATGAGACAGAACTCACTAAAATCTGTGGAATGAAATGAACCTGGAAAAAATAGCTAATTTGTTGAATTATGGAATTGGGATTGAAAAATATCTCAAGAGGTTAGAATTGTAGTTCTCAAACTTTTTGATCTAAGGACCTCTTTACACTTTTAAAAATTCAGTGGATAGAGTGCAAGGCCTGGAATAAGAAAACCTTATTGTCTTGAGTTCAAATCTGGCCTCAGACACTTCCAAAACAAAAATAATTTAATGAGAAGAATGCTGTGGTTTTCCACAATTGTGCAAATCTTTTTAATGTCTGGCTTAATGGAGGACAGTTGGATTTACATATCTGCTTCTGCATTCAATCTGTTGTGATAAGTTGTTTTGGTTGAAGCATATAAAGAAAATCTGGCCCCACACAAATATATAGATGGAAAGGGAAGGAGTATTTTAATAGACAAATGCTTTAGTATTATTGTGAAAATAGTTTTAACATCACTGACCTCACTCCTCAAGGGTCTCAGGCACCTCCAGGGAGTTGCAGGCTATATTTGAAAACTGCTAGCTAGAAAAATGAGCTGAATCTATTAAGATAACATTATTAGTCATAAATATAAAGACCTATATTTTTGAGTTTTTAAATTTGAGTATACAAGTATGAAGAAACTATGGCTTCATGTGGGTACAAAACTAAACTAAGGATATTAGGGTGTGGGAACTAAAAGATAAATATGAGTTAAAAGTCACTGTGATGGGGCAATAAAATAAAAATCCGAATAGATCTTCCCACAGAGGTATAGTACCCAAAAGGGAGAAGGCAACAGTTTTGTTTGGTTAGAAAACATCTGGAAAGTTATATTTACCGACAAACTGGAGTGCTTATAAAACAGGGAAACCAGAACAATGAACCATCTCATATGATCCCTCCCAGTTTCTAGTGCCATCTTGCCCCAACCCTCACATTAATGTTTGGTATTTGGTATTTGGTATTTATTTAGTGTTTTCTCATATATTTACATGTTTTCTTGATTAGAGTGTAAGCTACTTGTGGGCAAGGAATGTTTTGCTTTTGCCTCTATATCCCCAGTGAGGATGGAGCATAGTGTCTGGCTCTCACTGAGCACTCAGTAAATACTTGCTGATTGATCTGTCCAGAAGGGAGGAGGAAGTTTGGATCTGACCATGTCACTATATCATTTAAGAAGCTTCAGTGGCACCTTATTGCCTTTAGAATAAAACACAAACTCCTCCATTTGGCATTTAAAGCTTGTCAACCACCTGGCCCCAGACTACCTTTCTGGGCTTACTGGACATTGTTCTCCCTCACCCAGTCTGCAGGCCATCCAAACTGGCTTTCTTATATTGTCTTCACTGTTGATTGATATTCCATCCCCACTTTGCATAGAGGCTATCCCCTCTACCTGGAATTCACTCCCTCCTCACTTCTGCCACTTGCTAATGCCCTGATATTGCTCTATGTTAATACTTCGTAGCTGTCCCCAGAGCCCAGAACAGTGCCTGCCTAAATAAATTTAATAAATGCTTAATAAATGTTTGGTGAACAAATGGATGCTATTAAGATCATTCTCATTCAATATTTACTTGAAGGTCTGGCAAGTGGACCTAGGAAAAGATGTATTTTGTCTGACTGTACACGGCCAAATAAAAGGCATCTGCAGGCAATGTGTGTTGTAGAAAGAATACTAATTCTGGATCCAGAGATTTGGATTCAAATCCTAGTTCTGATGCTGATTACTGATGTGACCTTTGACAGTCACTTACCCTTGGGTCTCAGTTTTCTCATCTGTAAAATGAGACAGTTGATTAGATGGCTGCTGAGTCCCCTCCAGCTACAAAATTGTTAGGAAATAGCTTTACCTTTATATAAGTGAAATTTTCTATTAGTTAAGGATGGCCCACGGTATGATGCTTCTTTGAAAAGTTGTGAGTTCCTAATCACCCAGGGTTTCCAGGAGAGATGGTTACCATTACTTCTCTAATATAATTCTTAACTTACTATCTGAGGGCTTATGGCTTTCTTTATGGAAATCCAAAACGTCAGTCTCATTGTCACTGACTGGGAAATTATTTCCTCTTAAGATGGCTATTTCTTCAGCCTTAAGCATGACTATGTAACAATAATAATTGACATTTACATAATGTTTCAAGTTTGCAAAGGACTTTGCTTGCTGTATCTCCTTTGACTCCCCACCTCCAAATGTTGTTATTACCTTCATTTTACAGATGAGAAAACTGGGGCTTGGAGGGGTTGTCCATGGTCTCACGTTGTAGGTCAGTGGTGGCAGCTGAACCCAGAGGCTCCTTTTGCCAAGCCTGCCATTCTATCCACCAAACCATGATGTCTCAATTTTTCCATTAGGACTTTATTCATAGCCATAAGGTCCATAAGGACCTTAACTAAATCCAAATGTATCCACAGGACACATTTTTCCTTGTTTCCAAAGCTCATGATTTCTGCTAGCTTACACTTTCCTTCCTCTCTTCCATTCCACCCGATTCCTTTTATTAGTGTGAATTATCTACTCCCCACACATAAAATAGCCTCTTTGTACTGCACTAGTTCACAACGCTAATACTTAGCTGAACGCTGTAATTTTCTTCCTGTTCTTTATTCTTTGTTGTTTCCTTCAGCTTTCCTCCACTCCAGTGGACTATTTACTAATTGGTGGCTGAGTTGAAGGACTATAACATGGTTTTGTTCTTGAGGAGCAAATTGTGAACTGGTTTTGAAATGATTAGCCACACACTGTATTGATAGGGCAAAAGCAGAGACGCTTTCACCATGTAACAGAAGTGCCAGTTGGGAGAGATTTTAAACTGGCCAAGTGATCCCAATTTTAAAACCATACTGAATCTAGTAGTCAAACACAAACACAGACTTGAGCTATAGGTGGAGAGAATGGAGGTACAGACAGATTTAAAATAAGGGTCATAGATTTAAAACTGGAAGGGATCTTAAGAGGCCATCTTATTAAAACTCTTATCTATACATATTTGTATATAATAATAATAATTCTATGTATGTACATAGAATTATATTCACATGTACATACATGTATATGTGTTTATGCGAATGTGTGCATATATATACAGATACACATATACATGCATATATTCTCATATATATATATATATATATATATATATATATATATATATATATATATATATATATATATATATATATATATATATATATATATATATATATATATGTATATATACTTCATTTATAGATGAGGTAATTGAGAACCAAACAAGTTAGGTGATTTGTCCAAGGTCTCACAGGTAATAAGTATTAGAGGCTGGATTTCTACTTTGGTCCTCTGACTCTAATTCTTATGCTTTCTTTTCACTGTAGTATGATGCATTCCCCCAAAATAACTGTGCCTGATTCACCCAGATCCCTAGCTATTCCCAGACATGAAAGTCTGTATAACCCTCTCAGAATAAAATGTGACCAAAACATTTCATGATATACTTGTACATACTGAGGATATCAAGGACCTACAAATGACTGGAAATACTAGTCATCATTTATGAACCATACTAACCAGCCCTAAACCCTATTAGACTCTGAGCTCCTTGAGGTCAGGGACTGTTTTTTGCCTTTCTCTGCATCCCTAGTGCTTAACAGAGGCCCCAGGGCATAGTAGGTGCTTAAACATGCTAGATGACTGACTAGAGTAGGAATCAGAGAACTTGAGAACTAGATCCAGATTTGCTACCAAGTAGCTGCTTCTGCACAGGTAAGCCATTTCTCTGGACCTTGTTTCTGCCATGTGTAAAATGATGAGACTGGAGTCGATGGCCATGAAGGTTAGGTTCCTTTTTCTAGGGTCCCCAGAGTCTTTGTTAACAGAATTTTTAGGTTCATCTTCATCTTCTTTGAATTGTTAGGACATGTAACCTTCTATAAAAGTTTGGCTTGGTCACTGGATTAGAACACACACACATGCACACACACACACACACACACACACACACACAAACACACACATGGGCAAGTTGCTCATTATTAAAAAAGGTGTTAAATATTAATCATTCATTAAAACACATATTATTTAATGTTTAACTACCATGTAATTGATTTTCTATCCATTGCCCAGTGGTTAACCCTCAATAAATGTTTTTTTCATAATCAACTTAAAGTACAATACCTACCATGCTTGATGTCTCTCTTTTGATGACTAAGAGCAAACTCTATATTATTGAGCTTGCAATTGTTGATCAAAAATTTGGTTAAGATTTAAGAATATTATACTGGAAACCCGCTAGTGTGGACCTGGAAACTTTCCTAGAAGGGCTGCAGTGCCCTGTCAATATCTGGCCATCTGGCTTGGTATTCTAACCATTTTGGCACATGAGCTCAGATCCAGTAAAGTCAAGTGTCTTGGCCAAAAGTGAAGCTAAAAGTCATATTCAGTGCCATTGTGGTAGGGTGGCACCGTGGATAATGGGCAGGACTTACAGTTGGGAAGATCTGAGCTCATATTCTGCTTCAGACATTTACTAGCTGTGTGTTCCTGGCCAAGTCACTTAACCTCTGTTGCCTCAACTTCCTCATCTGTAAAATGGGGATCATAAAAGCCCCCACCTGCCAAGGTTGTTGTGAAGATCAAATATAAAATGCTTTCCAAATCCTAAACACTATGTGTGTGCTAGTTATGATGATGATGATGATGATGATGATGATGATGATGATGGTGGTGATGGCAATGGAGAGCACTAAAAACTTTCACAGATGAGGAAACGAGGCCCAGAGAGTTTAAGTGACTTGTCCTAGGTCCCACAAGTAGTACATGATAGAGACAGCATTTGAAATGAAGTCCTCATTCCACTACACCAAATTTGATTCGGCTCCCTTGGCAAGAGTTGGCTCCAGCATATGGCAAATCATGACAATGGCCTGGAGCCTTGGCTGCTCAGGAAAATAGGGAATTTGACAGTGATTCAGAGGTTGCCACCAAAGGAAAAAGAGATGGTGGTGCCCATTATTACAATAACGACAAAGACATGAGGTTTTTGTACATTACTCTCTCCCCTCACCCTCCACCCTTTACCCCTCAATGCATGGTCACCAAGAAAATGGAGAGGACTGAAACTGACTTCTTGGCAAAAACATATGTGCTCCACACTGCTCTCCGCCATCCTCCCCAGCCCCCATTAACACACCCACAAACATACATACCTGTTGTACTGCTCTTTGGGATATCTCCCCTTCAAGAATGTTCTTGGTGTTCATTTTAACTAGATCATGCTTACGTAAAATGCAAAATAAGAAAAGGGTTCCACAAAGTGCACTCTGTCCCAGGCCTCTCTACCAGGTAAGGATAACCAAAGGTCAAAAACTGCCTTCTTCTGTGTTGACTTCGTCAGCACAGATTCAACAAACATTTTTAAAATGTCTGTTATGTGCCAGACACTGTGCCAGTCAGCAAGCTTTTTTTAAAGCACCTACTATGTGCCAGGCACTGTGCTAAAAACTGCCTTCAAAAGCCTTATGGGGGAGACTACTTGCAAATAACTAAGTACATATAATAGAGTAGATGGAAGGCAATCAGGGAAAAGAGGGCTAAAAAAGGTAGGATTTGAGTTAAGGCGTAAAGGAAAACTAATGAAAGTAAGAGGTGGAAAGGAGGAAACAGAGTACTCCAGGTATGGGGAACAGCCAGCACAAAGGCAGAAAGGGAAGATGGAGAATCATCTCTTAGGGGATGCAATACTTTGGAACTCAAAGTATAAGATAAATATAATACAAGTAAGTATAATACAAAAAGATTGGAAAAGTAGGAAGGGGCCAGGTAATAAAGAGCTTTAAATGCCATCAGAGGAGCTTATAGTTAATCCTAGAATATCAGGTTATATTTTATCCCAGGGAGGAAGCAATTACAGCTTTTTTTTTTTTTGAGGCAATTGGAGTTAAGATGGTCACACAGTGAGTAAGTGTCTGAGGTCAGATTTGAACTCAGGAAGATGAGTCTTCCTGTTTCTAAAACTAGCACTCTATCCACTACACCACCTAGCTGCCTAGGTGCCTAGGCTAGGGCTAGATATCTGGATATATAGATTGAAGTATCATCTGCAAAAAAGATGATTAGTGAATCTACGGGAGATTCATGATGAGATAGATCACGAAGTGATATTGTGTAGCATGAAAAGAGAAGGGGGCCCAGGATGGAGTCATGGGGGACCCTCATAGTTAGTGGGAGTGATTGAGATACAGAACTAGCAAGGGGGACTTAGAAGCATCCGGACATATAAGATGAGAACTGGAAGATAATGGTGTCACGAAAACCTAGAGAGGACAATATATCCACAAGGAGAAGGTGATTAATAATATCTAATGCTGCAGTGAGATCACTAAGGAAGAGAAAATTCTATTAGCTCTGGCCATTAAGAAGCTGTACAAGGCCATACAAAGCCCTGAATGAAACAGTTACTGTTTTCAAGGAGTTTACATTCTATTGGAGGAAGATTAGAGGGCATTCAGGGAGAAGAGGGAGAAAACATGACATATATAAAGATAAGTCTAAAACAAGGGTAGAGACTTTACATGTATTGAACACCAGAGTGCATATATGTTCTTTTTTATAATTAATTAATTTATTTTTAGTTTTCAACATTCACTTCCGTAAGATGTTGAGTTTTAAATTTTCTTCCCTTTTCTCTCCTCCCCCCTCCCCAAGATGGCGTGCAATCTGATATAGGCTCTACTTATACATTCATATTAAGCATATTTTCCCATTAGTCATGATGTATAGAAGAATAGAACTAATAGGAGGAACCATAAGAAAGAAGACATAAAACAAAACAACAAAACAACAAAAGAAAAGGAGAGTAAATAGTATGCTTCCATCTGCATTCAGACTCCATAGCTCTTTCTCTGGATGTGGGTAACATTTTCCATCGTGAGTCGTTTGGAGTTGTCTTGCTGAGAAGAGCTAAGTCTATCAAAGTCAGTCATTGCACAATGTGGCTGTTACTATGTACAAGGTTCTCCTGATTTCACTCAGCATCAGTTTACATACGTCTTTCCAGGTTTTTCTGAAGTCTGTCTGCTCATCATTTCTTATAGTATTCCATTACATTCATATACCACAACTTGTTCAGCCATTCCCCAACTGATGAGCATCTCCTCAATTTCCAATTTTTGGCCACCACAAAGAAAAACTGCTATAAATATTTTTGTACATATGATCTCTTTGGGATACAGACCTAGAAGTGCCATTGCTCTATGCAGTTTTATAGCCCTTTGGGCATACTTCCAAATTGCTCTCCACAACGGTTGGATCAGTTCACAACTCCACCAACAATGCATTAGTGTTCCAATTTTCCCACATCTTCTCCAACATTTATCATTTTCCTCTTTTGTCACGCTAGCCAATCTGATAGGAATGATGTGGTATCCCAGAGTCGTTTTGATTTGCATTTCTCTAATCAATAGTGATTTAAAGCATTTTTTCGTATGACTATAGATACCTTTAATTTCTTCCTCTGAAAACTGCCTATTCATATCCTTCGACCATTTATCGATTGGGTAATGACTTGTATTCTTAGAAATTTGACTCAGTTCTCTATATATTTTAGAAATCATATATGTTCTAATATTTATTTTTCCCCCACAGACTTGGCTCAAGGGGCAGAACTTTCTCTTCATCTGTTTAGTTTACTGAATGTTTTGCTTTATTCTGTCTCTCACTATGTGTCTGAGACCGTGAGTGCCTTGAAGACAGGGGCAGAATCTTTTTAGCTAATCGCATGTGGTATTTGTCACAGTTGTTGCTCTGTGAACAGAATGAGGAAAGCCTGACCTAATAGATCCAGTCCTAGACTTGGGATATGCAAGACCCCAAAGGTTCCAATCTGGGCTCCAGTACAGCTCTGACACTCAGTGGTTGTGTGACACAACCTCTCTGAGCCTTAGTTTCATCACTTGTATAATAGGAAAAATAATAACCACAGAACCTAACTTGGAAGGGTGTTGTAAGGATCAAAGGAAGTAATTCAGAGTGCTTTGCAAACATTAAGGTGGTTTGTAAATTTGAGTTATTATTGCTATCTGATGATTATTAAATAAAAAATCAGCCCTGAAGTATGATTTGTTCATATCCATGCAATGTCGTACTAAGATCTATTTGAGGTGACATAACCTTTTCCCCTGTGTACTCACCCTCAGAAATCAAAAGCTAAACTCTCACCATTTAGCCTCTGACAAAAGACAGTGATTGTTTGAAATGGTGCTGCTGTCAGACAAATAGAGAACCTCTCCTTCTCTAAAGGCATTGTCCCCCACAGCATGGTGAGTGGAAAGCCTTCCATATGTAAGACATGTTCTAAATATAAAAATTCATTGGCCACCGTATGACTCAGCTTAGATCCCCCATTCCCAAGCAGAGAAGTGTTTTGAAGGACAGCATGAAGTATCCACAGATGGTTTGGGGACCAGTTGTATCTAACAGATGCATCTACAACACAGACCTTCTCTTTGAAGCATCAAGCCAAGCTCATGTCAGAGCTCTGTGAAGGGTAGGTTAAAACCCAAATAAATCAGCCAGAAAAATCTACATGTTTATGAATGAGCGCAGAGTACAAAAGAAATCAAGCCTCAATTCTGGGGAAGATTTTGGAAAATGTCATACTCTGCTATTTCTTTTATGTTGGCATGTGGAAATTTGGGGACAGGGCCAGACTAAATCTTCCTAAAATGCTATGTTCTTTATGTTACTCCCCTCTTCAAGAACCTGCAAGATTTCCCATGACCTTATCCATCAAGGCTAACGTACTTTTGCCTGGCTTTCAAGATCCTCTCTTGATCTGTTCCCACCTCATTTTCCAACCTTGTTTTCTATCACTTAAATCCTCCACCCCAATAAGACTGGGCTACTTACTATCTTGACACTCATAGTAATTCCTACCCCTGTGATTTTTGTTCATACCATTCCTCTTACCTTACCCTCCCCTCCTCTCCCTGCTTATTTTTCCAAAATTTATAATCCTTCACGGCCTATTTTGAAGTTAATACACACAAGGTAATTAAATAGATAAATAATTAATATGCAAGACAGTTTATATATCATTCATTTCTCTTTTATTCTACACATTGACTGGCATAATACTGCACATACACACACAGAGTATATGCTCAGTTTCTTGATGGGTACATGGATTGGGTGCTTAAAAAGAGAATGGCTATGAGGAAGACTTTGAGTTTATCTGCTACTTGGTAGATGTTTGGGCTCTCTTGCTTAAGGGAATCAGAAGATGATAAGCCCATATTAGAAAAGGAGAGAGAGGGCACCTCTGTGACCAATCCATCAACGAGCATTTATTGTCTGCTATGTGCCAGGTACAATGCTAAACACTGGATATACAAAGACAGATATGAAACAATCCCTGACTTCATGAAAGTTACATTCATTTTATTGAGAAAGACAACATATATAGGTATAGATATATGCAAAAATATATAAAATAAAGATTTTTTTCCTTTGTGGAGGAAGCACTGGCTGAGATTAGAAAGACCCCATAGAGAAGGTGTGCTTATGCTGAACCTTGAAGGAAACTAGGGATTCCAAGGCAGCAAGCCCATCTGGGAGACGAAGCAAAAGGCAGAAAGAGAAAGGCACCATGATCCAAAGCCATGTTAAAAAAAAAAAAAGGATAGCCAAGAGTCATAATCTCCCAAGTAGCCAGGCCCAGATGAAAAGAATAGCCCCCAAAGAAGATGACAAGACTAAAGGCTGTTGGCCAGCACGAAAATCATCAAACTGGCCAAAGCTCTTACAGAACTATAATTGTTACACATTTAAACTACAGGCTAGCAGGGGAGGGTTTCAGTTGTTTCCCCCTCTCCCAAATCTCTCAAACAGCTTTTCTTATCTACTGTTTTTACATAAATTCTGCAGTGACCTTTCCCTAGTGTTATGAGTTGGCAGAGTTTTCCTCTACCTGCCAAAGGCTTATATATGTTATCCCAGTTTAGATCTTTTCTTCTATTCCTTCCCTTGCTCTTTTTCACCTTAGCTGAGGTTGGGATTTCACAGGTAATCGCTTATAGATGAGCCTGAGATGTTGGAACCGTCTGGGTGGATCTAAGTGTGGGTGTGTTGGCAACGGTCTAGGGAAGCTACCCTGAACCTTGGATCGTGGCTAGGGAAGTACAGGAGTGAGAAAAAGAGGATTTTTTCAGCGTGTTGGGTAGCTAACCTCAGATGATGTAGCTCGTAGATTGGTTGTCTGTCCTTCCTTCTTGAAGAGGACCAAAATGACATCACTATGTTGGGGTCCAGGGATGGTGTGTCTGACTGTGGCCGATCAGCCCGATAAGAGCTTGGAAGGCTCTCCCACAGGTCAGGCACAAATTGTCCATGTAAACATTTGGAATGGAGATATCTCTAAATCTGCACATTTCATGTTTCTTTTGAGCTACTGTAGTTTGAACAAAGCTGATCTTAGCAAAGGCCTGAGATGGAAATCTATTAACCTTCACCAAAATATTTCACTCCCCTGGCTACTGTGGTCAGCCTAGTCTCTTTTCTTGGCTCTGAGAGATACAACAAAGTTCTCTCCAGAAATATTAGCTAAGTGCCATAGTGAATAGAGTGCTGGGCCTGGAGTCAGGAAGACCCGAGTTCAAATCCAGACTCAGACACTAGCTGTGTGACCCTGGGCACCCTTTATCTGCTTCAGTTCCCTCCCTACAGCAATGTTGTCAGGATCAAATGAGATGATATTTATAAAGTGCTTAGTATAGTGTCTAGCATATAGTAGGTGCTTAATACATGCTGATTCCCTTCCTCTTCCCCTTCCAAAGCAATAGAGAAAAGGAAACTTTCCTTCTCTCAGTAAGGGTTTACGCCATTTTCAAAGCATTAGAAAAAGTATTGTTAAGGGTGTGAAAGGACTGCTGCTCTAATATATTTTATATATAGATATAGCTCTATCACCAGGACCAGAAAAAGGGAGAAGTATAATGGATGAGTGACCTGGACTCTAAGATAAAGTTCTGGAGTGGGAGGTGGCCTTTGCCTCCTTATGTATGGTATTAGAATTCACAGGCCTATCAGATTAGAATACAAATTAGACCTTTCGCTGACAACATCCCATTTAATTGATGATTTTTCATTTTGGTAAAGCTTTTGTTGATTAATTATTCATTACTGAAAACATGAGGGCTCTTCAGATTCCTAAATGCCCCTATATCCCAGGATTTGGGGATCTACATTGTGCTCCTCCATTCTGAATCCCTACCTTTCTCAAGTGGGTTTGTTGATTACAGAATACAAGAAGTGATTGAGCACAGTCTCTGGTGTGGGGTGGGAGGAGTATAGAGGATAGGTGGGTGGTTGGCAGTGATTACATTCATTCCCATCACCCAGTGCAAACACAGGGGATGTTTTGGGCCTTAATAGAAACAGAATGAGCCTTACAGGCAGGGCTTGCCCTAGGCAAAATTATGACTGGGTAAAATTTGTCTTCTACATTTCTACCTCTAGAAATTTCTTGAATAAATTTCTTCCTCCCTTGTTTGCATTAAAATCTACTTACCCTAGGTTCTGTCTCCCTGAGACCCTGCTCTCTCTAGGTGACTCTAGGTGGTAGTGAGTTAATGCAATTCACTAATATATGCCTATTAGCCTTCCTAAGTAACAAATTGCCTTAAACTCAATGCCTCCACAATCATAGCCTGGGCGGAAGGTGGGGATGGTTGTGGTCAAAAGGGCCTTTTAAAATTCCTCATGCTATGTTGATGATTGCCTGCTCTGAATCCCCATGCAGCAGGACCTGCTTACAAGGACCCTCAATTGAAGGGTCACAGCTGCAGAGAGGGTCTGCCTCCCTGGAAGGTCCAGAACGAGAAATGTTGGTTTCCCCCCTACTCCCCTCCCTCACTCTTTTTAGGGAATCAAAGGTAAAGCTTAGTGAGATACGGGGAACTGTCCATATCTCAGTGCCCTGAGCAATCCTCTCCACTACATTGGCCTTGCTATGATTATATTAGTACCCAGAGAGCAGTTTCCAGATGAGAGGTAGACTGCCTGTTGGCCAGTGACATTTCCATGTGGGCTCGCTATAGCGGTTGGTTTGAAGCATCAATCAGGAGAAGGGGCTGCCTGGATAATGAGGCAAAGGAGGGGATGAAAAAGTGAAAAGAATGTTGCCTTAACCCCATAAGAAAGCATTTCTCCAGCACCCAGTCATGGCTATGAAAGCAAATGACAGAAAGCTGGCTTAGCTCTTGATCTGGAAATACTTACAGCTGTCCTGCAGTTTTTAATTAATACACTTCACTCCCTGACAATGGGGTGGAGGTGGGAGCACATTAAAAGACTTAGTCACCCCACATGAGGACATGCTCTGCCGAAAAGGTTCTGGCCTGCCTGAGGGCCTGGCTCTGCCCACGTGACTACCAACCTGTCTCCCAAACTCCAAGTAACATGACCAGTTCATTCTGGAGGCGGAGAAAGCAGTTTTGTACCCTGAGGATTCTTTCTTTGCAGCTATGTGATCTGACTCATGCCTAGTACATTGTCTGGAATATAGCAGGCACTTACTAAATGAATCTTGAATCCTCTTGTCTGGGTTATGTGGTAAATAAGATGTATTGGGAATCAAGAGAACTGGGCTGAAACCACCTCAGACTAGCTGTTCAGTGACTATGGGCGAGCCGTGTAACTGACTTCTTCATCTGTAAAATGGGAATGATAATTGTACTACCTACCTCATAGGATTGTTATGAGGGTCAAACGAGATAATATAGTAAAGGGCTTTGCAAACTTTAAAGGGTTGTATAAACTCAAGCATTTGTTACAGTGTTTTTCCCTGATGATGGACCATGCCAAAGACTAGGACCCCCCGTCTTGACCTTTGTTTCTAGGTAATGCTGTTATTCTTCCCTGGATAGACCCACTTGTTTGGAATCCCAGCATCCTGTCTGTGACCACCTGCCTCTGGGGTAAGCAGTCCCTCAGCTGCATTCCCAATCCTCCCTCCCACTTCTTTCTAATGCCTGTTGGAACAACTCTGCCTCCCCCTCTCCTCTAGCAGGATCTTTCTCTTTTGGTTAATATCTCGAATGTCAGAGTCATTCCATCTGACAAAGTTTCTCCTCATCTGAATTTCCCTGTCTCTTTATATCTTCATCAGTCCATTTCCACATGTCTAAGCATTTTAATGGCATATGGTTCCAGGGGGGGAAATCTCCAAATGAGAGAAAATTAGCAACTGTGCTTATTGGGCTAAAGAAAACGACTGGAGGGGACGCTTCCTTTAAAAAGCCCACAAGAAGCAGCAGCCCACAGAGATGCGCCTGCAATAAAAAATGATGATTTTTCTTAGGGGTGGGGGTAGGGGTGGATGATCAACTGCGTTTTCTTTTCCCCAGAATAGGTCTCAGTCATTAATTTGTTTAATTTATTTTTCTCTTCTTCCCCAATGAAGCAGCTTAGTTCACTGTTGGTCTACCCATCAGAACAAATTGCTCTTTGGAAATATCCGAGTGCTCCAGATTCCCATTAAATAGAATAAGGAATCACAATGGGATGTTCTGGCCTGATGACTCCTCACCAAGGGCCGAGAAGCACTTTAGTCTATGCTACTGAGGAACACCTATTGTCATTAACACCCACAGCTAAACAAGCAGGCTCAGAACCACAAAGACTTAATTCCAAGTGTAGAAACTTTGTACACTTTGAGAAGAATGGACCTAAATCCCATCTGTATTCCAGGCACAGGAGACAGCCTGCATAAAATTAGAGGACACATATATACATATGCATACATACACATATATACGTATACATAGACATATCCATACATATCCATATCCATAGTGAGATGCATATACTTTTATATATGTATACATAAATATGACATGACTCAGGAAAATAAGTGTTCTTTCTCCCCACTTTGATTTCAGCACTCCCCCTGCTCCCAACAGGAATCAGGTCTTTGGTCTTTGGCCTTTTTTCTGGAACACATGACTGTCTATCTCCCATCACCGTAGCTTTGCATAGGGCTCTCCCTCATGTCTGGAATTCATTCCTTTTCTCACCTCCACCTCTTAAGAATGCCTAGTTTCAGGGCAGCTAGGTGGCGCAGTGGATAGAGCACCAGACCTGAAGTCAGGGGGACCTGAGTTCAAATCCAGCCTCAGACCAAATACTTGACACTTAACTAGCTGTGTGATTCTGGGCAAGTCACTTAACCCCAATTGCCTAAAAATAAAAAAAAAAATTAAAAAATGCATAGTTTCCTTCAAAGCTCAGACAAGTGCCATCTCCTACACAAGCCGTGAGTCCTGTCCTTCTCCTGTAATTAGCTTGTTTTTATTTTGCATATGTTGAAAGACGTACATGTTTTCTCCATCCTTGTCCAATGCAAACTCATTAGGGTCAGGTATTGTTTCATTCTTGTCTTGTCATCTCAGCATCTGCTACCCAGTAGGTACTTAATAAATGCTGAGTGACTGACTAAGTCTGATTCTTTTTGTATCCCCCCTCCATTTTTCTCTGGTATACGGAAGAGGTGTTCCATGAATGAAGGACCAAAGGCAGCTTATAAGGTAGCAGAGTCAGTGAAGGGTTAAAGGAATTGGGCTTGCCACTTCCCAGGATGCTCAAAATATAAAGGTTCATTTGGCCATCTTTCTTCTTCCCTGGACTGTCTGTTTCCTGACTGTCTCCAGTCATTGCTCTGGATGTGAAAATCGCTCACTATTGCAGATCACAGTCTCTCCTTAGGAACATCACTAATTGATGATTACATTTCATTTTCAGGATGTTATCTTACTTGTGCAGATTGGAAATAAAAATGTCCAGGGGTTACACATATGGCATATATGGCTCTTTCAAGTCAGAGATTAATTGTCAAGTATTAATATTTAATTTTTTTATTGCTAAAGCTTGTAGGAGGAGGAGGGGAAATGGGAGCTTAGCTGCATCTTCTATACTGTGCAATCTGCCCATGGCCAGGGTACCCTTGCTGCTAACCTGGTAGCTTTAGCTTCTGAAACTATTTGAGGCTGTGCAAGTGAAGTAGTTGGTGACTAATGAGTTCTTTGACGGGAGAAATTTTCTGGAAATAGGAAGTAAGGCTGACATACCATCACATACCAGGTACCACTGAGCAGATTGTCTACTGAATAATGCTGAAAAGTAGAGGTTCTTAACCTAGGGACCACACTCCTATTTTATTTTTAACATTATGACTATGTCAATATAATTGGTTTCCTTTATGATCCTATATATTTCATTTTATGTATTTAAAATATTATTCTGAAAAGGGTATGTCCATAGGTTTCACCAGGTAGCCAAAGGACACATGATGCAAAAAAAAAAGGTAAGAACCCTGCAGTAAAGAAATTGGAGATCAAGCAAAAGTTGTGGTCACCTCTTTGTGGCATGTCTAGGTGAACTTTGCCTCTGAACCATGCAAGTTGTTAGAGGTAGGGTGGAAATAAGCCCTGAAAAATCAAATGGAAGAACTAGGTATTAGTCTCAGTGCTACCACGTACTGGTTGAAAGACCTTGGGCTTAGTTAATAAAGCATCTACTGAATCCCCCAAGGCCTCAGTTTCATCATTTGTGAAATAGGGATCATGATGCTTGCACTACTTTCTTTAACAGGTTAAGAGGATCATGTGAGGGGCAGCTAGATGGCACAGTGGATAAAGCACCGACCCTGGAGTCAGGAGGACCTGAGTTCAAATCTGACCTCAGACACATAATACTCACTAGCTGTGTGACTCTGGGCAAGTCACTTAACTCCAACTGCCTTACCAAAAAAAAAAAAAAAAGAGGCTCTTGTGAGGTGTGCAAGTGCGAAAATGTAAAGTTATATACTGATTTGGATGGAGGATGGAAGGACCCTCATAGAGCAACTAGTCTAATAGTTCTTGTGAATCCTGGGGGGCCATGGAGTTATTCAAGGAGGCCAAGAATACAATTGTACACTAAACATTATCATTTTGATCTTTATTCTCTTTGGAAAAAATATATGGTGTGAATGCAACTACATCATACAAGACCCAATAAATTGTTTTCAATATTAAAATGGAGTCATCATGCTTGAAAAGGTTAGGATCCATTTTTTTAGTTGATTTCTCTGGCACCATGATACCTATGTTAGTATTATTCTCTCTTTACTTGTTTCAGTATTTTAAAGGTCTGTGATTATAGTGGTGGGAGTTTGCCTTCCACCAATGCACATCACAACTCCTTCCTGCCTTAGCAGATTATTTCAGGAATTTCTTAGATTTGCCACTTAATAGCCAGGAGAGTTCATAGAATAGTTTCTCTGAACCAAGGAAGACTGGTCCTGGGATAAAGGATAGACAATCCATCATTGGGCCTATACTCAAAGCATTTCCATCTTGGTATACTCTACCACTGGTAGATGCTCTATTGACCAAGTCTTTATCAAGAACCATGGGTCAGTTCTACCCTATGATAAGGCCTTTGAGTTATCTCTTTACAATAAATAAAAATATGTGCAAAAAACATAACACAAGATGTTCCAAAAGTCTTAGGAGAGTTTTAAGTCATTAAAGCCGTTAAAGCTTAAAACTGCATTAAACCTTTTGGAAGAAACACCACTTTTGTATATGGGGGATTTTTTTTGAGGGGGGGTGTTTAGGGAGGGATCTTCTTTTGCCTCTGGACATCAGGCTTAAGGTAAATAAATCACTAATGAAAATTTAAAGGGATTATAAATGTCAAGTCTATGCTTGGGTTCAAAAGACCTATTGCATAAGATGTATTCATATACGCCTAGACTAGTTCATGTGGAAAAGATTTAGGAGTTCAATGAATGAATAAATGAAAAAGTATCTATTAAGTGCTTACTCTATATGCTAGGTACTATGCTAAAGGCTTAGGATACAAATATGAGTAATCAAGACAGTCCTTACCCTCAAGGAACTTACATTCTTTTTTTAGGGAAAGGTGATGCATATAGAGGGACAATCATTTGAAAGTTGTGGTGGACAGGGGGTGAAGGATACAGACAAGGGTAAGTAGAAGAGGAGGCCAGAATGCAGGCTACATGGCTTGGAGATCACTGGGAAGCATTCCAGAGATCTGCAAGCTCACTGTGAGTCGACAGTGTGACATGGTGACCAAAAAAAAGAATGGAATTTTTGGCTGTTGTAACAGAAGTACAATATCCAGATATTAGTCCCACTGTGAATTGTATCATGTCTGGAATATTGAATCCAGTTCTGGGTATCACATTTTAGGAAAGATGTTATTAAATGAAATTGCATTTCAAGGAGAGTAAGAAGGATGGTAACGGGATCTGATATGCCATATGAGTATCGGTTGAGTGAACTGAAGATTATCTGGTAGAACAGAAGGTTCAGGAGAATGCTTAGGTCAGTGCTTTCAAATATTTGAAGAGCTGTTACAGAGAAGAGAGATTGGATTTGGTTTTCATGCTCTGAAAGACATACCCAGGACCAACCAGTAGAAACTATAGGGAGTCTGATTTTGGCTTGTTCTAAAGAGAAGATCCTAATACAACAGGGAGTCAAGGACACCATCTTTGTATCTGTAGTAGGTGTGTCTCTGTGCTATAACTAAAGGAGAAAGTCCTTCTATTCAGAAGTGAACCTAGCAGGAAAAGCAAAGATAGGGATTCTGGATTGGCAGAAGTGGCAGCTCAGTGGTTCAGTGGATAGAGCCAGGAAGAACTGAGTACAAATCTGGCCTCAGACACTTCCTGGCTGTGTGACTCTGGGCAAGTCACTTAACCTCTGTCTGTCTCAGTTTCTTCAACTGCAAAATAGGGACCCTCCCAGGGTCATTGTGAGAATGAAATGAGATATTCATAACTCATTTAGCATAGTGTCTGGCACACAGTAGGTGCTTAAAAAATGCTGTTCACTTCCCCTTCTGTGTGGTCATGTGAGAAAGAAATAGGGAAAAGAGCTCTCTTGATTTTCTGTACCTCCTTTTTAAAGTTTTTTTTTATTGTGTTAAATACAGCCTGTTTTGTGCTTGATGTCATTGTCAGCCTGGGCACTCATAAAGAAGGTGAAGGTACTTCCTTTTGAAAGAACACCATGTACTGATATTACTAGGAACCACTTTAGCATGGGCTACAAGTCAGAGAGAATTTGGAAGAGGCCTCTGGATTGTCCTCAAATGACAGCAGCCTGGACTCAAATAACACTTCGGCAACGACATTAGTTACGGTTTTCCAAAAAGTTGAATAGGTTACCTTGAAGAAAGCTACTTATCAGGGATATTACAGGCAGAGTGGTAGAGGGGGAAGTGATCTAGAGACAGAAGTTCTGGCTATGCACATAGTATGTGTTGGATAAATAGTTGTTGAAAGAAAAAAGGAAGAAAGGAAGGAAGGAAGGAAAAGAGGGAAGGAGGGAGGAAGGAAAAGAGGGAAGGAGGGAGGAAGGAAAGAAGGAAGGAAGGCAATGTATTTAGTTCAAATACTAACTCTTCCACTTACTAGCGCTTCGTCCTTGTCTAAGTCATTTCAGCTCTCTAGGCATCCATTTACTTGTAAACCTGTAAAATGAGGATTTTGGAGCATATAAGCCTTCAGTGTTTCTACTGCTCTAACTCTGTGATCCAATGTTGTTGTTGTGATTCATGATTCAGGAAGTGTTTGGATAAAATCACCTCTGAAAAATCAACTTTCAACTCCGAGATTCTATGACTGAATCTGGATCTTCCTTCTCCCTTGTATTTCATTTTTCCCAATGTGCTCAAATACGTAAATGATTAATTAGATCATCACCCTATTCTCCTCTGGCACTTAAGCCGATAAAGGAATAAGACATTGGAATGTACAGTAACTCTAAGAGGCCATTAAGGGAAGTTTCTGGTGGATGAGTGGTCATCTCATATATTCCCTAAGTTTCAAACTTACTACATGGCATTCACTTAAGCAGGTGAGAGCATATGGCTCATTGTCTCTGAACGGTACGCTGTCCCTTTAAGGCCCTTTTTGCAAGGAGCAGCAAGTGATGAAAAAAGGGCAGGAAAAGAATTTTTGTATAAAAAAGCAATTTATATTAATTGTCAAAAGGTGTGGGATATCGCTGTTGTTTTGGATGAACATTTTAATCCTTACTATGAGTGGGGGGAAAAGAACCTTGTTTTAATAAAAACTGCCAAAATATGTGTGAAGACATTGATATCAAATGGAATTTGGACAGTTTTTGGAGAGAAAATGATCTGGAATGTAGATGTAAGAATTTGCAATTTGTTGTCAGCAATGTGGATTGATGTCTGCATGTGTTGGAATAGTTTAATTTTCTAGAATTAGAGAAAGATCTTTCATTTATTTGAAAACTAAAAAAAAGTGAGTATGAGGAAATGGTTTCAAGGGCACCAAAGAGACTGGTCCTAGTTGAAGACTTCAGAGTAGAGGTATGATGAATACCTGCATATATATATGGTTTATGTCTAAAGAGAATAAAACTAAGAAAATGGGGGAACATAGAAAAAATTTGGGAAATGAGGTATGATTGAAAAATAACTTTCAATTTTACAAGAAAAATTTGGGTAATTGAGATGTTTTAAGTAAAAGATGTCACTGAAGGTAGAAGACTCTCATTTAAGCCACTGAGCAGAAGGACAAACATCACAAGAGAAGGAAGAGACAGTAACAGGAGAGGAAGAGGAACTGAAGACACAGCAGCGGCACCGACTTCATTGGCCAAGAGCTCCAGTGATGGCTGTTGCTCTTCAGCCCCACCTAGAGTTGAAGAAAGGTTTCCATAAAGGTTGTTGCTCTCTATTGCTACCTTTTGGCTTAATAAGGAAAAGGCAGAAGGGGCTCTGTAGCTATAGGGTCTTGCTAAGCTGTGAGCTCCATTCTAATTGAACAATCCAGCATCCAAGCAAATGAATAACTGGTTGGGCTGGAGATAGTATGATGAGCTCTAGATATTCACATCAAGAATTATAATTTTTTAAAATATCCTTTTAGAGTGATGGTTAGTGAAAAAAGCCCATAAAGACCATGTTTGAGTAGAGAGCAAATGATTTTCCAGCTGAAGAATGGTGAGGGTCAATATTCAAGCAGTGAGCAGAGAAGCAGTTTCGCGTGGTAAAAAATTCCTGAATGGACCAGTAACATTAAAACCTGAAGTTTAGAGTTGTGAGTTACCTTAAGTGCATGGGGTTTCCTCCCTTATGTGTTTTCCTAACAGTTTCCTCTAAGTCTGTGCCCACTTTTTACCATAGTTCTTGACTGCATCGATGGGAGAGTGATCTGGGTTTATATGTATATTGTAATCATATGTTTTAATATATTTGGCCGCCATAATATTATTTTTTTCTTTTGCCTTACTATCAAATAAATAGTTGTGTTCAGTATCTAAAAGTGTCATTATTTTGAATAGCTAGTTGTATAAATATCATTCACTATGTAGATGCATTGCCTTGTGAGTGTCTGGTTGTGTAAATAGAAAGCACCTAGGATGGGGGCTCAAGAGCTAGAATGATAGGTAGGGGAAGTGTGTTTCCCCTCAAGAGTTTTATCCTTAGAACGCTGAGAGAGTTTAAATGCAACCTTGTGATGGTAGAGTCTCTTTCTGGGAACTGAGACCATGGTAGTATGATAGCAAGTTGGAATAGTGAGCCAAAACCACAGAAAGAGTTTGAGTATTTATATCCTATACTGCATATAGATCAAATACCCTATATAAAGGATAATAATGCCCTTGAAGACCCTTCAGATTTTTATGTCCATAATTTCTGTCTTCTCATTCTTCTTGGAATTCATAATCCTGAAGTAAATTCAGTGTTTTTTTTTCTCTAAACTACCCTGTTGCTACTGAAAGCATTTAATGAATACCACTGGTGAGTAAATTACTAGTAAGTCTCTGCTCTTTCAGCTAGAGAAAGTATGAAGTATCTTAGTATTCAGCCTTCCTGGAGAACCCCATCTTTTTCATCCTGTTTCCCTTCCTCCAAATTTAGACATACACAGCCCAAACACGGCCAGATCTTCCAGTGACCAGATTTCCTATGATTTCATGATCAGGCTCCTTCACCTTCCCAAACTGTGACATCACCACACAGTCAAAAATGGTTACATGGAGTTTGGGGGGTGCTTAATACAGCCTGAGGTAGTGAATAACCTTTGTAGTCTTCTCCCAGCTTGGCAGAACCATTGAGGAGAAATGAGAAAGGCATACCACATGATCTAAATACTATGAAGGAGGGAAACAATAAAGAAAGCTAATCTGTTTGCCAGAAATAAATAGAAGGTTAAGAAAGAGGATTTGCCTTGCCTAAATTTTACACTGAGATAACAGAAATAAGTTGTTTTCTTAAGAACATGGTAGCTAATGTTGCAAACACCCTCTGGAGATAAAGTAGTATCTTGCTGTGAGATGTTTTCTGCCATGTCTAAAAATCAGAGCCAAGGATAGGGAAACAAAGTCCCATCTTCCTAAAGTGGCCCTAGGGTCTATTTAGAGTTCTTCTAGGGCAGACACTGCCTAGGATCTTAAGGTCTTGATTCGAAGGACTAAGGTTTGGGCAAAGTCCTGAAGCTCAATTAATCTAACTCACAAAGATGGATTTGATTTGAATTGTGGTTCCAGGCAGCTGTTAAAGCCCAGACTGCTGAGCTGGCTGCTGGATAGCAATGATACAGCCCAGTCTACATAGCAAAATTAGAGTGAAAAGTTGGCAGTGATCCAATGAATTTGTACCATATAGACAGCTTGTCTAAATAACTCAGACACTATTTTCTCTCTCTCTCTCTCTCTCTCTCTCTCTCTCTCCCCCCATTCAGAACATGATATTCCTAAAATTTCTGGCAAATATTGTAAATATATGCAGGGGTTGGGGGGCTGAATTATTCATAGGATTGCCAACTTTCTCTAAGTTTAGCCTGTACAGGAACCTCCAAAGTGAATTGTGGGGAGGTGAGAGAATAAATAAGAGGGAGAACTTCTCCAGATCCTTCCTAAGTCAATTAATTCTTTCCCTT
The DNA here is from genome assembly GCF_003287225.1 of Phascolarctos cinereus. Lineage (NCBI taxonomy): Eukaryota > Metazoa > Chordata > Mammalia > Diprotodontia > Phascolarctidae > Phascolarctos > Phascolarctos cinereus. The sequence continues at coordinate 274,205,787 of NW_027556098.1, read as the reverse complement.
CCTACCCAGGAGGAACTAGACAACAAAGTATAAGGAGAGAGGTATATTCCATTTCACTGTATTTGCCGGCAAAGAATTGGGCACTGAAGAAAGTCCTCGTTATCAGAATATCTAGGTAAAATAAAACAAAAAGACAAGGATCAATTTGAATTTACCAATAAATATGCCTATGCTTTATATACAAAGGGCCACTGGTATATCATCTAATCTTATCTCTAGAGATGTTCCCCTCAGTGAAGGTTAAGGTCCCCTGGTATGCTAAGTAAGGAGATAAATGGGGGTGATTTGGAATCCAAAGAAAAGAGGGTAAGCAATACCAGGAGGTTGGGTTTCTTTCTCACTATTTATATTTGCTAGTACTTCTCCTTCTCCTCCCTCCCTTCACTCCCACCCCAGACACAAAAAAGCAGAGGACATAAGTAAACATCCTTAAAGTTTGGATGCTCTTCTGCTTGCAAATGGGCCCATTAAAAGTAGATAAATCAATGGGAAATGCATAAAAAAGTCTCATTTATCATATGACATGTTGGAGGGAGTTTGGAGTGTTACATGCATTTATTCAGGAAATTTGTTTATCAGTGCAACATTTCTGAACAAGATGCTTTGCAATGAACCATTCTGTCTACGTGAATCTATATGGAGAGCAATTAAATTCAGACCCCAAAGACAAAACGTGATGAACAGAACAGCTGTGATATTGATTCAGTACTTCACAAGTGTCCTTCTTCCTATTGTATAGAGTCTCCTCCATCTCCCCTAAAACACAAACACCTCCCATTCCTTCTCCTATAGAATTACTTCTCCAACTCCCCAGTGAAGACAAATTTTCTAACCTCACCCTGAAGCTTATGGGAGGCTTGACTGCTAAGGAAGATGCCAGATTATAATTGGAAGACTGGGTAGATTCTTACTCTGATTCTCACTATCTCTGTGACCCTGAAGGAGTTGCAGCAGCACCATTTCAAAGGATAAGAGATTTCGAGTTTTACAGACGAAGAAACTAAAGCCCAAAACAATGTAGTATCTTCCTCAAGGTAACTGCAGGTGTAAGGAGCAGAGCTGGGGCTTAAAACCAGCTTCTCTGACTCCAGATTCTGACACTAATTTCACTGCACCATCTTGTCCCCCTGTAAAATGAGGAGCTTAGACTCAATGGTCGTTACGGTAATTTCCAGGCTCTAAATCTAAGATCCCATGGCCCAGAGCTCTCTATTGCTATGGATTTGCAACAAAAGGTCTGCATTTTACAATGGACACTGATGTATCACTAGGGCACAGCAGATGGCCAATTTCTCTCTCTCTCTCTCTCTCTCCTCTCTCTCTCTCTCTTCTCTCTCTCTCTCTCTCCTCTCTCTCTCTCCCCCCTTCCTCCTCCATCCCTCTCTGTCTCTATGTCTGTCTCCCCCCTTTCTCTTCCTTTTTTCTCCCCCTCCCTTCTTCTTTTCTCTCTATCTCTCCATCTCTCTCTCTCTCTCTCTCTCTCTCTCTCTCTCTCTCTCTCTCTGGAGGTTGTTATTGGATTGGTATTTTAATGAGAGTGTTTCAGTGGGGATTCTTGGTCAGCTAAGGGTTGGACTACCTGGCCTCTACCATCCTTCTAGCTCTGAGATTTTATATTTCTCTTTGCCTGAATTTTCCTATGATTCTCTAAATGTGTAGCCCTGGCCTGTGTAAAGACAAAAGGATATAACTAGCAGCTCCATATTCCATAGGATTTTCTAAGATTATTAAATCACTCTCCTAAATTATCCCCTATACACACAAGTCATGAGTTGTGTTTGTGTGTATGGTGGTGTTGGAGAGAGCAGAGTAATAGAGTTGGGAAATTCAGACCACATCTATACAGTTCAAATGAACAAGCTACAGTACAGCTGAGCAGATCATTCCAGGCACCCATGACGATTATTAACTGTGTAGTCTGCTTGGCTGAAGAGATCATTATCACTTTCAGCAATGGTCAAAATGACCAGATTCAGTTGTCCCGCCATGTACACAATCTGAGGCAACACATGCACAGAAGATGTTGGTAGAGGGGTAGCAGGTAGATAGGAGGACATCTGTGGCAAATAATGAATTGATTTGGTTCGTTTATACATTGGCACAATTCATCAGAGCACTGCCAAGTCTTCACTTCTTTTTGTGCTATGTAGACACTGCCTTAGGCAGCTTGCAAATGACCCTAAGGATGCCTCCTGGAAAATGAGATAAAAAATTCACTATGAAATAAGGTACAATGACTGAATTGTCTCCCCTCAGCAGTTTTACACATGGGTAAGTCCCCAGACACCTCAGCCTAGAGGGGGGGCTTCAACAGCTGGTGCTACACAGTCCTGCAAATAAAGATTTATTAGAACAGAATCAGTGACAGACCCAGAACTAAGGCAGGACAGATAAAGAGGACTCTGAGGGTCTGTGGAGATATTGACTTTTATGGAGGTCAGCACTGAGATTTATTGACCCAAAGAGGTAAATATTGACTGAGGCTCCATGGGTCAATATTTACCCCAGGGCATAATAAATCTTCCCAGCCACCCCCAAATTGGAATCTGTATACTTTATACTCAGTACCAAAATGAATTAGCCATGACATAGATTAAGATACCATTTCATTGGGTTGTCTAGGGGATTGGAAGGCAATATTAACACTGAGCACTTATGTCTTCAAAGCACTTTCCAAACATTCATTAAGACTTACCACCCCTTTGCCAGATGCATAAAAGTATTGTTATCCCCACACAACAGATGGAAAACTCAGAGTTGAGAAGAAGTTAAGTAATTTAGCCTAGGCCACAGAAAGAACCAAAAAGAGAGCAGGAATGTGAATATAGGAGGAGAGTCCTTGAAATCCAGGGATGAGAGAGTCAAAGAGCATTTTAAAAATTGTCTTTCAAAAACCTATGCTCACTGGCTCAAGTCAAGTGCCTGTTTATGTTAGATGAGCAATGATGTTGATTGTGTCTTTCTCAGAAGTATTGTGCTGGTGGCAAGTTTTCATGGGTTTGTCATCTAGTGTGCTTATTTGCAGGGTTGTTTTCCAATATATGCATATCATCTAATGGAGAAATAGCATAGTTTAGAGGGGAAAAGATCTTGGACCGGCAGTCAACCTGAATCCATGGCCCAGATGTGTTATGAATTAGCTGTGTGCTCCTAGGTAGGTCACTTCTTTCTGACCTCTGGTCTTATTTTCTATAAAATGACAGATTGGGACTAGATAATCTTGAATGTACCTTCAAACGCTAATGTTTTAGAGACATATTCACTAACAGACATAAATAGATATGACATTCTGATATCTTTATTTGTTGTGAACCTTGGACATTTGTACAGAGTCCCCAAGTAACTGACTAGAGATCTTAATGCTAGCTGTTGAGAAAGAGAATGTTTTCCTATATGTACTACATGTTATCAAGATTTTCCAGTCTGTCTGAAACTTGTATCTTTCTCGATAGACTAGTAGAATCTTAGCACTAAGGAATATGATATAATATTCATACTCAGTGTGAGTTAACAACAACAAAAAGAAATCCCCAACATTTTTTTGGGGGAGGGAGGAAGTTGGGGAGATTCTCTGAGATGCATAAAGCTTTCTTATTATAGGTTGCCTGTGTTATAGACATGGCCCCACCTCCTGACATTCATTGACCAGAAATTTTTCTATCACAGAATTGAAGTGTTAGAAGGGACCTCCAGAGCCACGTAGTTTAATTTGTAAATGAAAGGCATTCTCACTATAACTTACCTGATATGGATGATGGATAGAGTACTGAGACTGGAGTCAGGAAGAACTAAGTTCAAACCCAGCCTCAGATATTGTGTGACCCTGAGAAAGGCACTTCACCTCTGTTTTCCTCAGTTTTCTTTTCTGTAAAATGGGGGTATTAATAGTACCTAATTCCCAGGGTTGTTGTAAGGATCAAATGAGATGATAATTGTAAAGCACTTAGCACAATGCCTGGCACATGATAAGTGCCATATAAATGTTAGCAATCATCACCATCATCATTATCCCCAGCATGACCACCACCACCAACATCATCATCATTATCATCATTTTAATCCAATCTCTGTTTGAAGACCTCCAAGGAAGGGAAACCCATCACTTCCTAATCAGCTTATTCCACTTTTAGGTAGCTCTAATTGTTAAGAATTTTTTTTTCTGGTCTTCAGCTCTAAATTTGTCTCTTTGTAAGTTTCATCCACTGCTCCTGGTTCTTCGCTGTGGGTAGACAAATAGGATAAATCTATCCCCTCCTCCCATGACAATTCTTCAAATATTTGAACACAGGCATCATGCTTCCCCTGAGACTTTCCTTCTCCAAGGTAAACAGGCCAACCACCTCAACCAATCCTCATCAGACATGGACTCAAAGCTCTCTTCTAGACACTCTCTAGCTGTTCACTGCCCTTTTTTTTAAAGACATATTTATTTTTAACATTCATTTTTTAAAAAGAACTTTTGAGTTCTGAATTCTCTCCCTCTCTCCCTCCCTCCCCCATCCATTGAGAAGGCAAGCAATATTATTGCTTATATTCAATTTGTTATATGTTCTTATTGCTATATATATATTCTTATTTGCTATATATTGCTTATATTCAAATTGCTATATATTCAATTATGCATGTGAAATTATGCAGAATATATTTTCATATTAGCCATTTTGCAAAAAGAAAATCAAAAGTGAAAAAATGTAAGTTTCAATCTGAACTCAGACTTCATCAGTTCTCTCTCGGGAGGTGAATCATGAATCCTTCAAAACTGTCTTGGATCATTGTATTAATCCGAGTAGCTAAGTCTTTAACAGCTGATCATCACACAATGCTGCTGTTACTGTGTACAATATTCTCCTGGTTCTGCTCACTTCACTTTGTATCAATTCATATAACTCTTCCTAGGTTTTTCTGAAACCTTCCCTCTCATCATATCTTGTAGTAGTCCATCACAATCATATACCACAGCTTATTCAGCCATTCCGCAATTGATGGGTGTCCCTTCAAATTCCAATTCATTGCCCCCACAAGAAAAGCTGCTCTAAGTATTTTTGTACATATAGATCCATTTCTTTTTTCTTTTATCTCTTTGGGATACAGACTTAGTAGTAGCATTATTGGGTCAAAAGGTAGGCATATTTTTATAGCCCTTTGGGCATAGTTTCAAATTGTTCTCCAGAATGGCTGGACCAGTTCACAACTCCACCAATCTCACTGGCCGTCTTAAACGATTTCAGAGGAAACTGGAAAGACCTCTATGGCATGCTGAAGAAAGAGGTAGCTTGGTGGCACAATGGATAGAGTTCTGGGCCTGGGGTCAGGAATACCTAAGTTCAAATCTGGCCTCAAACATTTACTAGCTGTGTGACCCTAGGCAAGTCACTTAACCCTGTTTGCCTCAGTTTCCTCATCTGTAAAGTGAGCTGGAGAAGGACATAGCAAACCGCTCCAGTATCTTTGCCAAAAAAACTCCAAATAAGGTCACAAAGAGTCAGACATGACTGAAATGACTGAGTAACAACAACAATATGGGAATGTGTTTTAACTAGAATATGCAGTTATATGTTAAAAGATTTCTTTTTCATTTTTTTAATTTTTCAATGGAGGAAGAATAGAAGGAGTGACAGATTAATTAAAATGTGTATCAATGGAAATAACATTTAAAATTTTTAATAATTAAACTGTGGTATCCAGAACTGAACATAAAATTCCAGATGAGGTCTGACTAGGCTGAGCAAAATGGGCCTACCCCTTGTTCATGGAAGTTATACCTGCATGTGATGCAGTCAAAGAAAACATCAGGTTCCCACCTCCCTCTGGTTACTCCATCACATGGTAATTCATTTTGAGTTTTCTGTCCACTAAAACCCCAAGATTTTTTCAGAACTGCTCTCTATCCAGGCCTTCTTCATCTTATACTTAACAGAACTGATTTTTTTGTATCTAAATGTAACACTTTAGTCCCACAACAAGTAGTTTTAAGTGCCTGCTATGTTAAATGTTGAGGTTACAAAGAAAGGCAAAAAAAATCCCTGCTCCCAGGGAGGATGTTGGAGATGACACAACAAAGAAGTATATATGAACAGATTATAGGCTGAATAAATTGGAGATAGTCAACAGAGAGAAGATACTGGAATTAAGGGGGATCAGAAAAGGCTTCTTGTAGAAGGCAAGATTTTAGATGGGATTTGCAGCGAGCCAGGGAAACCAAAAGGCAGAGATGGCAAGAGAGAGAATTCCAGGCATGGTGGATAGCCAATGAGAATGTAGGAGTGGGAGATGGAGTGTCTTATTCAAGGAGCAACAAGGAGGCCAGTTTCTCTGGATCATAGATTATATGGAAGGTGTAAGAAGACTGAAAAGGTAGGAAAGGGCCAAGTTATGAAGGGCTTTAAAAGCCAAACAGAGGATTTTATATTCCAATACTTGAAGACAGTTTTGATGAACCCTAAAAGTCTTTCTCTAGGCTAAAAATCCACAATACATTCAACATCTTTACAATGGTGCTGAACACCAGGTTGCTTATTAGAATTCAAGGTCTCTCAAGATGGATAGAGAGTCTACTCAGCCATCACTCAGGGAATGGCTAGTCTCCTATAAGAAAACCTACACGAACTTGAACTTGTGAAATACTAGCTCCAAATGGTTAATTCTTGCTAATAATCTCATAGATTTAGTGCTAGAGGAGATTTTAGATATAATTTAGTCCAATTCTCTCATCTTACCAATGAGGAAACTGGGGATCAGAGAGGTTAAGGATTTTCCCAGTCACACAGGATGTGATTAAACAGTCATTTTTGTTGTCATTTGAACCCAGTTCTTCTGACTTCCAATCCAACATAATCTCCTGTGCATCATGCCACTGCCTCTTCTTATTTATCACTTCTTAATTATCTGCATTTAGACATCATTGAGGAATGAGTACAAATAGGTTATCAGCATCCGTAGGGGTCTGACCTCAGGGTGATAGGCAGTAGTGGTAGCTACAAAGTTGAAGGGGATAGGTTTAGATAGGTGACTGGTTGGTAGAGGGAGTACAATGGATTGGCGTTATTAAATCAATTCCATTGAGTTTCATTTGATTAGATTCAGCCCAATGTTCTAGCAATACTAGAAACCTTTGTGTCCTATGCTTATGTAAGGATGGGGTCGAAACCATTCCTACCCCATTTCAGCTCTTTATATCTTAACTAGGTAAAAACCAATCAAGCAGACTAATTTTACTTATATTAAATAAATATTAAATAAAAAATATTAAATTTAAAAAATTAAATAAATATTAAATTAAAAAGGTCATTCTGGCTGGAAGGATTTGGCCAAGGAAATTAGGTCCCCAGAGATCACCTATCAAGTGAGTTGAGAAAGGATAAAATTCTAGAAATTAGACTAAGTGTAGGGTTATAGCAGAACCTTCAGAGAAGGAACCATGTAGGGGTGAGGGTAGGGGATAGGCCAGCTTTCCTTTCTTTTGACTAGAGGAGAACCTTCCATCTTGGAAGAGTATTAAAGATGGTGGATCTCCCCATGTTCCCATCAATGTCCAAAGAGGTATCCCTGAATCGGCTGGAGGCAATGTTTGAATCTTTGAGAGCTAAGGTCTGCCTGGATACATGACTCTACAAGGAGTCTAGCAAAGATACTACACCGTGTCTAAGGGGAACTTTTTGAGCACTCCATTAATGGTAGAAAAGGACTTCTTGCCACCAGGGATTTTGAATTATCTCTTTTTCACATGCAGTCTCTAAGCTTGAGCCTACTTTCTCTTGGGAGACTATGTCATATTTTGGGAGATGATGTTTTATATAAACTATTCTTACCATATTCAGTCTTTTCAGTCATGTATGACTCTTCATGACCCCATTTGGGGTTTTCTTGGCAAAAATACTGAAGTGGTCTGCCATTTCCTTCTTCAGCTCATTTTACAGATGAGGAAACTGAGGCAAACAGGGTCTAGTGACTTCTCTAGGGTCACATAGTTAGTAAGTGTCTGAGGCCAGATTCGAACTCAGGAAAATGAATCTTCCTGATTCCAGACCTAGCACTCTATCTACTGCACCAGATTTTAATAAATATTCCCTTTCTATAAGCCACTTATGGCTGGCTGACCAAATGATTCTCAACTGATCATTTGAGGATAAGCACACTGGTGGGGGTCAAGGCAATAGCATTAGAAAATCATCTGTGACCCTTCAGGGGGATCCTCTGAGAACCCTGAGGGGGTACCTGTAGCCAACTTAGTCCTGTGAACCTAACAGACCAATGGGAGAGGGGGTTGGGATAAGAACACCCAGAGCTCTCAGGGGCTACATTTGCATAGCAGGGGGCTTTCCCTGTCCAATCCCTTGTATGTCCCTGCCTGTAATGTCAGAGATAGGACAGCAATCATACATCACTGAGCAAGAACCTCCTGAATCCCTAGAAAACCCATGCCTTCATTTGTGTCATGGAGCTGGCTTGTATGGAGATGACAAAAGATGCAGGTATCTTACCCATTTACTAGAAGCAGTAGCAAAAGCTTTGCTAAAACTAAAGGTGCCAAGGCTGAGTCAATCAATCAATATGTATTTATTAAATATCTACTACATATTTCAAGCACAAAGAATGAAACAATTGTTACTTGAAATGAGCTTATATTATAATGGGAATGACAAATGCATATAAAAACATATAGAGCATAAATATAAAGTAAACACCTATAAATATACACAAAATGGTTAAATAAAAGGTAGTTTGGGAGGGAGGGCATTAGCAATTGAGGAGGCCTGTTGTTGACCCCTGTTGTTGACAGACCATGTGCCGCCTGTACAACATTGTGCTCAAATCCAATAACTCCTCCCTTATTGCCCCTTTGTCCAACTCTGAGGCATCTCAAATTAGGCCTTGTGCTTTCCCTTGTACATGTTTTTAAAAAGTCCTATTTCTCCAAACATTATTGGCCTGCCTGACTCTTCTGTGAAACTCCCCTAAGTTCCCAAAGTCATGAGAACAGACTGGGACACTCAGCTAATTGGCATTTGAACATACGGTTCCCATGAATGCTCATACTTTCTTCTATTTTCTCCAACAGTTGAATTTTAAATATTGAGAACTCTTTGTTATCTGTGCTAATGGAGGGGGGCAGAGGCACAGATAATCCCAAACATTAGAAAATCCAACAATCTCATTTCTATCTGGCTTCAAAACATATTACATGATTTTTTTCTAGCTCATTTGCCTAATTATGTTTTTCTTGGACTAACATTAAAATTAATTTGCAATCCCTGAGCACACACTAATCAACAATAGGGAGAAGTAGACCAGAAGTATGTTGAATGTCAGGCAAAAGACCTTCTGAGATTAGAATTCTGCTGTGGATAATCCATAGCAGGTAATTGAGAGTTGAATAAGCTTGATACCTGGTATTTTGTATTTCCAAAGGTATTTAAATCCAGTCAGGGATTCATCTGTGTTTCCATTCCATTCATTTAAACAGGAAGTGATTTGCCCTGGGTGGAAGAATCGGATAAAGAACCCAGAAATCCTAACTTCCAGCTGCTAGGGTAAATCAGTTCCTCACCCAGCAACCGAGTTTGAGAGCAGTTTTCCCCGTTTGTCACCAAAGGAAGCAAGTGGTGCCAACAGGATTTGATACAAGTGTGAAAGAGTAATTTGACTGACAATACTGTACAGCCAAATGGAAGTGTTTACAGGGTTTAATATTTAATAATGTAAAATGAAAAAGTCTGAAGTAGGTTGGAGATGAAAAGATCTGCATGGAGTCAGAATTTTTGCCGATTGTCAAAGCAGGATGCCTCTCCTGGGGATCTGAATAAGCGAACCACCATTCTCCCGGAATTGTTATCTTGGGTGTATTGATTGTGTATGTTCCAGTCAAGTTGTCAACTTCTCCTCCTGCCTTTTTCCCCCTTATGAAATCTACTGTCAAGCATCTCTTGGCTTTGAAACGTTAGGCAACAGCCTGCGGCTGCTTAGCCACATGACGTTTGGGTCTTTCTTAGGTTGGAACGAACGGATTCCTTGTGGAGGGGAAAAGCTGGACATGTGGACACCTCCATTCTATTTGAAGGCTTATATTCATTTGCCCATTTGTTTTCAGCCCAGGCCCCTATTCCTGAGGTCCCTCTGTTATCTCTATGGTCTCCACAGACAATGATTCAATAAGGCACTGTTTGGATCATAGCGATAAATAGTATTTACATAGCAGTCTAAGGCTGCCAAAAGTATTGTACGGAGATTATCTCATTCGATCTCCACAACAACTCTACGAAATAAATTATTATTATTCCCATTTCACAAATAAGAAAACTGAGGCAGACAGATTAAGTGACTTGCCTAGAAGCACACAACTAATAAATGTCTGAGACTGAATCTGAATTCAAGACCCAAGTTTAGCACTATCCACTCTGCCACCTAGCTTTCTGATCAAAAAATTATATAACTGGAAGGCCCTTCAGAGAGTATCTTATTCATCAGTCCCCTGGAGTTTTATTTCTCTTCTATATTTTCATCTTCTCTATAGCTTCCCGAATAAAATCCCAGTCTTGGAGTATAGTAGATTTCTATATTAACAAGAGCAAAGCTATCAATTTGCTTCCCATATGACTTATATAGCTTCAAACAGGAACACTTCAGATCCTGTAATCACAGACTATACCCTTATACACAAGAATCGATTTTGCTAATGCATAATAATGATAATAATAATAGCAGCTAACATTTATAAAGCATTTACTATGTGTCAGGCACTGTGCTAAACACTTTACGATTATTGTTTCATTTAATCCTCACAACTATCCTGAGAGGTAGGTATTATTATTATCCTCATTTTATAGAAAAAGAAATTAAGAAAAGCAGAAGTTAAGAGACTTGTCCAGGGTCACACAGCTAGCAAACGTCTGAGGCCCCATTTGAACTCAGGTCTTCCTGAGTTCAGACCTGATGCTCTATTCATTTTGCATAGTACTTATTAAGAGGTTGTTTGCATACCACTTATTAAGAGGTTGTTTGCTCAGTCCAAAGATGCCCTACTATGCACATACAACTAAAAACATAAATTCTATAAGCAGTTTCATATTCATTTGCAGAAGACTCCAGATCATCATGTTTTTATTTCATTTTGTATCTCCAGTGCCTAGTACATTAGAGCTGCTTAATTGGACTGGACCAGATTTTACTCTTGGGTATCAATATCTCCATGTTGCAGGAAATGACATGGAGCTTCAGAGCACCTTGGTGACCTAAATGAAGTCAGATGACCACAGAGAGCCCAGGTGTCACGGCTGCTGCCTCTCTGCTCATCCTACAAGATCCCCCTTTTCTCACGGTAACTTCATAAAGCATTTGCAGAGGACTTTGGGATACTCAGAAGAAAGTTATTAGCTAAATGTTGTGTTTCTGGATTTCATGAGGCTGTGGGTAAAGTTGTTTTTATTTTGCCTTTTTAAATTACTTTGGGAGTTGGTGTTCTTTATATAATTACAAGCTGACAAACATGCTTCTGTATTTTTTTTAATTAACAGATATTTGTATTCAAGTTTTCCAAATTACATAACGCAGCTTGCACATTACAGGACAGCTGCCATGCTCCAGATGTGCGCGATAACCAGAACATGGTAATGGCAAAATGCAAAAGAAAGGAAAGAAGAAAAAGAAGGAGGAAAAGCCACCATATCTAGACTGATGAGCAATTTCAGTTAATGTGCTCCTGTTTGGAGCCTATGCTGTGACTAATACCTGAAGTTATCCAAAATTTTCATCTTGGCTTTAAAATGGGGATGAAGCCTTCTGGTTCATACAGAGCTGTTACCAAAAAGGCCCACGAGTGCCTTGTAAAAGCAAATTACAGATGAAATGGGGCACATATCAATGTTAATAGCATGCTGGAGTAACTATTCAAATTGCTCCAGTTTATATGTGTGCTATTAAAACCCTTCCGTGGCTGTGCGGCCCTGTTTTATAAAAGGTATTTCCCAGATGTTACAAAAAGTGCCCTCCTCTGAGAGCACATCACATTGGGGCAAAGATTTGCTGGCGTGAATTCTCAGGGCCGTTCCATCTACTTCTGCTATGGTATTGATTGACAGTATCTGTGGGCAGGTAGAAGCTCCTTTGTCATCCTCGGAATAGGGCCGGAGGTGGGGGAGAGATTGGAGACAAGGTAGGAACAGTCCCAGGAGATGCTGTTCTACACAGGTTTATGAGAATTCTCTTTTCAAATTTATTTCAACAAGCCTTTATTAAGTACCTGCTCTGTGCCAGAGGCTGGCCTGGGCATCCAAGGATACAATGACAAAATGTAATCAGCCACTGTCCTCAAGGCGTTTTTATTCTCTTAGTTGACTACTTCCCTTAGTTGATTGATGGGAAGCCAGGTGGTACAGTGGATAGAGCGCTGAGCCTGGAGTCAGGAAGACTCATCTTCCTGAGTTTAAATCTGGTCTCAGACATTTATTAGCTATGTGACCCTGGACAAATCACTTAATCCTGTTTGCCTCGGTTTCCTCATCTGTAAAATGGAGAAGGAAATAGCAAAACTACTTTAGTATCTCTGCCAAGAAAACCCCAGATGAGGTCAGGGAGAGTCAGACATGACCAAACAAAAACAGGGACTGAATTGATACATATAAGGCTTTAATTTTTGCTGAGGGCTTTATTTACACAATCTTATTTCATCTCTCAAAGTGTGGGTCAAATAACTAGGCTACTTGTATGTTAAGCTTCTGGTAAATAGCAGAGATGCAGATTCAGTTAAATCTTTTTGACCTGTTAAACCAGATAATTTTAGTGTTCCCAGAACAGGGATTTTTTGGTATGTGTGTCATAGACTCCCAGAAGAATGTTTTTACATGCATGAAATAAAATACATATGATTACAAAGGAATTATATTGAAGTTATATTGAATTATATAAAATTCAATTTTATTGAAATAGCTATCAAAATGTTTTTAAAACAACAAATTCACAGACTGCAGATTAAGATGCACTGTGAGAGATAGAGAGAGAAAGTCTTCCCACTCGTACCACTGAAATGCACGGAATCCTGGCGGTAAATTCTATACTGAATTCTAATTTTTATCTTCTTATTGTGTCTGGGCACTGGTGGGTCAGGTTCAAAAGGAGTAATTTAGAAATAAGATACTTCTTTCCCACATCTGATTTACTTTTATTGGTTTATACTGTGATTCAAATAAGCTCCGCTTTTGGAGGGGAATAAAATGGAGAAAGAGTCACGGCAGAATTTTCAGGATTTTTTTTCTTTTCTCCTTAAACCATGGCACTGTAACTGGCTTCTGAAAATGCTCAAATCCCAAGCTGTGCTAGATTCTATTTCAATCCCAGTTGGGAGTCAGAAAGTCTGGGTTCAAGTCCCTCAGCCACTTACTAACTGTGCGACCTTGAAGAAGTCACTTATTTGAATGAGTCATGGTTTCCTCATCTGTAAAATGGGAGGGTAGCTTGATAGCACAGTGGATGGAGTGCCAGACCTGGAGTCAGAAAGACTCATCTTCCTGAGCTCAAATCTAGCCTCAGATATTTATTAGATGTATGACCCTGGGCAAGCCACTTAATCCTGTTTGCCTCAAATGATCTGGAGAGTGAAATGGCAAACCACTCCAGCATCTTTTCTAAGAAAACCCCAAATAAGGTCATGAAGAGTCCAGACATGACTGAAAAATGAACGACAAAAAAAGAATAATAAAACAAAAAAAAAATGGAAGAAACAATACTCATGCTACATACCTCATAGAATTGTTTGGGGTATCAAAGGAACCACTGCATATAAATGCTTTATGACCATAAAGTTACATATCAATACAACATTATGAAAAAAAAAGATATTCTGAGTTAATGTAACTAATTATAGACATTCCCTGGATTATACATTTCTAAATGGCCCATATAGATATAATCTTTTGGTTGCATGCTTACCATCACTTACCATTGCTCACCCACCTTAAGGCCATTATGAAAAGCAGCAAAGCCCTCTTAGATGGACAGTTCCCCCTGGTGACTGGTTGTTTGACTTAAAGCCTATTTCTCATACCAGTCCTTCCTACTTGTCAGTGCTCAAGAAAACTCTTTCTCTGTCTGTGTGTGTCTCTCTTTCTCTCTCTTTTTACATGTACACCAACAATCTCTTTCTCAGCCTCTCCCTGTCCCCCTCCTGCTACCATCATAGCTCTCCATAATAATGTCCCGTAATCAAATTAATACTGCCATTGCTACTACAAAAATCATTCCAGTAAACTACTCTAAATCTCGATACACTTCCCAAGCCAAACACTACTCCCTATGTATGTTGTCTCCTCCATTGGAATGAAAGCTTCCTGAGGGAAGGTATTATTTTGTTCTTAATAAAATATGTTCTTAACAAAAAATGTTTAATTCATCCATTTATTTGTTGACCTTTTCTTTCTCCTTTTAATTCTTATTCAGTCATCTTGAAAGCAACAAGATTTGTTTGGATTTGTAGTCAGAGCACCTTGATTTGAATACTGACTCTGGTACTTACTACTATGTGCCAATCAGGCAAGATTTGACCCAAGGTATTTGCTGACTCTCACTTTTCTCACCAGTGAAATAAGGCAGATGGACTAAATGACCTTCAAGGTCCCTTCCAGTTCTAGATCTAAGGTCATGTAATATGAATTTTTCTTTTTTCCCTTCTCCCTCTTCATTCCATTTATAAACTGTGAGCAATCCTGCTCATGACTAGTGGTATCAAGAAAAGGGAAAGATCAAAATTTCTAAGTTAAATTAGATAGTAGAAGCAACACTATCATTCTATAATCCCTTAGAAAATGTTGAGATGCCCCTTTCATAATCACCACAAAAACTCCATCCTCCATTACAGATGGAGAGCTAGAAGGGACATTAAAGGCCACCTAGTTGTACTGTCCTCACCCTCCCCCACCATTTTGCAGATGAGGTAACTGATATATACAGGTAGTAAAAATTAGAAGTGGAATTGGTGAGAGACACTAATGGAGTGGTGAACTGATCCAACCATTCTGGAGAGCAATTCAGAACTATGCCCAAAGGGCTACAAAAAATGGTGCAATACCCCTTGACCCAACAATACCACTACTAGGTCTACATTGCAAAGAGATTTTTTTAAGAAAAGGAAAAGGACCCATATGTTCAAAAATACTCATAGCTTTCTTTGGTGGAAAAGAATTGCAAATTGAGGGGATGCCCATCAACTGGGGAATGGCTGAACAAGTTATGGTATATAATTGTGATTGAATATTATTGTACCATAAGGAATAATGAGCAGGATGCTCTGAGAAAAACCTGGAAAGACTTACATTAACTGATGCAAAGTGAAACAAGCAGAACTAGGAGAACATCATACACAGTAACAACATATTGTATGATGATCAACTGTGAATGACTTACTTATTCTCAGCATTTCAATGATCCAGCACAATTCTGAAGAACTTATGGTGAAAAATGCTATCTACCTCCAGAGAAAGAACTGATGGAGTCTGAATGCAAATTGAACCACATTGTTTTTCTTTACTTTCTTTTTCTTGTTTTGTTTTTTTTTTTTGGTCTGTGTTTTCTTTCACAACATGACTAATATGGAAATATATTTTGCATGACTGCACATGTATAACTTATGAAATTGCTTGCCTTCTCAATGACTGGGGAGAGGAGAGATGGTGGAAGTGAATTTGGAATTCAAAATTGTAAAAAATGGTTTAAAAAATTGTTAAAATAAAATATTAAAACTTCTAGAAAAAAATAGAATTGGAACCTAGGTCTTGTCTCTAGCAGCAGTTCTTTTTTTTAATTTATTTTGATTTATCAACAATCACTTCCATATGCTTTTGAGTTTAAAATTTTTCTCCCCCTTCCTCCCCACCACCCTCCCCAAGACAGCACACAATCTGATATAGGCTATACATTTATATTCCTATTAAATATATTTTCACATTAGTGATATTGTAAGTAAAAATTAAAACCAATAGGAGGAACCATCAGAAAGAGGAAACAAAACTCAACAGAAGGGAAAAAAAAAAGATAGCAATTCAACGTCCATAGTTCTTTCTTTGGATGTGGATAGCATTTTCCATCGCAAGGCCTCTGGAGATGTCTTAAATCCTTGTATTGCTGAGAAGGGTTAAGTTTATCAATATTAGTCATCACACAACGTGGCTGTTATTATGTGCAACGTTCTCTTGGTTCTGCTCACTTCACTCAGCATCAGACCATCCAAGTCTTTCCAGGTTTTTCTGAAGTCAGCCTGTTCATCATTTCTTATAGCACAATAGTATTCCATTACATTCATATACCACAACTTGCTCAGCCATTCCCCAATTGCTGGGCATCCTCTTAATTCCCAATTCTTTGGCAGCACTTCTTAAACTGTGGGTCATGACCCCTTCAGTTTAAGAAGTGCTAAAGGGGTCAAAAGTGGAAAACGTTTAAGAAACCCTGCTCTAGAGTCTGTGTTCTTTCTACCATATTCTTCAAATTAATTTGCTATTTTAAAAATACTAGTATGCTAGAAAAATAAACTACTTATTCAGTTATATTTTGTCTTGTTTTATTACTAGTATCACAATCTTATTTTTTTTCTATGTTTTCTTTAAATGCTTGGCATTTTGGCTATACAGTATTCAGATTAACTGGATTTATCAGGCTGGTTTACAAGCCTAACCATCATTTACAGATCGTTTCACTGGGATAATGAATTTGAAATCCCAAATAATTGACTCACAAATGAACTTCTGGAACACAACTCATTTGGAAATTGAGGCTTGCCTGTATATTGCTCTGTAGAAGCAAGGTCCCCTCACCACAACCTCTCTGTCTCCCAGTGGAGACACAGAGAAGCTTGACAAAGACGGCACCATTTGCCATGGCTGCTGAACTCTATATCATGTTGGCAGTGGCTCCAGGGCTCACTGGTTGGTATTGGAATAAGGCAGAAATTACCTAGAATAAGTGACTGTAATAGGCATACTGTCTCATTAAGCTCTGAAATGTTAGATAAATGTGCTTTTGTCATCACTTCTCAGGTTTTTTGCATGTGTGAGTATCTTTCTTTTTTTTTAGCACCATGTCAGGACTTGTGACTTCTTTGGTCTTGCATTGCTGGCATTCCACTCTAAAAAGCTGATATGTGTTTAGGTGGTTGTTAACTGCAGCATTTATAAGAACAGAATGTACTGTCTACATTCAACAAGAAAGTTTAAATATTACCCCAAAAGGGACAGTGTTTGGATGTTTGACTGGGAGTTAAAACACTGACGACTGTAGATGATTAGGAGGTTCAGAGGCAAGCCATTTAGTCATTTTTTCCCTCAGGTTACCTACTTAGGACCAGAGATTCAGAGCTGAAAAGAATCTCAGAGGCAAGCTACTCCAATCTATTACTCATTTTACAAATGGTGAAATCAAGGCACTAGGATATTAAGGGCCAATATCATATAAGTAAGTGACCAAGTCAGGATTTGAACTCAGGCTCTCTGACTCCAGACTACATTGCTTCCTTCAAAGCAGGATAAGAATAAGGGTATGATTATGTTTATCTAGATTTTAATCACACCAAAAGGGTTGAGAGCCTAAAGTAAGGTCAGCTGTGAAAATAAGAATGAGATCTCAAGTTTAGGGTTGCCATTTGTAGGTTTTGTTCTGGGTATATTCTGAGTCTGTTCTCTTCTGATATAGTGAATAGAGTGTTGGACTTGGACTCAGGAAGACCTGAGTTCAAATCCAGCTTCAGATGACACTATGTGATCCTTGTCAAGTCACTTAAGCTCTGTAGGGCTTGTTTTCCTCATCTGTAAAAAGAGGACAATAATAGCACAGGGTCTTTTTATGGATCAAATGAGATAACATATGCAAAGCTCTTTACAAACCTTAAAATGCTATACAGATGTTAGCTATTATTATTAGAGCTATTATGCAGCAGCTGGGTGACTTTGGACACATTATTAGTGATGGAGGAAGCCTCCTGTTTCCTATTTCTACTTCTCATCCTCCTCCCATCCCTTCTCTTCAAAAAAAGTGACAAAGAGATACAATGAGTCCTTCTGCATTGTTATTATGGCACTGCTCATCAGGGGTGGGATATAAAGAGAGAAAATTTAATTACTTATACTAAACCCCTCAGACTCCCAAAACGTGTCTTACAGGTGAGTTCTGTTCAGCACCATACCAACTACATGGCTGGCAAACGAACCCAATAAGAAAAAGGGCATCTTCTTCCAATTCAATCAGTCAAGATGGACAGATGAATGAGAGCACATTTCCACAGTGCTCTCTCTCTCTCTCTCTCTCTCTCTCTCTCTCTCTCTCTCTCTCTCTCTCTCTCTCTCTCTCTCTCTCTCTCTCTCTCTCTCTCTCTCTCTCTCTCTCTCTCTCTCTTTCTTTCCAATTTATGACTATAAGCCCTGTGCCATAGAGATCTCACATAAGCTCATTTGATCTCCCTTGTCTGGAAAGTTGAGAACTCCAGATGAGTTAGAGGGTAGGCAGGTTGCTTGATCTTTTTTCATTGAAAAATATCACAGGGCATATTCTATTTGTTCACATTTTTCCAGGTTTAATGACTATGCAGGCAAACCAGTGTAGAAAGAGGCACATATATGCATTCTCTAAGTTTTTCCTCCAAAGGGCAATGGTGGAAGTCCTATAACTTGTGGGTGTATGTACACACACGTACGCACACGTACACACACATACACACATGTACACACACATGAACACTTTTCTTTCTCCATTTATTTTCCCCCTTATTCTCACCTTCGAAAACGCCACATTGCAGTGATGAAAAGTTTTAAGTTACAATCTATGTGGAGGGAGGAAAAGGGAAAAAAGAAAAAAAAAGGAAAAAGCAGTCCTTTGTCACCCCACCATTCCTGTGTAAAGCAAAGGAAATAAGCACAGTGAGCTGCTTTGATTTGAGTTGCTAGCTATAAATCCTTCCCTCCATCTCACACAAGCAGGGTGCATAGTAAAGTCAATGGGAATTACATTTGTGTAACTAAGGGCAGAGCTGAATCCACGGAGACTGGAAACCAATCCAGCTTATTTTGCTGCCAACTCTTCATTATGAAAAAAAAAAGAGTAGAAATTGAGTTTTGAGGCCAATCTGCATAAATGCACCAATCATCAGCTTCTGAAAAGGCAGACCAATTCCACCCATCATGGAAATCTGCTCATTGTCATGGTTTGGAAATTTTCTCAGAACCTTGGGATCTTCAGGGTTACCAATCTAAGTTGCAGGATCCATCTGGTACCACGAAAAACATCAATACTAGATGGTGGTGGTCAAGGGACCAAGGAGCCAGAGCAAAAGCGGGGAGTGCCTGAGGCAGGATGGCCAGGGATCAATTCATACAGGGAGGAGAAATACATTCAGTTAACATTAAGTCCTACATAGGAAGTCAGTGCGACAATGCAGGGTATCAGGAGAAACAGCAGGACAGGGAATTGTAGGGACAGTAGGAACTGGGAACTCAATGGGAGTTACAAAGACTTGGTGCATGCACATATGCTATGGTACAGGGTTCAAGCTAAATGGGAGTGGAGTTCAGATGTGGAAACTAAAAATAGCACTTAGGACCTGCCTTGGGCTATGAGTTCAAAGAAAAGTGTAAGCAAGTCATCATAGCATCACATATTTTGAGCTGGAAGGGACTTTAATGGTCATCTAGTCCAACTCTGTCATTTTACAGATGAGGAAACTGAGGCAGAGAGAATTTAAGTGACCTCCCCAGGGTCACACAGCTAGAAAATTAGTATTTGAGGCAAGACTGGAAGTCAAGCAGTCTAGCCACTATGCCACATGCAAATCTATTGATCCTAAAAGGCTAGTCCACCTTTTACTTTGCTTTTAAGTACCCTCTCTGATGTGGCTCCCTCTAGTATATGTAACTTTCTGTATTCTAGCAGGGGTCTGAAGATCCCCAAGACTGAAGCCTTCTGAGAAATCCTGGTCAGTCTAAGAGGATGGAGGGAATATGGTGTATCTTGAAGGGTAGAGGAGGAAACAAAGTGAGTGATAATCATTTGGCGACTAGCTGAACAAAGTGTGCTATATGAATATAATAGAACATGACTATGTCATAAGAAATGATGAATATAAAGAATTCAAAGAAATTTGTCTATGACTAGTATACAGAGATACCGAGTGAGAGGAAACAAACCAGGAGCTGCATGACGACCACAATAACAGGAAGGAAAAGAACTGGGAAAAACTTCAGAACTCTATCAACCACCACGCCTAATTACGACATCAAAAGATGGATGATCTGTTTGCGTATCATGACAGAAAGGTGATAGACTAGGTTCAAGGTGAGCCAAGCTTTTTCAGATATAGCTAATGCATTTTGGCTCACTATTTTTGTTTATTACAAAGTGGGGGAGGAGCTTCTCTCGTGAGGTGTGAATTAAGAGGAAGAAAGAAAATAGCACCACTAAAACATTAAAACATGCACAGAAGAAAACAGAAAGAAGCTCAGAAGGAGATCCAGACAAAGCAATTGTTAAATTTAACACACATTAAAAACCAAAACAAAATGTATGTAACAGATGCCCATGATTCTGTAGATGATCCTCTTTTGTGTTCTTTGCATATTGGAATGTTTGCTTGTTGGTGATTACATTTGCAATTTTTTTTTTAAAAGGGACAGGGCTGGAAATGACGAGGTAGGTGTTTTAGCTCTGGCTCTACTAATACTAGATGTGAGAAGTCTTTAGCAATTTACTTAAGCCCTCTGGGCTTCAGTTTTCTCACCTGTAATAATGAAGGCTTTGGGCTGGATGATGATCAGTTCTGGAATCATGATTCTCTGATGGGGCAGACTGTCACACACACCTCACTCCCCCACCTCACCCCCCCATCCCCATGGGAATACCACATGTGCTCTAGCTCTATGAGTGAACTCCCATTCCAAATGCACTTCTCTCATGGCAAGAGCTATCTGGTGATGGTACAGGAATAGCAGCTTCAATGTAGTGAAAAAGACACTGAATTTTGAATCCAGAGATCTGGTTTCAAATTCTCAGTTTACTACTTTACTAGCTGAGTGATCTTGAACAAATCATTTAGATGTCATTTGCCTCAGTTTTCCCACTAGAGAAAAACAGGGATAGTAATACCTGCACTTCCTCCCTCAATAGGAATAACCCACAAGACGTTATGTATGTGAAGTTCTGTATTATCTGTTAATCACCATCTACATGTCAACCATTATGATCATATGTCTATATGTAGCTTAAGGGGAATCTTCCCAAGATAAGGCAGGAGATGGTCTGCTCACAAAATGATAGTATCATATGTTTTAGAGCTAAAAAGGACCTCAGAAAAGTTCTAGTCCAATTTCTTATTTTATAGATGAGGAAACTGAGGCTCAAAAAAATGAACTTACTTCCTTAAGGTCACACAGATAGTAGTCTTCTGACTTTAAATTCTATACATGCACTGCGGTATATACATTATACTGTGATCTAGGCAGCTAGGTGGTATAGTGGGTAGAGTGCTAGACTTGGAGGTAGGAAGACCTGAGTTCAAATCCAGCTGTAGACACTTACTAGCTGTGTGACCATGATCAAGTCACTTGCCTGCTGTCTGCTTCAGTTTCCTCAACTGTAAAATGAGGATAATGGTATCATCTACCACACAGGGTGGTTGTTAAAATCAAAGGAGATCATATTTATAAAGTGCTTTGCAAACCTTAAAGTGCTATCCAAATGCTATCTATTGTCATTATTTTAATTATCATGAACTTCGCTTAATCCATTAATGATTACTACATCAGAAGCTTATATCTGTATAGACACTAGTTCCCAGACATAGATGTAGCTCATTAACTGCTGCTTTCCTCACTGGGGTTAAGATATTAGAATGGTAATTGTCAAGTCTGGATAAGTAATAGATTTTATATGTGCTTATTCTTTTGTTTTCAAGGTAAGTTGCTGTGTGGTGATGTTCTCTAAGACCCACTGATGTCCCATCAACTCCTAATGAAAGCAGTTAGCTAAATAAGCCATTCAGTTGAGCTGAGCTCATGGGAGATATATACAATCAGCCTCCTTGAGGGCAGAGATCATGTTCTATTTATCTTCCTATT
The DNA here is from genome assembly GCF_003287225.1 of Phascolarctos cinereus. Taxonomy (NCBI): domain Eukaryota; kingdom Metazoa; phylum Chordata; class Mammalia; order Diprotodontia; family Phascolarctidae; genus Phascolarctos; species Phascolarctos cinereus. The sequence continues at coordinate 274,183,708 of NW_027556098.1, read as the reverse complement.
TCCTAGCCTATAGTAGTCACTCAATAAATGTTTGGTGAATGAGTGAATGGATTCAAAATGCTTTGGATTCCATGACTTTGGCTCAAGCCTTTTTTTAGGCCCTTCTCTTTTTTTCATTATTAGATCTAAGATCTTCATTATTTCTCTAAGAGTCTTTAGGTTCCTGCCCTTCTGGTCCATAGCTCTTTCTGCAAATGTAGCACTTCAAATGTGGTCCCACCAATGCAGAGCACACTGGGATTCTTATCTTCCTTAATCTGGTCATTATCTTTCTAGCGCATAATGAAGACTAGAACTCCATTAGTTTCTTGAGTGACAATATCATACTGCCACAGACTCATATTTAGCTTGAAAAAACAATGGAACTAAAAAAGATCTGGCAATGTTATTTGACCATAAGTTCAATATGAATCATCAGTGGGATGATGCACCCATAAAACCTCAAGCATTCTTGGGTTTGCAGTAAGGGAGGCATGGTATCAGTGACAGCTCATTGGTACTATACTATATACCACACACGATCACTGTGAAGATGAAATGGGTGAATATAGAACATTTTCCAAATATTACAGTGCTATATACATTTCTAGTATTATCAGCATTGGAGTTGTTATGTCTTAGACAGAACACATCTGCAGTGTCACATTCAGTACTGGGTGCCAAAATGTAGGAAGGAGAGAAAGAAGTAATAAAGTCTGAATGCAGATTGAAGCATACTATTTTTCACCTTTTGGTGTTGTTTTTTTTTTTCATTTTTGATGAGGCAATTGGGGTTAAGTGACTTGCCCAGGGTCACACAGCTAGTAAATGTCAAGTGTCTGAGGTCCAATTTGAACTCAGGTCCTCCTGATGCCAAGGCCAGAGCTTTATCCACCATGCAGCCTAGCTGCCCCTGTGTTGTTGTTTTTTTTTTTCTTTTCATCTGTCTTCTTTCACAACATGACTAAAATGGAAATATATTTTGAATGATTGTACACGTACAATCTATATCAAATTGCTTACCATCCCTGGGAGAGGGGAGGGGAGGGAGAAGGCAAAAAATTTGGAACTCAAAATTTAAAAATACTTTTTTAAAAGTTTTTAAAAAGCACTTTTAAAAATTGTTTTTACATGTAATTGAGAAAAATAAAATGTTATTCAAAAATTTTAAAAATGTAGGAAGGATGATGTGGGACTGCAAAGTGTCTTGAGGTGGATGACCTCCTCACCTTCCTGAAGGTGGTGAAAAGTCTCAAGAACCTACCAAGGAATTAGTCTGTGGAACTGGGGGTATTTAGCCTGGTGAAGACAAGCTGTCTTTTTAGGCAAGGGATGATGATGCTTGTTCTGTTTGGCCCCAGAGGGCAGAACTAGCAGTAGTGGCTGTGAATCTGCAAAGAGACAACAATTAGAATTATCTCAAAATCGAGTGAACTACCTCAGGAGGGAAAGGGTTACCCCTCAGTAGAAACCTTCAAGCTTAGTTGGACAGCCTCCTGCTGCTATGCTGGAATGTGAACTCTGCGCTCAGAAACTGTTTCATTTCTGCCTTTGCAGGTAGGTTCGTCACCTAGCACCATTCCTTACAATTTTATTTTTTTTAAATCTGGAACTGCAATTTTACTGTATTGAGAAATCCTCTTGAGAAAATTCTTCAATCAATGTAGTGCTGCAATTTACAACCTTAGACACCAAAGCGGATCATTAAGAAATCAAATGATGTGGCCAAGGTCAACCAGCTCATATACATCAGAGATAGGACTGGAACTCAGACATTGTCTCCTTTGAAGATGCTCCCTAGATTCCATACCATTCTTCTTCTAGAAATAGGAGTTGCCTTATAAGCATTTGTTGAATTGAACTGAATTCTTCAGGAATAGGTTGAACTGTGAAGTCTCTTCCTGCTCTGAGATTCTGTTATATGTTGAAAACCTACTTGGCCTTTTTTATTCTTCCCCACGCCAACTGCTATAAAGCCAGGTCTTCCTTCTTTGTGCCCTTGCTTTTTTTAAAACCTAAGTGCTATACTTTATATGATTCTCTTTTATCTTATTAATTTCAGACCTTCATTTCAGCTTAACAAGATCTTTTTTTTTTTTTTTACTTTTGATTCTGTCATGGCACACATTCACTATAGGAAATGCATGCCTTCTACATCTTCAAACAGAGGGAAGAGAACAAATATTTATTAAGCACCTCCTATGTGCCATTGTGCTAAGCACTTTAAAATATTATCTCACTTGATCTTCACAATAACCCTGGGAGGTAAGTGCTATTATTATCTCCTTTTACAGGCAGAGAGAAATTAAGCATCTTATAAGAGGTCACAGGATAATAAGTGTCCGAGGGCAGATTTGAACTCAGATCTTCCTGACTCTAGACCCAACACTCTATCCACTGTGCCACCAGGTGCCTCTAAAAGCTTTGGATCCTTCTAACAGTGCTGTCATTAAGTCCATACTTCTTTATCTTTTCCACAAATATATCATGAGAGATCTTCTTTAGCACATAGGTACATAATAAGTGTTTAGTTGAATTGAATGGAATTGTCAAATGTCATCAGCATTACCATGACCTGCTAGTCTAGTAAGCCAATCAGAAAGGGAAATGAAGTTAGTTTGGAATGGCTTGTTCTTAGGCATCACTATTTCTTCCCTAAAGGATTATAACCATCTGTTTAAAAATCATAATGTGGGGGCAGCTAGGTGGCGAAGTGGATAGAGCACCGGCCTTGGATTCAGGAGGACCTGAATTCAAATCTGGCCTCAGACATATAACACTTACTAGCTGTGTGACCCTGGGCAAGTGACTTAACCCCATTGCCTAGCCCCCCCCAAAATAAAAATAAAAATCACAGGGTGGCAGTGATAGAATGAGAGATGATGGAGGGGATCAGATGGCCAACCTGAGTGTTTGGATATGGTTGTTGTGTGTGATGACAGAATTGTAATTTTACATTCTAACAGAATGCAAGCTCTCTGAAGGCAGGAACTTTTGTTTTTGTCTTTGTGCCTACAATGATTGTACAGACCCAGTTACAAAGTATTCACTTCATATATGAGTATTGATTGATTGGTAAATCAATATGCCTCAAATATTAAAAGAATAAGAGGAAGGCCCTAGCTCATTGGTCAAATTTTTATTGAATAGCAGATCTGGAGAAGAATCACAAAGTTAATATGGAATTACAATCTGTGTTGGTGGAGGTAACACTAACAAAATTCTGAATCCTTCAAAGAAGCAAAGTAAATGTCAAGAGTACTGAATGTGCAGTTAGGCAAGTAGAATTTGAATGGTTCTGTTACTAATGAGCTGTGTGATACTGGGCAAATCACTTCACTTCTCTGGGTCTCAGTTTCTTTATCTGTAAAATGGGATGGCTAGATGAGCTCTAAAAGCTGTTTCAGTTCCAAAATTCTATGACCAATACAATTCAGCACTTTGATTGGGATTTCATTGTGAAGCTGACCTATCTGCAGTTTCCAAGATCCACCTTTTCTCCCTATTTTAAAAAACTGGACATTTTTTTTCCCCATCTGGTACCTCTCTCCTTTTCCATAATTTCACAAAGCAAATCATACTAACTACCACCACATCTACAAAATATTTTAGTGCCCTGGGATGTAATTAAACTGAGCTAGGAGTCTTCAATTAATTTAAAGAAGCTAGGTGTTCACATCTTAACTCTTTACCTAGCCTAGGCTTAAATTCCCTCTTAACTGTCTTTGGAGATTATTCTCCTGGAAAGAGAAGATTACAGCAAAAGATGGGTAGGGTATTTCTGGTTTCTCTCTGTCATCTGTTAAAATAACACCATCTGTTCCAAATAGTAGTCCTTGTTCTCTTGTTCTCACTTCAAATATAAAGACCCTTTTTTGTTATCCTTAGTGGATTCGTGTGTGTGTGTGTGTGTGTGTGTGTGTGTGTATGTGTGTGTGCATGTGTGTGTGCTTGTACATGCAAGGCTCAGACCATTCATTCAGGGCTTTCCCATTTCTTTCATCATTATTCTGACAGGACCATGCTACAATTATGTTTGTTCCTGGTTATGTGTCCTTTTTCCAGTTTTTATGGGAGAAGTTTCTGTGGTTTCTATTAATGCCCCCAATACCTTTTTCTTTCTTACTAGAATCATTTGTCATTATGTTGTCTGAATTTTATTTTTAGAGTCTTTTATTACTCAAGCCACTTTTGCTTTTTAAAAGACTCTCTGGCCATGAAATCATACCTACCTTTTCTCTATAATTTTTGAAATCTAATTTCTAAAAAAAAAAATATGAATCCAAGTTTACATCTAGAAGAGACCCTAGAGATTTTCTGGTCCAACTACCTTCATCTAATGGATAAGGAAACTGAGGCCCGGAGAAGTGAAGGAAAACAATCTTCCCAAGGTCACATAAGCAACGAGTTGGGAATCTGGCACTTGAACCCAGGTATCACTTGGTAGGGTAGATGTATGTTTGCATCCAGCATCCCATAACTTGGGTCCCCAGTTAAAGTTTGAAAATGGATTAACATCAAGACTTCTGATGCCACTTTTCCACCAATCTGTCATGACTTGTTTGTTTGGGTCTAGCATGAAAAGAGGTTTCTGTTGTTATTTCCTTAACCTTCTAAGGGCAAAAACTGTCAAGCAGATAAATCAAGAATTTATCAGAAACTTTAAGCAGAATAGCATTTCTAGCAGTAATCTAGAGAGATGAAATAATTTGTCATCACTCTATCTTGCCTCTGATTCAGTTTCATTATCTATATTAGAAAAGCAACATCCATATCATCCATCTAACCAGGTGGTCTGTTGCATACTTCTAAACTGATAACCTATGTTCTTCTCTTGCTTTGTATCTTCTATACCCATCCCCCTCCACCCCTAATACTTTATACTGTGCCTCTATACTCAGGTTCATGAATTTGTTTCAAGGTATGTGCTTATTTTTTTTTTTTACATATAATGATATTCTCTTTCTCTTTCTATTATTTTCTTTTAAAAAAAACAGGTATAGCTTTTCTTTGCCACTTGATAATAATGAATTTCATCTCACAACTTCTTCTTTGTTTTTTTTTTTTTACGTGATTGGGGTTAAGTGACTTGCCCAGGGTCACACAGCTAGTAAGTGTCAAGTTTTTGGTTGAGTCAGGATTTGAACTCAGGTCCTCCCGACTTCAGAGCCGGTGCTCTATCCACTGAGCCACCTAGCTGTCCCTAGCTCACAGCTTCTTGGTGATTCCTATAAGAGAATAACTACCCCATTGTGTGTATTCCTTTAAAGCTTACTTTATTAACCTTATTTCTGTACCTCATTAACAATCATCTGAGGCCATATGAATTGTTCATGACTATCCCTTTCTTGTTATTTTATTTTGAGAATTACTAGATTTCTTCTTTTACTGTTCTTTTATCCAGTTTCATGGCTTTATCTAGCTATTGTTTTCTTTCAAATTTCAGTTTAAAATCTCTTCCATAGATTTCTCTCTGTGCCCACATTCAATATATTCTGCCATATTTCTCTCTACGGCTAGAATCTCTCTTACTCAACCTACAAACTTTTAGTTTTCCAAATTCTAAACACACCCTTCTCCAAGACCAACATGTTCTAAATCTCTGCCAAACGTTTCTCTTTTGAGTTATTTAGATTTAAAATCTACTGTGTAGAAAGATCTGATTTTGGACCCATTTTATCTACAGGCCCTTACACATTATTGGCAGTCAAAAAATGGGTGCTACTACGGATGAATATTTATGCAAACAAATTTCTGAGAGTTTGTCCAACTTTGAGAATGTTCTATGACAGCAGCAGAGGGTACCAGAGATAGAAAATATGATTTCAAGAAGGAACTTTCCTGAATTGTTCTACTCTTAGACAAAGCTCAACTCCAACACACACACACACACACACACACACACACACACACACACACACACACACACAAAAGCACAGACTTTCAGAGAAGCTACTATTTAATGACATGGAGCCCAAATTTATCCAGAACAAAAGGCCTGTCTGCAACCATTGTTTATCACCAAGAAAACACTCCCTTTTTGTTCTATTGTCAATGCTCTGCAGACCACACCTGCTTTTGGACAGAGGAGGAGAGACAGAAAGAAACAAATAGAAATGAGAGTGTGAGTTGTTTTATTTATTTATTTTACATATAAATTAGCTAATCTGTTTAACATTCATATTAAAGTTGTAATCACCTTTGCACACATTAAAATACAAACTAGCTCAAGTAATAGGCCTTAAGAACAACATTACAATAGCTATTAACATACAACAGCTACCTTATCAACTTACAACATCCCTATAAAATAATAACCGCATCCAGGATTGATTTGAGGGAAACTCATTCTCCCAGAGCACTGAAGCCTGACCCCTGGCACAGAAAGCTGAGGGTTGGCTGTTCTTCTTCTGCAGCAATGACAAACTCAGAGACACAGGGGGATGCTGGAGGGAGCAAAGGAAGCAGTAATATACTTCCTCTCAGATTTAAGGGGTGTGCAAATATAACATGTATTTTAGTATAGATGGAATTTACATACCAACTAAAATATAAGCTCTTTGTGGACAGGGACACCGTCTACTTAATCTCAACAACCCTGTCCAATGTTTAGCACAGCACATTACACAAAGTAGTACATGGCCCTTGATAAATATTTGTTGACTTCATGGATGAATGAATGAAGCTCAAGTTGGCCATTGGGCAGGGAGCCAACTAACTTGATTTCCTATTGCTGTCTATAGTCTTGGGGTGACTTTCATTGCTGGTTTATAGAATCAGCCAAAGGGGATGAATTCTAGGCAAGAACCCAAGTTCTAGCCTAAGAGATTTTGAGAGCCAGGGACTCTTATACTATCTGAAATGAATTATGGGGGGAAAAAACTTACATAAAACAGGAAATTATTAATAAATCAATAAACCTTTATTATGCTTATTATGTTCCTGATGCTATGAAACAATATTGTCATGTTGTTGTTGTTATTACTGTTGCTGTTCAGTTAGTTCTACTCTTCATGACCCCATTTTGGGGTTTTCTTGGCAAAGAGACTGGAGTGGTTTGTTATTTCCTTTTCCAGCTCATTTTACAAATGAGGAAACTGAGGCATACAGGATTAAGTGACTTGCCTGGGGTCACACAGGTAGTGTCTGAAGCTGGATTTAAACTCAGGTCTTCCTGACTGTAGGCCTATCCACCATGCCACCTAGCTGCCCTTATTGTCATATAGACCCTGACTAGAATGATATAGGCTTATACATTTCATTGGTAGTTCTTAGGAAATAAGAGGCTCTCCTTTTCCCCAGGGTTTAGAGTTCTGTTCTCTCCCTCCACAGCTACATTGTCCTCTTCCTGTACTCTGTGGTCCAGCCAAACTGGACCTGTGGGTGTCCATCATACACAGCATTCCATCTGCCATCCCACTGCCTTTGTAGTGGCCACCCCTCCTGCCTGGAACCACTCATTCTTCACCTCCACATGACAGTCTCCCTCAAATCCTACAAGACTTAATCCAAGCACCACTTTCTACATAAAGCTGTTCCTTAATCTCTCATCTCCAAGTGCCCTCCTTCCCTAATTTCCTTATATTTAACTGCCTTGTATTTACTTTACATATGTTTATATATAAGTGCTTATATTGTTGTCATATCCAATAGAATGTAAACTCCTTGTGAGCAGGACCTGCATCTGGCATACAATTGGTGCTTAATAAATGCTTGTTGTTGATGGCTTGCCTGCTTAGTTCCAGGATTGTGCTGGGGTTGGTGGGAAGGAATATAGGTTAGAGAATGGGCATAGCTAAAGTGCAAAGTTTTCTAAAAAGCTGCATGATTTTTCACCCAAAAGCTAATCAGGTATCCCATAGATGTTAATACCCAGATGCTGCAATAACCAGAATCAAGTGATTTCCTAGAGAAAGCCAACTCATGGCCATTGGTTGATAAGAATAATAGCTAGCATTTACATAGTACTTAAAGATTTGTAAAAATTTTACAAATATTATCTCATTTGATCATCACAATGATCCTGGGAGTTAAGTCCAATTATTCTCTTTGTTTTATAGGCAAGGTGACTGAGGCAGGCAGGGTAAGAGACTTGCCCAGGGTCACATAGCTAAACAAATGTCTAAAGATGGATTTGAACTCAGGTCTTCCTGATCCCAGAACTAGACCTCTATCTACTCCACCATATAGTAGAAACACATTGATTAAATACTACTATCCCATGTGAAAATAACCAACAGTCATAGACAGGCAAGTCATATTACATTTGACTCAGAGGACAAAAGGCATAAGCTATTACAGCAGATAACCTCCTCTAGGCCCAGGGTATGGGAGTAGGGTAGACAGCTGAGGCTACTGGACACACCTGTCCTATCCCCAGAACTCAAAGGTTATTATTACTAACCAACTCTGCGGGGTTCAGACAACAAGCAATGGACTGTCTTATTCTGAGAAAACTCCTTCTCTACTGTGGCATCATTAAAATGTTAATCCATTTGTCTGGGTGTTTGAAGAGACCTCAGGCCATACAACCTTCAATAGGACCTTACCTACTCAACCCTATCTCCATGGAGTAACTTCCTTTTCCCAGGGACTGTGGAAAAGTGAAGGGAGGCCTTTATCTCTATCCCGGAGGCATTTTCTCCTTCCCTGGCCTCCATCACTCTGACCTGCAGCCCATTTGGTTCCTCTGGTTGGGGTATCCAACATAGATAACAGAGCTTCTGCATAGCCCATTCCCTTGCTGGGTTATTCTGCCAGGGACAGCAGCCTTTAAACACCTCATTAATATTCAAATCTATTCAAGTCATTTCAATTTGAATTCTATGCATATTATCAGATAGAACAAAATGCAAATATATACAAATTCATCCATATGAAGAAATAAATAGGGGAGTCTCTGCATAATGGGATTATAATCATTCCTAGGGCATCTCTTTTTCCCTTCTTTTTTCTTTTTCCAAAAATGGGCTGTGACATTAGTACCTAGGATTGTTTAGACCAATGGGACAGGTTAGACGTAGGTTCTGCAGAGGTTGAATTTTGTGTGGAGGACATAGGGACGAGACCTGTGATTTCACTGATAAAGAGAGCTCCCACGTAAGGAAACTCCATCTACTGATATAGGTCAATAGCTTTTCTGTAGCTTAGAGTCTTACAGAGTTTCTTGGAGTATTGTGAGTTTAAGTGACTTGCCCAGGGTCACACAGTCAGTATATGTCAGAGATGGCCCTGGGATGTGAACCCAGATCGTTGACTCTAGGGCCTACTCTCTATCCAAAGATGTACAGGGAACTGGAGTGATCTAGAGCCTTGGGTTCTTGTGCTATTTCTGCCACTAATTCATTATGTGAGCTTGAGTAAGCCCTTTCCTTTTCTACACTTCAGTTTCCTCATTTGTAAAATTAGTGGGCTGATTTAGAAACAAGTTTATGAATCTGGGGTCCCCAAACTTTTTAAATAACTATGCTAACTATATTTCAATGTAATTGTTTTTCTTTTTAATCTTGTATATTTTATTGTATACACGTAAAAATGTTATTCTGGGAAGGGGTCTACAGGTTTCACCAGGCTGCCAAAGGCATATATAAGGCTAAAAAAAAAAAAGGTTAAGAACCCTTGCTTGGCCTGGATGATCCTCAAGGTCCCTTTCAGCCCTAACATTCTGGGTGGGTGTTTAAAGATCTTTCATGGAATAGCTTTCTCTTTCTTCCTGTTATTAAGATGGTTGAGGGGTAGGTAAGAGACAGAGTACAATCTAGACTCCATCAATAATAGTACACATCTGAAAAGCTATGGAAGTGGTATTTCAAAGATCATTAGACCACCTACTACCAGTGCTATGCATATTACAGGTTAGAGAATTCCCAGACTGGATCAACTTTGTGTTAGCAGTTCACCTCCAGGCCTTCTTAACAAGTTTCTTTTCCATTGGGAAGCTTTAGTTTTGCTATTTTTCTGTATCCTTTTGGGAAGGTCTCTAAATCCCTTAAAATGTTCCAGCATTTCAATTAAATTTCAAGTTATAAATAATTCAAAATGGTGGATGAAACAAAAAGGACACATAGTATATTTGATCTGCAGTAGTGCTAGCCACATGAGTCTGCTTGTAAGACTCATACACAGTCTCTCCTCCCCATCTCACTTCTTCCCCCTCTATCCATTCCCTTTGGGCTCAGCCTTAACTCTCTTCTGACTCTACCTAGCAGTCAACAGAGCGTGGACTGTGAGAGGAAAGCATGGATGACCAACTTTCAAATAATAAAGAATGGACTATAGCAAGCGAAATGTGGAAAATCCCCTTCCCTATATGTTTGTTGTCTTATACTGATATTTTTATAGCTCTCATTCCAATTAATCCACACATCAGGAGGGGATCGGGGCATGTGACATTTTAAAAGACATTTTAAAAGTAAATTACTATTAAGGCCAATTTGCAGAGGTTTAATTACAGAATCTGATAGATATTCCCCTTAATGTCTTCTCCATGAGATCTAGAAATGGTTGTAACTGGTAGTAGTACTGTCTTTTAATCCTAGCATAACTTATAGTAAGTAATGGAATAACATTTGAATAACAATTTTGCATGGAGTGCTCTTTCTCCAGGAATCTCCAAGCACCCTATACATATAAATCAGACTTCATTCTCCCCTAATTTACAAATTAAACTTGCATCCTAGGAGTTATGCTCAACTCTTTTCTCTCTCTCACCCCCTACATATCCAATTTGTTGGCAAGTCCTATCTCTCCCTTCATAGCAGCTCTCAAATATGCCCTCTTCTTTTCTATGACACTGCCACCCACCCTAGTGCAGGCCTTTGCCATCTCATTCCTGGATTATTGAAAGAGTGATCTTCTTAGCCTCAACTCTTTCCCCACTCAAGTCCATCCTCCATTCAGATTTCAAACTGATCTTCCTAAAGCACATATCTGATCATGTCACCCCCCCCACCCCCACCACTATGCAATAGATTCCAGTGGCTCCCTATTACCTTGAGGATCAAATGTCAAATCTTTTGTTTCACATGCAAGTCCCTCATAACCTGGTTTCCTTCTACACTCCCAGCATTCTAACACATTGCTCCACATACTCTGCGATCCAATGACCCTTGTGTTTTGGCTATTGCTTGCACAAGGCACACCCTTTCCAGAGTCCATGTGTTTTCACTGGCTGTCCTCCATTCCTAGAATTCTCTCTCTCCTCATCTTCATCTCCTGGCTTCCTTCTAGTTTCAGCTAAAATCCCACCTTCTATAAGGAACCTTTCTACACTACAACTTCCCCCTCCCCCTTAATACCAGTGCCTTCCCTTTGTAGGTTATCTCCAATTTATTCTGTCTACATCTTCTTTGTATGTAGTCTTTTTCCTGTTGCCTCCTCCACTAAACTGTAAGCTCTCTGAGAGCACATTTTGTTTTGTTCTGTTGTTTTCCCTTTCTCTGTAACCCCACTACTTAGCACAATGCCTGGTATATAGTAAATATTTGATAAATGCTTGTTGACTGATTGAAAAACAAAAAGACAATGGAGAAATAGAGAGCATGGCTTGCCAATACTTATAGACAATTCAGGATAAGAAGGGCCACCCTTATCTTCCCTGAGAAAGGTAAAAAAAAAAATAATATAGTAGTGATTGCCTGCCCAGCTCCAATTTCAGCCTAGCCTGTAAAAAGGTTAGGATGTTTGGGCTCAGAAGTCTGTGATTCTGAACTCACAATTACCCTGAAGCCCCACCTCTAGAGGTCATGCAGTGACTTGACTTGACAATTGGGCTATGATTCAGGGCAAAGGCTGTCCAATCTTGGGCTTCTATATGGGACTGTTTCCTTTTTATTTTTTTAATCTCTATGCCTAGTACAATACCTAGATATATCAGTAATGTTAAGAATACAAAGGCATACAAGTAAATACTTGTTTCCTTCAAGTCAGGTCAAGTACTGCCTTCTGCACAAAACTTTTCTTCATGCCTCTAGATCCTAGTGAACCCCCTCCCAGAAATGCATTCTATTTTTTAAGCATATATTTTGTATAGAGCTGGGTATTACATTTGTGATTTAATTGTACCAAGGAATACCCAGGTTAGAGAAAACCCTCTATTAATTCAGTCTGGTACCTTCTTTGTAATTTATAGTCTTAACTCAGGTCTTCCTGCCTTGGAGACCAGCTCTCTCTTCACTATGCCACACTGTCATATATTCTATATATCCTTATTGATTAACAACTTACTCCTGCTGAATGTAAGCTCCTTGAAGGCAGGGATTTCTTTTTTGTTGCTTTTTTTTCATCTCCAATGCTTAATACTGTACCTGGCATGCAGTATGAGTTTAATATATTCTTTTTAATAGATTAATCCACTTTTCCGTCAAACCTAAGTATCAAAATAGAAATGCTAAATTCCTTACTTTTGAAGAATAGCTCATTTTTAAAAAGCACTTTCACAAATACTTCCATCTTTGATCCTTAGAACAACCTCTGAGGTAGGTAGGCCAGGCAGACCTACGACAATTACCCCATAGCAAGTTAGTGGTGGAGCCAGGACAAGAGCCATAGTTTCCAAAGCTCTTCCTTCCTACTGCCTGTCATCATCATTGCTAAGGGTGATAGGTGCTCTGCAACTTGTGACCTGCTGGAAACCTGGAACAAGTTAAGCAGAAATAGTTAAATGTTATCAGATCCCTGTGGAAAAACACCACAGGCCAGGGAAGGTCTCCATTGGAAATCCTTCTATATTATGCTCACTTACTACCAGCCAGCACTCTGAAGTCCTAACTTCGGTAGTACTATTAAGCTCTGCTCATTATGATTCATTTTTATTGCATGGCCTCATTATGTGACAAAGCCTGTGCACAGAGGCCAGAGTGCTGTAGTCTCTGCCATCATTACTGTAGCAGAAACACTGCCCTTCAATCAGGGATACTGTTCCATGGATATTAATTTCCTTGCTCAGGGAATGACGACCCAGTAAATATTCTCTGGACTTTCTCACTTTCCAATGTGTGGCTGAACTTTCTTTGAATATAGCCCCTTAGAGGCAGGGATTACAGGCCCCAATTGTTTGCACATTCCATCTCTAATACCAGCACAGCTTCCCTCCCACCAAATTATTGTGTAGATAGTTTGTGCTTACTCATCTGTGCACATGTTTTTTCCTTTTAATAGATTATAATTTCCTTGAGGGCAAGGAATGTTTTGTTTTTGTTATCATATGGTTAATGCCTATTGGAGGTAACTTATGAAAAGTTTGTTGACTTTAATTGTCTTATCAAAAGTATATTCTCTAAGTTGCGCTCAGACACATAGCAATGTATCTCAAAAATGCAATGACAGTGAAATGGATTCTGAAAAGATGGCAGAGTAGGTCAGAAATTTCCAGGATCTCCAGATTTCCTCCAACAAACAGACAGAAAATTGCCATGAAATGAATGTAGAGCGGCAAAAATAAAGGGGGTAATGCAGTTGTGCTCCTAAGATAACTTGAGAGGACCTTAGGAAAGACAGTGGTCAGCAACAATATCTAACATTTATTAAGAACCTGGTATGTTCAAAGCATTGTCCTTTCTCTCATGGAGCATAAGATCTAGGTCAGGGTAACATCAACGCAAATTACCATAATATATGATAATACAAGATAAACGGATCAGAGAGTTATTTTTAAAATGTTATGAGGTCAGAGTGGAAGGTTTATTACCCAAGTCACCGCCAAGGCTAGGGATTAGGGATCAGGGAAGATATCCAAAAAAGGTGACATTAGGATTGGGTTTTAAAGGCAGGATGGAAATTCAGCAAGTAATGAGGAAAGAGCAATCTCCAAGGTACAGGAAACAGCCTGAGGAAGAATAGATTGAATCTGATAAAGCACTCATGGATATAAGGAATACAGAGACCAGAAGAGGAAGGAATCTAATGACTGTCTCTTGAACCTAAAAGTGACTTGTAACAAATGAATGATGCCATGACCTTGATGGTCAGGTCTCTCCATGGCCCATCATGCTGCATCTAGCACCTTGGCCTGGGCTATAGAAAAAGCACTAGACTGAAATTAGGAATCTTGAGGGCTAGTCCCAGTACACTGCTAACTAGCTTTATGACCTTGAGCAAAGTAGCTTCAGGTCTCAATTTATTTAAGAAAGGAAAGAGTTGCTCTAGATATTTTCAACAGTCCTTTGCAGATTCTATGAGACTATAAATAAATAGTTGGAAATAAATACCTAGAGATTTCAGCTTTTTGGGGGATGATGATTATTACCACATAATTTACATCCAATAGAATGTTAGCTCTTTGAGGGCATGGACTGTTTTTGCCTTTCTTTGCATCCTGAGTGCTTGGCCTAGTAACCTGAAACATAGTAAACATAATGCTTGCCAATTGATTGATAATATTTCTCCCAGTTGTTCATGATGGATTGGAGGGAGATCATATTACTTACTGTTGGTGTTAGTCTCTATAATCTAGGGAAGGCCTAAAAAAAAAAATCTGTCTCTATATCCCTTGGTGTCCTCTCTCTTTCCCCTTGTGATAATCAGTCATCAACAAACATTAGGTAGGTAATACAGATTTCATTATCCCCATTTCACAGATGGGGGAACAGAGACTCAGAGAGGTTAGGTGATCTTCCCATGCTCACAATGCTTAACAGTGTTAGAAGTGGAAGCTGAAACAAGGCCTTTTTGACCGCAAGCCCATTCGTTACAGTGTGCTGCCTCTGGCTACAGGTGTCTCAGCACTCTTCTAATGAGGTGATATCGGCTAGGGATGTTAACAGTCCATAGATCAGTAGCCATGAAGATGAGGGTTGGTGGGGGCTGGGGAGTGGAGTATCTTTAATTATGGCACTGACCCCATCTCCTTCCTTCCTAGATTGCTGAATTCATTGGCTCCTGCATTTGGTTTCCCACTGGTGATTTAAGCTGAAGAAATAGGCCCAGAGGCCTAGTGATAGGAACATCTTTTTCTATGAATTGAAAAATAAAGTGACAGTAAGCAGCCAGCAGATCCCAGTTCACAATGAAGTGAATATCAGTGTCGGTGGACATATTGACCTTGAAGTTTTAAAAGGCAGAACAAGAATTCTCGGGGCACATTATTACATATATTCTGAATGTCTTCACTGTATAAAGCAGAAAATCAATCCATTATGGACATGAGCATCTCTAGTGCATAGGGTTTTCTTTAAAACAAACATTCTAAAATGCAAGTGAAACATTGTGCTAGAAGAAAATCTATGGCTGTTCTCAGCTATGTGAAAAAACATGATATTCTCCATGGCTCATCATGGACTACTGGATTGAATGGCTGGGTTCTACTACAATGAGTTACAGGGAAGAGTGGAAAGTCACATAACCTAAAGAACAGCTCTCAATTCCTTCTTTGTCTGAAGGAGTACAATGATTTGAACCATAGGATCTCCAAGTTACTATGAAGCATTTGGAAGCTTCTCTTCAGCATAATCCAGTGGAAAAAGCACTGGCTTTCAAGTCTGATACTTACAACCTGTGTGACCTTGGACAAATCATTGAACTTTCCTGGGTCTCAGTTTCTTCATTTGTAAACTGAGGGGTCTGGGCTATATGGCCTCTGAGGTCTCTTTCAGTTCTAGAGCTATGATCATCCAGAAAGATCCATTCCTTACATATCTTTGGCTTTCCATCTACGGGTGTTAATGAATAAATCTCATTCTTCATGTTTATCACATCTGCAGAATACTCCATGGGGGAAAGAAATATGTTAACTACAAGAGGCAGCTTGTATGGGTCAGCTAGATGTCCAGGGAGCAAAATTAAGTTCTTCTAGGTAACTCAATGTAGTCTCACCATAGAGATCATGATGAGGTAAACAGGTTATAGAAATCACAGAAAATTAAAGTTGGATAGAATCTTGGAGGGCATTGAGCCTGGCACCCATCTTTCATAGATGAGGAAACTGCAGGTGAGAAGGAAGGTGAACACAAGGTCACATCAAGGGAGATGGAAAGAAAGATGTGTGTGTATAAGACCATAGATCATGTCAAGTCATAAGGGGTCTGACAGGTTGTGTGGTTCATAGGATCAAAGAAACAGTACATAAAGAGCCTTCAAATGCCATCTAGCCTAGTCCCCTCATTTAACAGATGAGGAAATCGAGTCTCAGAAAGTGAAGTGGGTAAGCTAAGGTCATACTCCAGGAAGAAAGAAAGTAAGAATTGCATCCATAGGACCATAGATTTAGAGTTGAAATGAACTATAGGGATCACTTATTTGAACACCATCAATTTTCAGATGAGATAACTGAAGCCTAAAATGATGAGAAAACTCAGAATAAATAAAAGAAGCCAGTATTCAAACTCAAGTCCTTTCACTTCATTCCATAATTCTTTCTACTCTATCATATGGCTGCATACTTATTCCAAAATAATCTGGGGAAAATACAAATGGAGGATATCACAACATTCTCCAGGTATACAAAACAATTATCTTTCTGGGACGTTGAAGGACAGCCATGAAAGGAGACAGTCATTAGATAACCTCTAACATTCCTTTCCCTTTAAAGTTCTTCTTGAAAAAGAGATTCCACTGTTAGGTATATACTGCCAAGGAGGTCAATGACAGAAAGGCCCCATATACACCAAAATATTTATAGCAGCACTTTTTGTAGCAGCAAAGAACTGGAAACAAAGTAAATGTCCATTGACTGGGCAACAGTCAAGCAATTATGGTAAATGAATGTAATAGAATATTGCATTCTGTAACAGCACATACAACTGTGCTACATATGATGAATGCCAAGAAACATGAAAAGATTTATAGGAGTTGATGCAAAAATGAGGAAGGTAGAACTAGGAAAACAATATACAAAAAGACTGTGACAATGTAAGTAGAAAGAACAAGAACAAAACAAAGCTAAAAGTTGTAGGATTATATTGACCAAATTTAGCCCCAAAGAAGAAGAGATAATGAGAAGGCCCTTCTATCTGCTTCTGTCTCATTGTAGAGGCTGAGGACTATGGCTGTGGATCATGACATAAACTGGTACATAGACTGGTACTATATGTGTAGGTATGTATATGTATACATATATGTATATATATACATATATATGCATATGTACACACACATAAGTGTGCTAAATTGTTTTTCTTCTCTCTTTTAATTCTTTGTCACAAGGGATTTCTCTCTTGGAGAGGAGGGGGTAAATATCTTGGGAAATATAGGAGATGGAAAATGGAAAGATAGTAATAAATTTTAAAAAAAGAAAATGTATAAAAATGGGTGCCAGAGGTGGGGGGAACTTTGGACAAAAAATGTTGGTAGGTTTTAGGCTGAAATCAGATTTGGAAGATGAGTCTTCCTGACTCCAGGCTCTGTGTCACCTGTTGTCTTCCTGTGTTCAAATCTGGCCTCACACACTAGCTGTGTGACCCTGGACAAGTCACTTCGCCCTGTTTGCCTCAGTTTCCTCATCTGAAAAATGAGCAGGATAAGAAATGGCAAACCACTCCAGTATCTTTGCCAAGAAAACCCCAAATGTGGTCACAAAGAGTCAGATACCATTGAAATATGATTGAATGGTCTACTTTTATCACTGATTTCAGTTATGGCCTACAACCAACCAATAAAAATTGCAGACTAAGTGCTATGGGCCATCTGAGGGGGTAAAAGGTTATTATTACTCAAGGGGTAATGAGAGCACTTAAAGAAGAATGTGACATTGGGGTTTGGACTAAAAGTGTATGTATGTACAAATGCATAAGTGGATCTAGGGAGAGTTGCTTACGAGACACAGAAAGCATCAAAAAACCTCCTTTGGTAGATCTTCATCACTGAACCTGGGTGTTTAGATTAGAATATTACTGAAAACAAATAAACAACAACAACATATATGTAAGAGTGGGTCTGAAGCCACCCAAACTCTGATACCTTAACTAGGTAAAAATACATTTCAACCAATCCAAAGATCTTGGACTAAGTATGAAATGCCTTTGAAAGTCATACAAGAGTCTTCCTGATACCAAGCCCAACACTTGATCCACCATGGCACCCAGCCACCCAAAAGCTGACTCAATTTAAAAATGTGATAGTACTTATCTATGAATTGAATTTTATTTATAATATGCATTGATAATGAAAGCCAAAGATCAATCCAGATACCATACAGAATGATGACAGCAGTTAGTAGTGACAATGCTTTGTATACTTTGAGCCTCATAATATTATGTTTTATTATTATATCCAGTTTACAGATGAAAAAAGAGGCTCAGAGTAGTGAAGTGAATTGTCCAATGTCACACAACTGGTTAATAATAGATATGGCCCTTATATATAGTTCTTTTGACTTAAAACCCCAGGGCTCTTTCCATGACATCACAACTTGTTGTGTAGTCATTTTTAGTCATGTCTGACTCTTCATGCCCCCATTTGGGGCTTTCTTGGCAGAGACACTAGAGTGGTTTTCTATTTCCTTTTTCAGTTCATTTTTATAGGTGAGGAAACTGAGGCAAACAGGTTTAAATCACTTTCCCAGAATCACACAGCTAGTAAGTGTCTGAGACTGGATTTGAACTCAGGTCTCCTTTACTCCAGGCTTAGCACTCTATCCCCTGTGCCACCTAGCTGCTCTGATATCATAGCTACTCCTGTTTTAGATGACATCTTGGACATCCCTTTTATCACTGGGTTCAGGTCTGTTATTTTTTTAATTTTTAAGACCTTTGTTCTATGAATTCCTCTGCATTTCATTGACACTTAAGGAAATCTGACACAGAGTGTAAAGGTGAAACAGATTTGATGTCTGACTAGCACATAGGGCCACCACGCTACTGATACAATCAAGGTCTTCCAGTGGGAACATGAATTTAAAAGGAGGGAATTTGCTGTCTTCAACATAGAAATCTCTCTGCCCTTAACTCTTCCTCCTTAACCCTCTGATTCCATCTAAAGAAGCTTGGGAGACTTCAAAGAACTTTCATGTTTGTGCATTTATCATGGGTGTATATCTTAAACCAATATTATGATTTTAAGCATGACCAAGGTAGCTGCTGAAATCTTCTAAAATGATTTCTGGCACAAGGCAAGATATACCTGGCGGAGCCAGAGCCTGGGAAAACAGAAAATTAAGCAGGATTCTGGCTTATATACATTCCAAGAATCTTTTTTTTTCTTTCCCCTTCATTCCTAACAAATCTTATTAATCATTTCAGAAATGTGTAGTCTCCTGACACTTTTACTATTATAGACTTGATGAAAAGGAGGTTTTTGATGTCCTGGAATGCCTTTTTATGTAGAGTGGCGCTTTTCCTACTGTGCATTGCTAACACTGGGGGTAACCTCTCCATAAGCAGAACACAGTTTAATTTTTTAAATTTTTTAAAAAATCCATTCAAAAGAGAACTGGTGATGAATTGTTGTTAAGAAATTGGGACTAGGTATTCAAAATGCTAGGCTAAGATGAAGCTGGGATACGTAGTAAGCATAGCCGCTAGCCATCTAAAAGAATCTTCCAAATGATCATTTATTTAGCTTTTTATATTAGTAGAGCCATGCACTGCCATTTTTATTAGCTCTTCCTCCCAGCAACCTTAGTGTGAATGAAGGAGTGGGGGGAGTGGAGGGAAGGGGAGATGGCTACCCTGGTTTGGAGAAACCTTACATGACATCCTATCAACTTTACAATCAAAACAAAGTGATAACAAATTACATGGTAACTTTGGACAGGGTAGATTACAAAAGCTTAGCAATGGACAGGATCATAGAGTTATCTCTTCCAAATCCCTCATTTTACTGATGAGGTAACTATGGCCCAAAAAGGAGAAATGACACATTCAGTGTCACGCAGCTAATGAGTAACAAGACCATAATGGCAAACCCAGCTCTGTTTTCATGATGCCAGATGGCCAGTCAACTCAGTCCAGTCACTTCGGCTCTATAGATGAGTATAGGATGGAAGGCTGAGCTCCCTAACTCTGTTCTCCCCTTCCCCAATAAAAGCTCCCACCTTCTACAATCCGGTCTCACTTGTGACTGCTCTCTAGCTCGAATCCCAGGGTGTCTAAACTCATCCCTCCTGCAGTTCTTTAAGAGATAGAAAAGCTGGCCTGCTTCTATCCTCGAGGTAAAAGGAGAGTTCAGTTTAATCTTGGGAGTTCTCTGGGTCCTCCCTTCTACCCTGGAGGAGGCAGGAAGCTGTCCTTGGTTCCCAACCAGAATCTTTCCTGGAAAGGGAAGGGATGCTTTCAAATAAACAGCCACAGACAATAACAATCTTTATTTTTTCCCCCCAGTCTAGAGGTGACTGCTGGTTAGCACCTCGACAGTCCGTCTGGGACTTGGGGGAGCAAGAAGCCAGGAATAATGAAGACTAATTTTAGTGCCTGTTGTTTTGCTTTTTCAGCATGTGAGGGAACAGCAGCAGGGATATTGGCTGCCAGATTATTAAAGGGGTAGGCACCTGGGAAAAGGGTAGTGAGTGCAAGAGTCAGTTCACTGGAGAGGGGAGGAAACCCGGCAGCCCACCTCCTCTGCCCTCCCTCCTGACCCCACACCAGGCATCATGGGAACCCAGGGAAACATCAGTGCTTAAAAAGACTGCCATAGCCAGGAAATGGGAGGCAGTGAGATGGGGCTTTCCACTCTCTCTGTCTATCTCAGCTTTCTCAAACCTCTTTGACCTCTATAATTTTACCCACCCACATCCTTGTCCCCAGGGGATCCCTTTAATACTCTGCCCTTGAGCTCTGTCAAATGATCTTGACTCTCTAGGGCAGCAGTTCCTAACCTAGGGACCTGTTGAAGTTTTGTAGATAGATTTTAGGAGGTGCGTGTATTTTTTCCCAAAAATATTTTGAAAACAGTGTTTCAATAGAATTGGTTTGCTTCGTAATATTACATATGTTATGCATTTTAAAAAATGTTCTGAGAATGAGTCCACAGCCTTCACCAAAATGCAAAATGGGTAAAGGACATAAAAGAGGGGTCAGCTCAGTGGATAGAGCACCGGCCCTAGAGTCAGGAGGACCTGAGTTCAAATCTGGCCTGAGACAACTTGACACTTACTAGCTGTGTGACCCTGGGCAAGTAAGTCACTTAACCCCATTGCCGAGGCCAAAAAAAAAAAAAAAGGACATAAAGAGGCTAAGAACTGATACAGCAATTTACTGCTTAGCTGCAGCTTATAATGTCAATGGTTTCCTTCCCACTCTTTGAAAACATCTTCCTACCTCAATACCCACCTATGGGCTTGGCAACCAGCTTGAGTTCACTGCTCAGCGTTAGGGGGCTCCCTGACTACAGCTGCCTACCCAGAGGAGGAAGGGAGCAGGCAGACATACACCATCCCCTTGGTTCCACGAGGCTGGGTGGCTCCAGTTTTCTGCTTTTCTTTTTCACCCTTCCGCTATTCTCCTTTGCAAGCTCTGCTGCTGCCACCATCAGGCCAACCTTTAAACTGAAGGCTTTGTCCAGTTTTAATATTCCAAAATACTTAGCTTGCTTCCCGTGTGGCATAAATGAATAAACGGGCCCCCTCCTCTCTGCCACGCTCCACTTTGCATCCCTCTAGATTGCTGTTTCATCAGCTTGGATGCAGAGAGACCCCTTGCAAGGAGAGGTTTCTGAGCCAGCTTATTGATGAAATAGAATTGACTGTGAAAGGGAAAGCCATAGTCTGGAGCCATTAAGTGGGACTGGACAGAGCCCTGGCCCCTGGAGACTGGGCCTGGGGGTGGCGTGTGGGACGAGCAAGCCTGTACAATTTATAACTGACTTAGTGGCTATTTCTATGTCTTGCCCTTCAGTTGCTATGGTATCCATGAAATAGGGTAGGGAAGGTTGATGGTTAGTTCCATTTGCAGCTGCATCCTGCTATGTGCCTAGGGATGAGGTTTAGGGTTTTAGTTCTACAAGTCCCATGTAATAAGTCAACCTGGCTGGAGTGTACTCTGAAACTGTGAAACTGTCATAGCTCCCAGCATTGCCAAAGGTGACAGGTGGACTGTCACACAGTGCCAGAGAGTCACCAGTGACACACACGCAGATGACAGGTAGAGATGGAAATTGTGGTGTAGCAGAGAACAAAAGAGAGAAAGAGGTTTTTGCTGAGATTGACGGGGGATGGTGGTAGTGGTCCTGGGGTCAGAAGGCCTGTGGGCTGTGCCAAAATCCTTATTCTCAGCTGCATGTCTGTACCCTTATGATTCCACTCAATGCCTTGGACAACTGAAACTCTCTTCTAATAGCTTTCTTTGGGTCTTTGTGTGTGTGTGTGTGTGTGTGTGTGTGTGTGTGTGTGTGTATGTATATGTCTCTCTCTCTATATATATAATGCTTTAGGACTACTCTCCTTGTTCTTCCTTTCTTCCTTCTATTGGAAAAGGAAGTGTCCCACTCCTATAGTCTAGCTGTCTGGACACACAACACTGGCAAGCCCACGAGCCAATCCTTCCAGAGCGGCCAGAGCCCAGACCTCCCTATCCAATTATCTCTGCTTTGCCAAAGACTGAGTTGGGTGAAGGAGAGAATAAAAATTGGCTTAGAATCATAGAGCAAGACAGGAAGAGAGCATGGATGAAATCCCAGGAAAGAGAGGCCAGCTTTGCTTCTCAGTGCCTTGAATACCCTGCTCCCTCAACCTTCAAGAACCCCCCCCCAAAAAACCCTTATGTACCTGTACACTCATCACACTTAGTTTGTGTCACTGGTCTAGGCAATCTTTGGATTTTATCTGTTCTTAAGGATGGATAAATCATCATTATCACCATCAAGCATTTGCCTAGCACCTATTTGTGCATGAGGCTATGGTAAATGAAGAGTATCATAACTTCTCCATGTCCCTAGGGTACCTACCTTCTCTAACACTTCTCTTTAGGTAAAACTGAAGGCAGACATGCTGATAGCAGGACATACATGCACAGGACATATAGATGGGAATAGGACAGCAATGAACCTGGAATCGGCCGTAAACAGCTCTGGGAGATCTCACTCCCCCATTTTATTTTAAAAGCAACAATGACAATAATAAAGTTTCACCAATCTAGCTTGCCTTAAGCACACAGAGAAAACAAGATGGTAACTGCAACCAATGCAAAAATTTAATAAAGATGGTGTTCCACATATTCACAAAGGGGTTAGCTGATGCTGGAGACTTACCCAATCTCTCCAACAGCTTCTCAGCTGGTCATTGGGCCATACAACCTTCGATTCCTAACAGTCTGGATCATAGGGTTATTAGCTCAGCTTCCTCTGGGACATAAATAACAATGTGTAAAGGTCATTGAGTTTCAATGACCTAACCTCTCCTTGTCATGTCCCTGTTTTTTTTTTTCCTGTTGGCTCCCTATTTTAGGCAGCTCTACCCTCTGACCACCTGTCTCAAGTGGCACAAGAAATCTGCCAGATGCTACTGTTACCCATGCAACACAAGAATTCTTCCTGCCATCCCTGACTTCTGATCTTTATTTTCCCAATTTTAAACCCTCCTTCTGCTCTCTCCATGGCCTCCCCACCATGGCTCAATGATGACCAGATAAGAGATTATTTTCATAGACATATACACTTTTAGTATTCATTCAAGATTTTTCACACTCAGTAAACAAATTGGGAACTCATTAGGTTATCTGCACAACAGGCCCTCTTCGAGGAGGTGTAGAGAGATCCAGGCAGAGACAAACCCTTTTCAGAGAAGTTACACCACAAGTAAAGATTAGAAACGGTGAAAATCATAGTTGTCTGTGCTACTGATCTACATATGTTTTATCATCACTGACCCGGAGCCTTGGAATAGAAAGTCCTAAGCTTAAGAAAAAATCTGTACTCACTGATATATCCTTGGTCAGTTTCTACCAACCAAATCTTTCCCCCATCCCATGTCATACCATAGAGAAACCAATGCTATGTCCAACATGACCAATGACAAACAGGGTGTCGGTTTCACCTATAAGTCTCCACGCAAGACAGCATCAATTCAGGTGATAGGTAAGCCTCACTGAACCTCTAAACAATTCCATAATAATTCTAAGCAGGATCCTGAATTCAATAATTGACACAATTTCCTAAGAAATGATATAGAATCAGTCTGAAGGAAATAAGATACACCTGCACTGCCACAAGTTCAGTGGTCTTAACTTTTTACCAGGTAGTGCAAACTGTGTCGTCTATGTAAGCAAACTAAAGTACAGTATGAAGAAACTAGTTGGTGTATTTGACTTATATAGACAATTCCTTGGGATAATTCAGGCTCAATAAATACATTAAAAAAATGATAGCAAGTTAGGGGCCTAAATTATTTAGAAAAGTGTCTCAAATAAATTCATTTTACTTTGCCTGTGTGTGTAGATATAGCCTGAGGATAGTAGATATATCTCTTTCCCCCATTCCAATCTTGAGAGACAATTGTCATTGAGTAGTTTTGTTTCTGGTTCTAAGCACTATTCTATTATTTATAGCAAGGGGTGTGTGTGTGTGTGTGTGTGTGTGTGTGTGTGTGTGTGTGTGTGTGTGTGATTTGCTGGAAACTTCTCCTGATTTGCTGGAAACTTCTTTGAGAAGGAACCTGATAAACATCCCCAGAAGGTCAAGTGTTTGAAATGATTCTCCTAGGACTATATTTCTTAGACCATCCTCTTTTGACTTTCCCATGACCTCATCCAGTCTACTATAGAATAACTGTATGGGAAGCAAGTTCAGGTCTTTCCATGTTACCAAGCACGACTACTGATGGCTGACATTTCTTTAAACCTCAGATTTGTGTTGGCTACCTACTTAACTAATACAGTGCATGCCTTGGAAAGACTTGTTTCCAAGCAGCTTATGCTAAGTTTTGGCTAGATATAAAGAAAACATTTATCCAATATTGACATTTACTGACTTCTAGATGTATATAGTCAGAATACTCATTTATGCCATGGTGAAAGGGGAATAAAGAAGAGGAGGACAATAAATGAAACTGTGTAATCCTTATCTCTTCTCAAGAATTAGAAAGAGGGAGTTAATGCAAGAAAGTATTTCTATAGCAATGGGATTGACCAGGAAAGGTTCCTGATCTTGTAACCCTTGCTTTGCTGTGACACCCCAAGTTCTAAGCAGATGGTGACAGGCTGGGGCTCTTCTATCCTTGGCTGTAAGACGCTTAAAGGAAGCAGGAAAAGGAGTTTCTTGAATGAAAGACACACAAGTATTCAAATCATTCAGCAGAGAGGCAGTGATCCCACAGTGATATCTATTTCCATACCCAGGGCCCAGCTCTCACCTGGCAAATTCTGCTTTGACATTTGGGTGGGGTTGAAGGGAACTACCCTGTGATAAAAGCACTAGAACTCCATGGTGACTTCTCTCCTGTAAAGGATGTGCTTACAAGGGGGCACTGAGATACACACTGGTGTCCTCATTGACAACCCCAGGAATGCCAACTACTTTTCACTGAAGGTAAAGTGAACATACAACCTCAGGAAAGAGTGAGAACTGCTCCATGAACCCTACAGCTTATGAGTATGAGCTCATGTGTTTGTCCAAGCCATCCTTTATGAAATGTTCCCCTTAAACTCAGGGGCCACTCTATTGATGAAAATTTGAATTAAACTTACTGGGCTTCTCCAATGTTGTTATAAAATCCCATTTCCCCTTTGAAGCCTAGGATGCATGCAGCACGTCTTCATTTTCTGGCTGACCTCAGAGTTACCAATGCCATTTCTGTTTTTACCTAAACATCCTGTGTCTTTGTTTCTAGGTTATTACAAATCATTATATGCCTACTAGCAATTGGAAAATGACCCCAAACCCCATCTCTTGTCCTTTATATCCCCATTTTACTCCAGCCCACTCCACCTATCAGTCTTACGACAATTGCTTTTTTTTCTGGCTCATTTTTTTCCAAAACAGTTTATCTTTTTATCTCCTTGGAAGAAAACTGCTCTATAAATCCAAAGTATCATTATTATTGTTGTTATTATTTTGCTATTGAAATCCTTTGAATTATCTCAAGATTATTCATGCGCTTTTTTTGGGCCTGCAATACAATACTGCCTAAGTCACCCCTACCAGGCTGAACAAAAAAGAATAAATTGTATCTTCAGGCCTAATCTCCTGCTTCACCATATCTCCTGCTGGCCCTCTCGCCCCCAGAACACAGGCACACACCATGCAGAACAGTTGTTTGGTACTGTGCCTAGCTGGCTATAGCATATCAATGAATAAGATCCTCCCTTTCTTGCCTAGGATGGGGCTAGCTGGGCATCCTCCAAGCAAATGTGGAGGAGATAGTCCCACCCCACATCCCCCTCTCCCTCCAGGGATTCTCCTCTTCAGCCGGTACTAGGTCTTTGTAAAGGGGGGTGGGCAAGAATCTCTGTAAGCAACCGTCACTCCCTACCCACGCACAGGGAAAAGAGAGCTGGCAAGGCCACTCTCCTACCCACCCCACCCAGCCATGCCCCCAGGCCCCCTTACCAGGCACCCTTATTTTGAAGTCCATGAGCCCTTGGCAACTATGCAGTGACCTTAAACTTCTTCTATAAAGAAGATGACTCTTCCTAGAAAAGCTTTCTCACTGCAGGGAAGAGCAAATCATAATCGGGGATATAAATACAAAAAATTATACTTGTTTCATCTTTTCCAATATGACATTTCTAAATAATAGCCAGTGTTTTCAAAGTTTTTGCCCCCTCCCAAATCCTTTCTCTAAAGCTCTTCCATCAAAGGCTCCACAACTTACTTTATCTTTCTTCATTTTTCTTGATGCCCCTGGCATTCACAGTATACTTTTGGAGGCACCCAAAGGGAGCTCTCTCTATGCTATCCAATTCCCCACACTCCTCATGGTTACAGAAGAACAGAATCCTAAAGTTAGAAGACAATAGAAAGAACTTTGAATATGGAGTCGGAGGGACCTCAGTTCAAATCCTGACTCTCACTAGCTGTATGACCTTGGGCAAGTCACTTCACTCCTCTGGACTTCAGTTTCCCTATGTATAAAATGAGGTGGGGTTGGACTAGATGGCCTTTAAAATCCTTTGCAGCTCTAAGTTCTGTATCCTCTCTGGGCCTCAATTCCCTAATCTGTAAAGTGAGGGAATGGGACTAAGATGCCCTTGAAAATCCTGTCTGGTTCTAAATCCATGATCCCATAATCTTGCCCTCAGAGGTCATCTGGTTCAACCCCACACCTGTAACTCTCGTTTCTTTCTGGTTCTTGTGTTGGTCATAACTTTTTCCACTCCCATTCTCCAGCAAGCCCTCCTACCTCAGGTATTCTTCCTCTGCCCCCCAACCTTGTTTTTTTCTCCCTGCGCTATTTGGGGCCATTTTCTTTATTCCCACTAAGGCTGACTCCACAACTAAACTTCTACCTGGGACGATGACCATTTAACAGCCTATTTTGGAAATCACTGTACCTACTAGGCCTGTAAGGGCAGCTAGCACCTGAGATGTTCATCACTTTCTTAGACTCTAAAATAAGTAGAGATGGTACCTTGGAAAAGCCGTTGAGATTACTCATCCAAATCAGGGACTGCTAGTAGGTGAAGTACAGATTTTTTTAGTTTTCAAAGGCAAATACAATATAAGCTCATTAAACCCAACCCAAGGGCCTATGATTCCAAAGATGGCAAAAAAGTCTTTGCAAAAATTGAATATATTGTGACATTTTCTGCTGTTCAGTTCAATTCAATAAATATTTATTAAGCACCTACTGTGTGCCAGTTACTATGATGCAACTAAGACAAAGAAAGATAGTTCCTGCCCTTAAGGAGCTTACAATCTTGGGGGGGGGGAGAAAGTAACCTGGAAAGGGGTGGGGCTGGAATTGCTATAGAGAATACTAGAACTCAAGTGACCCGGGTTGTTTCTGGGTCTAGGGGAGAGAGGGTAAAGGAGAACCTTTCTCTAAGATCATCTTATTTACGTAGATCACGCCAAATTCTCAGCCCTGTATAGCAATATCATTCCCTGAGCATTCTCAGAACTTGAGCTATAATGGAAGGTAGAGAAGCTTCAGTTCTGCTGTAATATTCTTCCCCTTTCCCTGGGCTATTCAGGAATGGGCATATGGTGGGTAGGATGGGGCAATAAGGAGGACCATGGAGAGGAGAGTTGTGGAAGAAGTGAAATGATAAAGGGGGTAAACAACAAGTTTTAAGTTTAAGAATAACAAGAGAATCAATTCTTTTTTTTTTTTTCATCCAGGGGCAGAACATGCCTCTTCTCTGCAGGAGGCAAATTGTGCTGTGACATTATCGGGCTTTCTACAAAGCACCACGGCCCTGACAGCTGAGGGAAGAGGCAGCCCCAGCAAGAAAGAAACCCACAAACACAGACGCACATTGGCAGCTCTCCATAGCCTTGTTGGGAGCTAGTCCCAGGGCTGTTGGCAGCAACCAAAAGGAAAGGAATGCCATTTATTCTTTCCACTGTTACCTTAAGAAAAATAAATAAACCATGGCTCCCAAGCTACCTTAAAACTTTCAGGGCATGTTGCCACAGTAGATCATTACCTTTAATTATGTTTTAATTTCTCATCTGTAAAGGGTTATAGGAGAAGTGGCTAGACAACAGACAATTTAAGAGTGGGGGTGTGATTGAAACCTGTCTTTGAAGAGCCAATCTATTAACTATGCTACCTGAGAAGCTTTAGAAAGCTGTTCGAGAGAATTGTGTGTTGCAGCCTTATTCCACCACAAGAAGACCAGGAATGAAATCACAGAGCAGGAAACAGAAGGGCTTTGTGGTCTTAGGGTTCTGTGGTCACACACAGGTGTCCAATGTGAGATGCTGCAAGGTGGCAAACAGATCTGTCTACCTGGCTGCCAGTCACAGCCTGGGACAAGAGCCCCCACAAATAAGCATTTTGGGGATGTGCTACCCACTGCTGCTCAACCTCAGTGCACTTCTCTGGAATGACATGTCAGGAAGATGCCAAAGAAGGAGAGACCCCTAATTTTTTAGTGAGTGACTGAGCATGGGAAGGAAAACCCCTGTTCATTGTCCCATGGAAGCTGTTTGAAGCCACATAGACTAATCCTCCTGAGCCCTTTTGGAATCTGGGGATAACTACCTCATAAAAGGAGGCTATGTGTAATGATGCTATGGAGTTATGGAACACGGAATATGAAATGAAAAAAAAAGATAAAATCCAGTGGTGGTTATAGGGGTACAGGGTAGAAGTTGTGAGATTTATATTACCAAAAGAGTATCCATGCTATGAAAAATATCTATATATCAAGACAAATAGATGCTCCTTTAAATACTTTGTAAGGAAATACATAAGATATGATCAACAAACTCCTTATTCCAGTACACGGATGCCATGTGTCCCAAGAGGCTTCTGAGATAACCAATTGGAGCGCTAGCTTGAAGTAGCTGCTTCATTATAATTCTAGCTCTTAGGGCTACAATGCACAGTTGAGAGAGGGAACTGAAGGAACTCTGATTGCCTGGCTCCTCTCTTGTCTGGTGGCCTTAATTCAGCACTTGGTTCTAGGTTCTCTTGGCTAAGGACCTGCTGGGCAGAGGAGGGGCAGCCTTCACAAAGCCCAGAGCACTTAGAAATAAACAAGGAGATATGAATTACATAATGCCATGATTCCTTCCTGCTGCACTCAAGGCTGAGGAGAGATGAAACAGCAGCTGAGTGCATTTAACCTTCTGAGGTAAACATTCTGAAGATCCATACGAGGCAGCAGCGGAGGAGCTCCGTGTCAAGAAATGAATAAGCAAAGTAGCAGTCACACACTCTCTAGTGATTCGGGCAGGGGAGCAGGCAGGGAGGCACACTCAAAACGGGCTCCTCATTTCTCTCTGGAGCCTAAATTCAAGCTCCTAAAGACATAGAAGACTAATCAGAAAGAAACATTTGCCCCACATAATAAGGGAAGAGAGCGCTGGCTTGTTCTCAAATCTTTTGCTAGGCAACTTTCAGAGTAAACCAGTAAAGGGGCCAGATTGTATATATGGATATATACCCACAGTTACACCCTTACTCACTCACTTATTCACTCAAGAAAGAAATAATCTTCTAAAATGGTAATATCACTGAAGCTGCCTCTGTGTCATTGTTCAGAGATAGTTCTTACTCATTCAGCATGAAAACTCCAGGCAAGACAATTTATCTTCCTGTTGCTGTAGGAGCCTTTGTGATGAGCAGAGGACCATTTGAATGTGTGTGTGTGTGTGTGTGTGTGTGTGTATACACACATACACTGTATGGGCACATAGATACACACACACACACAGATCCCTCATTAGAACTTATTAGATATAAGTGGAGTGTGAGCTAAGACACAGATAACAGGAAATATCTCACTGACTATGAATAACAACAGAAAGGGAACAGGAGGTAAGCTCTGTTTTGCTTACATTTGGTTTCTCCTTGCCAGGGGAAGGAAAGGAGGCATGCTGTTATGCTTGCAGAGCCGAAGTCATGCATGGCAGGGCTCTGCTTTCTCAAAAACTTTTACCCTTCATTTAATCAACAGATGGACTTGCTGTGTTGTATATTTTTCCCCGAATGTGAGTCCTGTCCCTCTAAGATCCGAGCTGGCACAGGCGCTGGCCTTGCGGTGCCACAGATGGTTCTGACGGCTTTGGCATTCCACGGCTCTTGGAAGGGACTGCTTGATCTATTCCCTTCAAACTCGATTCTACAGGTGATTTCTGATGCCCCCTGAAAAGGCAGCCACCGCGGATGCCTCTTGCCTAGCTCGGAGCCTCCCATTGTTGTCAGCCTCGCAGCCCCCCAAAGTTCTCTCCAGACACTCGGCGCGAGCTTTCCAGATCCCGCTAGGCTGGGCAGCAGAGAAAGAATGATCGCTCCAGGGGGCTCGACTGCGTTTTAGACAGGAAAAACCTGGCCCTCGGGCACAGAGCCCAGCACCACCCTGGAACCACCATTAAATCCAGGGCAAACTCTTTTATACAAATCTTTTTGGTAACCACTGCAAATGACTCCACCGCACGCTGGCTCGTGCAGGAATCGTAGCGCCTTCCGGCTCCTATACAATCACCCCGCGCGCTCTCCCTCACACACGCTCTCCCTCACACACACTCTCGCCAAACAGCTCCAGGGCCAGCTGAAATATCCATCCACACAAAGTCCCCTGGCTGCGATCTTAGGGGAGGAGGTGAAGAGAAGTTCAGAGTGGAAACGTACATATACACAGCTCCATTAACATCACCCGGACCTAAAGAACTAGTGATTTCATTCGCATGGGAGGGGGGTGGGTTTTTGTGGGTTTTGGTCTTTTCTTTCTTTCTTTCTTTTTTCCCTTGGGCATTTACAAAAGAGAGAAGAAGAACGTTCCCCTTCCCCCTCTCCCTCCTTCTCTCTCCCTCACTTTCAAAGGCGAAGAAACAGTAGCATGTTGTTGCATTTTAAAGGCAAAAGAAGCAGTGCCCTGTTTGAATCTCTGCCTGCCTGGCAGTGAGCGGCGCATCCATCAGTTTGAGTGGCCAATGCCTGCCCACATCCCTGCCCACTGCCTCAGTGACAACCCCGCCGCCGACTTTCTTTGCAACTCAAGTAATGCATCCGTCCTACCTTGGCTGAAAAGGAAGAAGCAGACGAAGAGCAGATCAAGCTGGAAAGGTTTCATTCCTTAGAGCGAACCGAGATGAAAGCCGGAGGAGGAACTTAGGTTTGCAGTTAGTTTCTCTTCTTCGCGGGCTCTCTAGTCTCCTCTGTCTCTGCTGCGTGTCCTTTCCCGAGCTCCGAGATCATCTGTCCGCCTGTCCGCCTGTCCGTCTGTCTTAGTCTGTGTCTATATTCTTGCAGCCAGCAGAAGTCGAGTAGCCTTTTTCAGCCGCCTCTGGAAACCTGGTTCCTCAGTAACGTACACACTCCTTGCAGATCCATTCTCAGCCTCTCAGCATCAGTCATACAGCTTCCTCCAGCAGGGCTCCTCCCACAGCAGTGAGTGAGGGAGAGAGAGGGTGTGAGTGACTGAGTGACAGCAGCTCCTTTCACTGAGGCTGGAGGGGTAGGAGAAGGAGGTGGGAGAGAAACAGGTCATAATTAAAGAGGAAATGCTGGTTTGGTGAGGAAGGGGGAAAGGAGCTAAACATCGTGAGGGTGAGGGAAACAATGTTTTCTTTTCTTTCTTTTTTCCCCCAAGGAGGAAAAGATTTGGCTTTTGCTCTTGCAATGGGCACACACACACAAAAAATCTCTGGCTGGGAACGTACCTCTGACTTTCTGTAAAATAACCTAATTTTGTTTAATAGGAATGAAGTAGATGATGGCTGTGCACAAATATGCATTTTCGGCCTCTGTAAGAAAGAGGGAAAGCAGAGGAGTAGGGTGAAATTGTGGCACTGTGTGTGCACTGAAGACACAGAGAGAAAGTATACAGAGGGGTGTGTGTGTGTGTGTGTGTGTGTGTGTGTGTGTGTGTGTGTGTGTGTGTGTTGAGCTGCATCTTTAGCTAGGACTTTAAAAATATGCAGCATTAGAGTCAGAGAGGTTTAAGAGATAAGCATTCAAGACTCCCCTTTCTTAGGAAGAATAGTAGGATCACAGTTTCAGAGCTGGAAAGGGCCTTACAGGTCATCTAGTCCAAGCCCCTCAATTTTACAGACTAGGAAACTGAGACCCTGAGCAGTGAAGTGATTTGCCAAGGTCTCACTGCTCATGACCCGCAGAGTCAGGATTTGAAGCCAGGTCCTCTAGCTCCAAAATCTGGCACATTTGCCAATTGTACCATCTTGCCTTTGTAAAGAAGAAAAGGACTGTATAAACAAGATGTTGGGACTTTATTTGGTTTTCAGCTGCAAAAGAAAATGCAAGAGAGGGAAAGGAAAAACACCCAGGTTTGTTTCTTCACCTCATTCTCCTCCCCCTTTTTTGTTTGTGCATTTCCTCAGAAGGGCCTGGGGGGGAGCAGCCTGTCTTTTGATTTGGAGTTTCTCTCAGAGAGCTGGGTTCCATCACTCCTTCAGAGCTTACTCCTTGCAAAGGTATTTTGAGTTCCTGGTGCCAAGGGCAGATCAAGGTCATAGCAAAGTTCCACTATTGTAAGAGCCCTATGACTTTTTGTCATTTACCAAATATCTCCTCTTCCTCTGTGGTACCAGATTAGGAAAATTTTTAAATCTAGTTGGTTCAGAAACATTTGTGAGTGTTTTTCATGTTTGGCACATCATCTCAGGTGAGGTTTGGGAGTTTAAAAAGAAAGAGAATGCACAGTCATACTTTGGAAGCACTTTAGGTAGTTTGGCAAAATTACATACATGAAGTAATTCTTAAGAATTTCAATTGCAAAAGCAACATATGCTGAAAAGTAGCGTAGGACTGAAAAGTTCTATGGGGATCAGGGGAACAATGTATCTTGATTTGTCCCATCCCATTCCAAATTCAGACCATTAATCTCATCAGATCCTGGTGCCTGGGTAGGACTTTCAAGTCTCTCTATATTAACATTACACACTCAATACCAGGGTTATTTGAAAGACAGCATAAACAGTATTAAGTGGAGGCATAAACTCTGTTGCTGGGAACTCTTGAGGCAAGGCCACGGGGCACATTCCAAATTTCAAGAGCCCAGATAGGATAGCTCTTACCCTTGTAGTAAAAGACAACTGGCTGCTGTTTATCAAAGGTTAACAAATTAGTAAGACTGTGTGCTAGGGTCAGTTCTTCTTTTCTCAACCATAATGGTTTGTTTGCGTAACTCAGTTCAGAAGAGGGTGTTAGCATGTCAAAGGGAGAGTTAAAACAAACATTAGTTTTGGGAACAAAAGAGTAAAAACAAAGCAAATGAGAATTGTGAGGTTGTGCTCTAAGGCTAAGACAAAAGAGTGTTCTGTCACTTAAATAAACTGGGCCAAGAAGGGAACCAGCAACACAACGTTAAGGTACTGGTTGGAAGAGGTAGATAAATATTATTCGAATGATGGACATTAGCTGTACACATAATTTAATTTAGGAGATAACACATGCCAGAGATGGCTCTTATGAATAATTACAAAAATTAATTAATATACCAAGGATGAATACCTATATGAGTACATATAGGTACACATGTACATATTTACACATGTATAATAATATTATTTTATATTTACTCACTTATTCTCATTTGACCCTCACGAAGAACCTAGGCAAAAGTATCATCATCATCATCATCATCATCAATCATCATCACCAGCACCACTACCCCCTCATTTTATAGAGGAGGAAATTGAAGCTCAGAGAGGATAAATAACTTGTTCATAGGTTTTCAGCTATTGTGTCGAAACCTAAACTGGAACCCATGTCTTCTGGCTTCAAATCCAGTGATTTGTCTTGTTCACTAACTTTCCAGCTACTTGTGGCAAGAGTTGTCGATCCAGTCCAATTTATGGAGGGTGGGAGGATTGGCCTCTGGCTCTAATTTCAAGAAAGAGGGGGACCTCATACCTAAGCCCTGGACAATTAGTTTTTAATCCTATTATGTGTGAATTGCACCCTAAAGAGGCATCGTGACACAACGGAGAAAGAAGTGAACTTGAACTTGGAGTCACAGGACCTGAGTTTGAAACACTGTTTTGTCACTTAGAAATGCCTGTGTGACCTTGGGCACCTCTCTGTGCCTCAGTTTCCTCGTCTGTAAAGTATACAGATTAGACTAGATAACCTCTAAAATCTCTCATAACTCCAGACCTATGACCACAAAAGACATTATATTTGATTCATGATTTATCATTTGCAGATTTTACTTATAATTTTGTCATCTCTTATAGAAATTCCTCATTGGCATAGGGCCCAGAATTGCTATGGAGGGAGAAAGATGGGAAGGGGGCTATGGGGGAGGATAGACTCCTCAGCGAGCGAGCGACACTCAGGGAGAGGAGATATAGCACGGATAATAAAAAATACAAGTAGCAATCCACAGAGACTCACTCACTGACTCCAGCACTCGCCCATGTGTTTCTCTCCCAGTCCCATGGGGGTGGGGGTAGGGGGGTCGGGAAGCTAGAAAGAGGGGAAGAGCGCCGACCTACTCCACTCTCCATCCTTGGCTTCCGGATGGGCTCGGATGTACCCCCGCCAGCTCCGTTCCCCCCAGTCTCCTCTCAGCCCTCGATGCCTCCGGACTCCGGCAGGAACCCAATAAACCGAGTGTTAAGTGATAAGCTGCCTGCCTCTAAAAGGGCCAGGAGGCATTTCAACCCTGAGTGCCGGCAAAACCACTGCAATTTTCGACAGACAGCACCTGGGAAAGAAGGAGAGAGTGGTACCTGAAGGACTGTGAAGCAGCACGGCTCCGGCGCCAGCCCAGACAGCCAACCCCCGGCCCTAAGCAAGAGGGGTCCTCATTTAGACTCACCTTCTGCGTGCTCTGGATTAGACCTCTTTGGCGCTTCCAGGTGCTCTGCGCTCATCTCCCTCCTTCGGACTGAATGGGAGAGGGAAGGAGAGGAGAGCGGAGCAGAGCAGAGCAGCTAAGTAGAGTGTAGAGCTGCTCCACCTGATGGAGGAGTGAGCGGGGACAGGCTCCAGCGCAGAGATAACTGGCCCCAGCCCTCTGGGCTGAGGACCAGCGCTGATGGGAAACCACCAGTCTTGGAATAAGCAGCACTGAGACAGGGCTCCTCAGAGGCAACTGGGTTGTCAATTCATGCAGAGGGTCATTTATACGGAGCTGGAAGGGACCACAGAGAACATTTAGCCTGAACCCCTGATGGGGGGTTTGAGACATAAACTGAAGAAAGGAAATAGAGCCGAAAGAAGTAAAAAAGGATTTGCCCAGTGGCAGAGAAGGAATTCTACCACAGGTCCTCTGACTTCAAATTTAGTGCTCTTTCTGCTTCACAGCACCTCCTCTTGTATTCGATGATTCAATAAGCACTTCTTTATTACCCTGCAGTTGGCTATAGCAAGAAAACATCGGTTGGAGTCCAAAGAGATGATTGAGGGGAAGGGGACTGGGGGGTGAGCAGGCTATATTATCATTGGGAAATCACTTAATGTCTCTGAGCCTGTTTTCTTATGGGTACAATGATGATAATAACTCATTAGGATCATAAATCTGGACCTGGAAGGAACCTCAAAGGTCATCTACTCTAACCCCTTCATTTTACAGATTAGGAAACTGAGGCCCAGGTAAATGAAATGACTTGCCAAAGGCCAAAGGTTTGCCTTTCTTTATATCCCCAGCACTTACGACAGTGCCTAGCACATAAGTAACTTATGCTTGTTGACTTGACAAAGGTAGTAAATTGTAATCCACAGAATTTTGAGATAAGATCCTCGGAAACATTAGTGGCACATGCATGAATATCTATTATTAAATGCCAGCTACGTATGCTGACACACCAGTATGCTAGCTCTTGAGAGATATATGAAGGTAAATAAGATAAAGGCCCTGTCTTCAAGATGCTTACTATCTGGTAAGGTAGTGCTTCCCACTATTGGAAATGTCCTCTGAGTCAAGTCAAGAGGCATTTACTAAATACTCACTACATGCCAGGTCTCAGACATTTATTAGCTGTGTGACCCTGGGCAAGTCACCTAACCCTATCTGCCTAGGTTCCTCATCTGTAAAATGTGCTGGAGAAGGAAATGGCAAAGCATTCTAGTATCTTTGCCAAGAAAACCCCAAATGGGGTCATGAAGAGTCAGACATGACCGAAACGACTTAACAAAAACAAGTGCCAGGCACCGTGCTAAGCTTTGGGAATGCAAACACAAGCAGAAAGAAAGACAGTCCCACCCCTGAAGAAGCTTGCATGCTAATGAGAGAAAGCAATACATTGAAAGAAGCTGAAAAGTGTGGAGAGGGGGCATGGTGGAAAAAAGTCTGGAGAGGCAGGGAAAGGCTGGCAGCCTTTGTGCCCACTGCAAAGTTTCTTCAGGGAGTAAGCCTCACTCTAGCAGGACCCAACTTTGCTGACTAGGAGGCAAATTGTGATGAACACTTCCTGTCCCCACTCCTACCCTCTCCTTATCCCCCAGCAGGATTGACTAGGAGTAGGTTGAGGGACCACGAAGAAGAAAGAGATAGAAGCAGCTGGATTTCTGGGCTGGAGTTCAGATTGCTGCTATATACCTATGAGTGTCCAAACCCTTCCTTACTCATTAAAATGATCTAGTGATCTTTCCCATTGAAAGTAATCTTGGGGGTCATCTAGTCCACTCCCCACATTTTACAGATGAGGAAAGTGAAGCCCTGTGAAGTGAAGAGAATAACCCAAAGTCATATAACTTGTTAATGGTTCAGCTGAAGTGAGGTCACATAGCTTGTTAGTGATTGAACTCAGGCTAGGAACCAGGCCTTCTGACTTCTCTGTCCATGTCTCTTCTCACTGCTCTGCATTGCCTCCCCCCACCTTTCTTCAGAACACCCATGCTCACAGCTTTGAGCATGAATCATCATGAGTCATGGGAGGAGAGGCAGATGGACCATCTTGGAGAAGAACAGATTTGTTGTATGAAATGGGAGGAGCTACTAAAAGCACAGAATT
Organism: Phascolarctos cinereus; assembly: GCF_003287225.1. Taxonomy (NCBI): domain Eukaryota; kingdom Metazoa; phylum Chordata; class Mammalia; order Diprotodontia; family Phascolarctidae; genus Phascolarctos; species Phascolarctos cinereus. The sequence goes on along the minus strand of NW_027556098.1, from coordinate 274,146,334 downwards.
AACTGTATCTTTAAACAACGTTTGTTAGGCACATTGGAAATCATCTTTAATTGTGTGTGTGTGTGTGTATGTGTGTGTGTGCGTGTGTGTGTGTGTGCTATGTGTGTTACATCCTATAACAGTTCCAAAAGACCTCCCCATGAAGGCATCAGAATATCCTGACTATTTTCCTTGCTGCCAACTCAGAATGCCAAGATCAGGCAGAGGGTCAGTGAGCAAGGTGCCCGTTTGTGCCGAGTGATAAGATGAGAGAAAGAGAAACAGCAATGAGAACCAAACGGTCTTCAGTACCTAAACTGGGTGACTATTTGCTTGTTTGATTTGGACAATCTCCAGTTAGACTCTTGCCCATAATTTACATAGCTTTATATTGTGATTTCCACACCATAAATTCCTAAGAGATTCCAAAAGACCAATGTCTGGCTGCAGATCACAGTTCTGAAGTTCATAAGAACACAGAAAAGGTAGGGCAGGTCACTCACCATGCTTTATAGAATTCTAGACTAGGTCAGGAAGACCTGGATTCAAATCCAACCTCATATACTTGCCATCTGTATAACTGTGGGTGAGCCTTAATCTCTCTGAGCCTCAGTTTCCTCATCTGCAAAATGGGAATGATGATACCAGCATCACTTACTTTACGCAGTTGTGAGGTTCACATCAGATAGTACACTTAAAATGATTTTCAGACTTCAAAGTACAACATAAATTTCAGCTACCATTATCACTTTCCTCATAGTAGTTCAATCCTAATGTAAATATAATATGTAATATACATATAATAATACATGAATTAATATATTCATAATATATTATGTTGTATATAATATAAAACATACATGATATGTTAATATATGCATATAATAATAAATACCATATAAATTTCAGTTATTATTATTATTACTTGCCTTGTAGTAGTTCAATCCTAATGTAAATACAATAATATATAATATATGATAATAATAAATGTAAATATAAATATAAATAACATGTAAGACTAATGTAAATATACATTAGTTGCTGTTGAGGATACAAAGATGAACACTTAATTTAGCCTTAAGGAACTTGCATGTGCCACAGGAAAAGAATAAACTGTGCACAGAGGAAGAAGAAATATAAAAAAGAGAGCAGTCGAATTAGATTTCCTTAGTATAAGGCACCTTCTAGCTATATGTTATTATCCTATGATTCCTAGACAGTTCAGCTGGAGAGATCAGCAGGCAAGCTTCCTGGAGGATCCAGATTTTGAGTTGGGTCGTAAAAATTGGGCATTAAAAAGACAAGCAAGGATGAGAGGCTATTGGAAGAAAGAGAATGGAATGAACAGAAGCACAGCTATGCCTATTTATGCCTAATATAGCATTTGTATGGGGAACAATTAGAAGTTCATATTAATTGGAGCTTAAGATTTCCAAAATGGGAATAATAGTTGGAGATAAATTTGGGGCCAGAACATAGAGGACTTTTAATGGCAGGCTAAAATGTTTGAATTTTATTCCTTTCATCAATAGTGACCTCTTCAATGTTTTTGAGCTTTTACTAGGGAGGGGCAAATGAGGTGTGGCCTCAGAGTGCAAATGTCTAGAAAGTTCCATGTTTTCCTTGTGGTGACTTCTATCCATGTATCTCACCTCATAGATCTCTATCAGTCTGTCATGCCAAATGGTACAATCACCCTCAGACTTCCATTGCTATGGTTCTTTCTGAGCCAGTCTTCTCTATCAACTCTCTTGTAGGGGAAGGACATATTATCTGGTGTAGGAAATGGACTATTTTCCTTACAAAATTGTGGTGAGACCATCTTCTGCACTACTATCATTTCTCTTCTCCCCACTCCCCCATCCCCACTCTCAATTAAATTGCTTCTGGTATTGTAACTCTTGGCTATTGCTCTGCAGCATTGGGAGAAAACCTGAAGGCTGTTAAGGATGCGTGCAGGAGGTATTACAGAGGTAGTCTCAATAGGATTAGATAACTGGATGTAGGTAGTGAGGGAATGGGAAAAATATGAAATTACTCTAAGGTTTCCTGCCCTAGGCAACCTTGGAAAAGAGTGATACCATTAATAGAGGCTTTAAGGATAGAAGAAGTAGGCCAAGAATAAGATAGTGAATTTGGTTGGAGAATGTTGAGACCTACACATAGTAAGCATTCAAAAATATTTATTAAATTAGTGGCATCTTAATGAGGGGAGGGGGGGAAAGAAAATCTTGACTTCAAGCCCGGCAACCTGAGCTTTAGCCTTAGTTGTGCGAGCTACTTGTACCAGTCTGGAAAAGTCACTTAATCTTTCTCTGCCTCATTTTCCTTGTCTGTAAAAATGATGGCATTGAACTAGATGATCCAGCTGTAAATTCTACTATGCTCTATGAATATAATCCAGATGCTACAACCTGCATTAGCAAAGCTGCCTAAAATGTTCAGTTAACTACTGATTATTCAGAGGGCACATTACCCCATTTGGGGATTATCTCTAGCCCCTTTTCACTCCCAGCTTTAAGAGCTGTAACCCAATCCAGTCTGGTTGAGTTGAATTGAACCTTGATTGTCTTTGTTAGCAACTCTGAATAAAAAGGCTTTGGTGTGGAAAAGGAGAGAAGGTGAAATTGCTAAGTAAAATAAAGTTTAGGGATTATCTAGGGTTTACCTTTTATATTTGTTCTCTTTCCACAACAAATAGAGAGCAGTCTATTAGGGTAAACCACCAAAGTATTATATTAAGACAAGAAACTCCCCAAAATCTTTGCTTACTTCATTAATTCCCCCCATATTAAAAAACCCCTTTTTTATCCCTAAGGTACTCATTGTTCTCTGAAAGTCATCCCAAGGAGACAGATATTTTTATTTATCAACTTTAATTTTGGGATTCTCAATTTCTGTTCTCCTTCCCCAAAGATGGAGGAAGGTAGAAAACAATGAAAAACTGTTCTCTTAGTCATTTTACAAGGCTGAGAGCAACAATAGAAGGAAATCAAGATGGCTTGTTTCCTGCAAAATTTGGGCTTTTGTGACCAGGGCGTGTGACTGGCATCTTTTCTCCCACCTTGTTGTATTTTCAAAAAATAGTCATTGAGACCACAGGTAGAGAGAGCCTGGCTTCTTCAAGGGACCTTGAGGCCCTGTGGAAGTATGACTGAATATAGGGGAAAGAGCATTGACTCTGAGGACCACAGTTCAGATCTTGCTTCTGATGTTTGTCACTTGTGTGACCTCGGGCAAATCACTTCATATCCCTGGGTATCAGTTTCCTCATCAGTAAAGTTAGGAGGTTGCATCAAATGGCGCTAAAGGTCCCTTCTAGCTTTGGCTCTCTGATCCGATGGTGTGTAGTCTGTAAAGGACAGAATTTCTGAGTTAAAGGGACCTTGAAAGCCATCTAGAAAAAGAACCCCTGTTTCTAACATACTTAACACAGGGTCACCTAGCCTTTACTTAAAGGTCTCAAGTGGGGAGTATCCTCTATCTCTCAAGACAGTTCAATCCACTTTTCCATATCTCTAATTGTTTGGAGAGGCTGGACCTGGAGTCAGGAAGACTCATCTTCCTGGGTTCAAATCTAGCCTTGGAAAATTACTAGCTGTGTGAAACTGGGAAAGTCATTTAGCCCTCTTAGCCTCAGTTCATCATCTGTAAAGTGATCTGGAGAAGGAAATGGTGAACCACTTCAGTATCTTTGCCAAGAAAACCCTCAATGGGGTCATGAAGAGCTGGATATGACTGGAATGAACAAACAACAATTGTTTGGAAGATTTTTCTGACATTAAGCCTAAATCTTCCTCTTAACTTCTACCCACTGCATCTAATTCTGTTTTCTGAGGCCAAGTAGAACGAGTATAATCCCTCTTCAATATCAGAACCCTTTGGATATTTGAAGGCAATTTTCATATCCCCTTCTACATCTTCCACACACTCCCATTCCCTTTCATTGATCCTCTCACGAAGTGAATTCTCTGCACCATCTATCATGGGTGTTCTCTTTTGGATGGTCATCGGCTTAACAATGTCCTTCCTTACATGTGGTACCCTCAACTGAACACACTACTTCATATGTGGCTCGACCAGGAGGCCAGAGTAAGGAGGGATATAACTTCCTTATTCCTGGATACTGTTCCTCTCTTAATACAGTTTACAATTGCATTAGTTCTCCAAGATGTCATTTTGTAATGTTAACTTATACTCACCTCGCTGTCCACTAAAACCCCTAGACCCTTTTCTGGCAGAATTGTTGCCCTTCCCGTGTGCACCATTTTTGAAGGTTACTCAAACTATTCTACTTTCAGTCTTCTCTGGTCTTCATAGTTCTGACCCTTTGCTCTTCAGATTGTACTCCCTTCCTTCCCTTTTCCTATCTCTGTCCAGAATATCCAGGGAAGTCTTGTACTCCATGCATACAAGTCAGCAAGAACCCCATCTATAACAGAAAAGGAATGATAGGAGCAGAATGGTGATAATGGGGGAAGACTTCTTTTAAGAGGTAAGTGTTGAGCTGAGTTTTGGAGGTAGTAAGGAACATGAATCACTCAAGTCTAACCTAGGGCCTCACATCCAATTTCTTGTTTCTTTGTATCCAATTTAACTTATCCTTCACTCTGGTATTAAGCCATTGTCAAACATCTGGCACATACCCGCCACCACTCTGGCTGTATTTTATAGGGATGGGTAATGAATCCAGACTATATATAGTTTGCAAAATGTGGAGCACACTTTAAGATGCACAGCACTACAGAAATGAAAGATATTTTTATCTTCTCAGCATCATTCCACAAAAGGGTCCAATTCCCTGGCAAAGCTGTTTAAGAACAACAGACCTGTTTAGCCTTGGCTTACTCTGGCACGCACAGTACTAGGTATTCAATTCATATATGAGCTGTATTACTTTTTTTCCCCAGCAAAGGCTGAGAGAGGATGTAATTTTCAGGGAAGGAGCATTATAAAACAAGAGGCAGTAATGCCCCATGCCATCCCTGATCATGGCAAATGCCCTAAGCTGGCCGCTTCCCATGGACATGGCCAATAGCATCTCCCTGAACTTTTTACTGACTTAGAAAATTAGTCCTGCATCGCTTGGGGATGCACATTGTGCCTTTGCTGTACATCTGAATGGGGAAAGTCCCTTGAAGAAGTGATAGCATTGAAAGTGGCAATCAGAGTTCTAATTGCATAGCTCCCCCTACAAGGGAGTCAGAGTCCGGAAGCTCACATCTGGTCTGCTCTTTTTCGATCCTAGTTTTTTAAAAGTTTATTTACCCTCTCCCTAGTTTGGAAGCTAACAACAACTCAAGCAACAGCTGTGGGAACATCTGCATTTCATTTCATGAAAATCCTTCAGACTTTCTCCGGAGATGGGCAGTGTTACTTCCTTTATGTTCTCTTGGGTTTACATAAAACTTTTTTTTTTCTCCAGAGGTCTTTTATTCTGGAGGAGATGAGACATTTGGATTAGTAACACTTTCTACTAACACAGTAGTAAAGAGCTTCCTGTCAAATTATTTGGCACAGAAAATCGTCCCAAAGTTTCAGATTTCCCAGACTCTCTAGAAAGATCCCTGGATTTGGAATCAGACCTAGGTTCAAATCCTGACTCTGCTACTTACCATTCATGTGACCTAAGGTAAGTCGTTTCACTTTTGTTCAATTCAGCAAGCATCTGTGGAAGTGATTTCTGGGTACCAGGTACTCCTGGATGGTGTATGTACAATGGCAAAAATGAAACAGTTGGGGCAGCTAGGTGGCCCAGTGGATAGAGCACAGGCCTTGGAGTCAGGAGGACCTGAGTTCAAATCCAACCTCAGACACTTGAGACTTATTAGCTGTGTGACCCTGGGCAAGTCACTTAACCCCAATTGCCTCAGAAAAAGAAAATCCCTGCCCTGGAGAAGCATTCTAAAAAGGGAAAGCCATGTATACACAAATAAATCCAAACTAAACATAGACAAAGAAGATGTAAAGTAGTCATCGGGTAGTAGGAGAGAACTAGAAAGAGAGTAGTGAATCAGGCAATGGAATTAGGGGTTCCAAGAGGAGGGAAGGAGGAGAGCATTCTCTGCAAAGGCATGGGGAGGAAGATGGGATGCAAAGTATGAGGTACAGTAAATAGGCCCATTTGCCTGGAACATACAGTGGGTATGGCTGGGAGGTTATGGGGGAGGTATGAAATCAGTATAGAAAGATAGGTTAGAGCAATATTGTGAAGGGCTCTAACCGCCAGAAAGAAGTTTGTATTTTATCTTAACGGCTATAGGGAGCCTCTGAAGTTTCTCGAGTAGGGGAATGACATCGCTAAAAGTAAGCTTTAGTGGCTTCCACACTTTAATGGCTGTGTGGAAGATGTAGTGGAGAGGAGAGAGATGGGAGGAAAGGAAACCAATTTACCTCTTTGAGTTTCATTTTCCTCATTTGTGAAATGGGAATGGACTAGATCAGTGAGTGGTGTCAAACTCAACTAAAAGCAGATCCCTGTGGGCTGCATATTAATTTCTAAAACCACAAATCAACATTATCTATGTCAGGAGTGGGGAACCTGAGCCTGGGTCCTCGAGTGCAGCCATGGATTCAGTCAAAGGACTGCACTTGAGGACCTAGAGGGCCACATGTGACCTCGAGGCTACGGGTTCCTCACCCCTGACTATTTTGTATGATACTTATTTGTTTTGTTAAACACTTACCAATTACATTTTAATCTGGATTGCACAGGCTTCTTGTGTCCTAAAGGAGGCAAATTTGATACCTCAGGACTAGATGATTCATGAGGACTCTTTCAACTTTAAATCTTATGATCTTAGGACTATTTCAACGCCAGTCTGGTAATTTTCCCTACCCTGCTTCCCTCCTCAACTCAGTTTCAGGAGATTTCTTGTAAATTTCTCTAAACTAGGAAGAACTAAACAGTGGTGGGTGTGCATAGGTGAACATACAGTCTAAGCTTCTAGCCCAGGCTCAATGCAAACCTAGGTGATCGATGTGACCTCTTCCTTTAAGAAGCAATGTGGCATCTAAGTGAGTATTCTAGACTGACCATCAGGGATTAGGGCTCACATTCTACCTCATAACCACAGACAATCCACCCCTTTAAGAATCTGTAAAATAGGGACTACTATCTAAAAGTACTTAGATCAAAGGATTGCTCTGAGGACCATATGCAAAAGTACATCTAAAGGACTTTGTAGATCTTAAAGTGCCAGATAAATGTTAGTTACTTTTTTTTTCTAATTTGGAAGTCAACCTGAGCATAAAACTATATCTACACAGGCCAAAGTGGGGGAATAATGCTACTGAACTAGATGATTCAAGCACAAGCTCTAGCTATTGAAGAAAAGTCTTGAGGCTCCAATTATTCAGATTGCTTTTCTACACGATCCTGCTTCCCCAGTGAGGGAAGTCACATTTTGCATTTCTTATCTAGATATAAGTACAATGTGAAGGAAGAACAGCCACAACTACTAAAGTATTCAACCTCAAATATTTCTGGACTTTTTGGATTGTTTTTAATGTTTGTTAAGTATTATATATCACAGAAGAGAGAGTTCCATCATTTTAGTTTTTTTTCTTTGAGATTGTGAGCTCCAGAAGGCAGGGACTCTGTGTGTATCAAGTCCCTGTGCAAATCCAGTGTGGCACCACTTGGTGCTTTTAATGAATAGAAAAAAAATTCCTGGGCCATGCATGAGTATTAGTTGCATATGTCAGGGAACTTATCCTTAGAACATGTCCAACAGTCCAGATTTGGAAGTCTGCAGGCACAAAAGGGGACCTAGTTCTAATCAACGACCATATATGAAAATACAGAACAAAAAGAAAAAGATTTTGTAGCTGGGCATGGTGGCTCCTGCCTGCTGCTGAGGAGGATGAGGCTGATGGGGATCTCTTAAATTGGGGAATTCTGAGATGCACTCGGGTTAACACTATACTGAATCCATCACCAATGTAGTGAGCCCTAGAAACGAAGAGCCAAAGAGGAGAGGGGGCCGTCAGAGGATGCCTACAAAGGGGAACTAGCCAGGTGAGGCATTACGTAGGTCAAAATACTCATGCTGATCAGCTGTGGGTTTGGACCTGTGAGTGGCCGCTGCATTTCCAGCCTGGTTGAGATAGGCACAGTCAGTCTGGAGGGAAAATCCTTTGTGGATTTGTGGTTCTCCAGTTAGAAAAGAGTCAGTGTAACAATCATGACAGGGAAGCTAGAGTTCTAGACTGAAGACCATAAATTTAGAGTTATGTGGCTCTCTAGTCCACTCCCCATTATTTTCTAGATAAAGAAACAGAGGCCTAGAAAGGGAAGGGATGTGCCCAAGGTCACACAGATAATAAGTGTCAGAGTCATGATTTTAATTCAGGTCCTAGACTCCAAATTCAGCATTATTTTTAGTGTACTGTTAAAAAAAATGGCTCAAAGAAACCCACTTTCCACCTCCTACTTTGGCCAGATGAAGTATCTTTTCTTCTAAAGAGCGTGAATTCTGTATAGAACAGACAAAAATATTGCTGCTTCCCACTGTCAGTAGGATAGACCCTAAATTATTTTCTTAGCAGCAGCGATAGATCTGAAGACATCATTCAAGATCTGTTTCCTAGTCCTCCTTCTGACCCAAAGCATGGACTTGCAGTTAGGAGGGTAAAGGCTTTCCATACTTTGGTGACAGACAAAAGTAAAGCTAACTCATTCACCTGGGCATTGAGCCCATGATCTTGGCTTCAGTAACATGATGCCCTAACCAACCAAATCACTCAGCCAGGCTCATATTACAGATATGACTGTGGGGTCCCATCCAGGCCTGTTTCTCTCCCATGAATAACTGTGGGAGTCTACCAGAAACTCAAGTGAATATTTGCTCCCTTCTCCAGACAACTTGTAGCAACAGCTGACACTTGCATAGAACGTGATTTGATAGCAATATCTGCAAAGTGTCAGGGAGGGGAGGGGATCAATAAACTTAATTTACTTGGAATAATTCATTGCCCAACCAGAGTTTTCAGCCAGGGCAGACAAATTCTACACTAACTCAGCTCAGCCACCCAGATCACGAGGAGCCCAGCATATCTATCTTTTGGATGGGATGTAAAACTGAGCTTCTTGCTATCATCAATGACTCCTCTCACACTACCATTCTAGAGGGAGGGATATAGTTTGGTGGTCCATTAAAAAAAGTGATGTATTAGATTTACTGATTTTCCCTCTCCACTTTTGCCTGAAATGATCTGCTTCTGCTTTCCTTTAAACTTCTGTGTTTTGCTCTCTGGTTGTTTCTCTCTGAGAACTGTGTTCCACTCCAGAGGAAGGAAAAGGCACCAATTCAATTGAGTTCAATTATCATTTATTAAGCACTTGCTATTATGTACACAACACTGTGATGGACCATGGGCATGCAAAGATAGATTCAGCACAGTCCCTGCTCATGAAGACTTTACAATTTAACTAAAGGGAGAGGTGGTGAAGATACCCGCACAGCTGACTATGATACAAAAAAGCATGAGATAAGGGCAAAGGAGAGATGAGGCAAAGGGATATGAGCATTATGAAGGCAGGGAAATCATTTTCCTATGGGAGGCACTAGGAAGATGTCAGAGAAGACGGTATTTGAGCAGATTGTGAATCCTCAAGGGCTGGGAGCGTCTTTTTGCCTTTTTTTGAAAACCCAGCATTTAGCAAAGTATCTGGCACTTATTAAATGATTATTGACTGACTCATTGACTGACTGAGAAAGGCCTTGAAGAATGAAAGCATCTCTAAGAGAGAGAGATACCTAGATAAGAAGCTTATACTTGAATTAGTAAGTAATGTAGCACTCCTGAAAGGTTTTGAGTAAAGGAGGGATGTGAGGCATTCAGAAAACTATTCGGTAATGCTGTGAAGGCCAGATGAAAGAGGGAGAACACTGTAGGCAGGAATGCCAGGGAGGAAGATGGTAGAAAACCCCAAGTGAGAAAAGTGGATGGCCTGAACTAGGATCTTTGTGGTGGGAAAGGGAAAGAGATGAGAGATGTGAGGGTATCACACAGTTAGAATCAACGGGGATCGGCCATTTCTCAGATGTGGGAAACTGAGGAAGAAAAGAGTCAGGGGTGACTCTGAAATAATAAGTTTGAGTGATTGGATAATGGTACCTTCAATAGTATACTCCTTCTCCTCTTCCTCCTCCTCCCACAATCACCACCACACCACTGCAACCACCATCACTAATATCACCACTCAACCATCACCACCTCACTACAACCACCACCATGAATACCACCACCACTACAGTCAGCAACTGCCACTGCTACTGCTACCAGTTAGCTAGCTAGCATTTATATAGTGCTTTAAGGTTTTAAAAGTTCAGTATACATTTTCTCATTTGATACAACAACCCTATGAAATAGATAGATATTATTATTATTATTATTATTATCTTCCTTTTACAGATGAGGAAACAGAGAGGTTAAGTGACTTGCTCAAGGTCATACAGCCAGTAAATATCTGAGGTGGGATGTGAATTCAAGTCTTCTTGACTCCAGATCTAATTCTTTTACCCACTGTGCTATATGGATAAGGGGACGGCCAGGATTTTTTTTTTTTGGAGGAAGATGATGGTAAGTTCTTGATATCTTGAGTTTGTAATGTTACTAGGACATTCAGATCATGTAGATAGTTGGAAATAGGGAAGTGGAGCTCAGGAGAGATGTTGGGGTGGGGTGAGGTTGATGGATAAACTACAGAGATAGAGATTTGGGAGTCTTCTCCATGGAGATGTAAAAAAAGGTAGTAGTGGATGAGATCACCAAGGGAGATAGTACAGAGGGAGAGAAGAGGTATGAGTCAAGAACTCTGGGAGAGATGCCCACATTTAAGGGTGCTGGAGATGGATGAGGGTTATTTTGTTTGGGATGGTTCTTCTTTCCTCAATCTCATCAGGAGATGAGATTAGAAAATAGCAGGAAGAATTTCTTTTAGAAACAAAGAAGAATGCCTTATTGTAATGATAGAAAAACACTGGAATGGGTTACCAAGACAGCTTGTAAAGTATCTTTCAGATAAATACTGCACAGATACGTGAACTAAATGACCTCTTAAGGTCCTTTACATCCCAGTGATTCTCTGTCATGTGTAAAATGGTTTGCAGTAGGACATGCTATGTAATAGCAGCCATGTGAGAAGTCATCAAGAGAGAATCAATCCAGGGGCCCCCTCCCTTCTTTGTTCCAATGCAGTCTTCTCTAGCATAGAGTTAAATGCTGGCTCAGCAACTTTTACTTTAGGGTATAGGACAGGAAGTGAAGAGGAACCCGCAAACCCAGGTGAAACAGCTAAGGGAGTCTGGAGAGACAGAATGTAATTATAAGGCAATTTCATTGCTAATTATGAGAATGCCACTTTTCCCTTTAACTACCTGAGATTCAGTGATCACCCAGAGATTGGCTCCCTACTGCTTCTTTATGCTTCCACTAAAGGAAAAGGTAAAACAGTGTGACTACGAGCCATTAGCCAGGTGGGGCACCAACATGCTGCTTGAGGTCACTGAATCTCAGAACTGTGAGGAACCTCAAGGTTTATCTCCTTCAGGCCACACCTAACCAAAAATCCCCTTAGTGTTTATCATCAACAAGTTACTGCTCAGCTTCTGCTTGAAAACATCCAGGGATGGGAAGCCCCCTGCCTCCAGAGGCAGCCTGGTCAAGACATAACCCATGATGTCATTGGTCCTCTTCAAAAACAAAGGACAAACAACATCAGTGATTCCATTGCTAAACAATGCTAATTGTTTGGAAGTCCTCCCATACATCCAACTGAAATCTGTTTTCTAGAAATGACAGAAATCTTAATTCTATGGATTTATGAAATCCTGTATCTTTCTGAGCCTTAACTAACCCATTTGTAAAAATTAGGGAGTAGATTAAAAAAAAAGTAGAGAGAAATGTCTGTCTCCCTTGCCTTTCAGTAAGGTAGTAATGGCAAAAATGGAAACCTCCATAAAGCATTTATGTTGTTATTGGGGTTTTTTTTTTTACTTTTATGTATTTTTGATACTGGTGAAAGTGGGAGAAAATTAGTTAATCAATTCACATTGGTGTAGTACATTTGATATATAAAGCATTGTGCAATAGCTATAGGGGATACAGAGTTATCAGAGAGTATCTGTCTTGAAGCAACTTAGAATTTCATCTGGGTAGACAAAACATATATACATAAATAGATAACTGCCAGCACAGCAATGTAGGCTAAGTGCTCTATGAGTGTTGTAGAAAGACATTGGATGGTTAGGGTATTTGGAAGAGAAAGGGTTCACTGTATATGTGGGGAAGCATAGAAGAAATAGGACTCGAACTTGGCTGTATGGAATGGGTTGTTGTTGTTCAGTTGTTTCAGTTGTATCTGGCTCTGTGACCCAATGTAGGGTTTTCTTGGAAAAGATACTGGAGTGGCTTGCCATTTCCTTTTCCAACTTATTTTACAGAAGAGGAAGCTGAGGCAAACAGGGTTAAGTGACTTGCCCAGGGTCACATGGCTAGCAAGTGTCTGAGGCCAGATTTGAACTCAGGAAGTTGAGTATTCCTAACTCTAGGCCCAGTGTTCTATCCATTGTGCTACCTAAGGTAATCTTTGACTTTAAGTTTTCTTTTGTCCATTTCATTTTTCCTTCACCCAAGTCCTACTGAGATACCTCTTTGTAGTGCAGAGGTGACCCTAGTAGCATGCTCAAGGAATACAAGTTCTGGTAGGTCTCATCAATCCAGAAATCTTTAAATGTCAGCCTAGGGATGGACAGAACATTCTTTGTGTGAGGACCAGTTTAAGTTCAGAGAGGCTGATTACTATGGAAGCTGAACTTAGGGTTATGAACTTTTCAGCCAGAGTAACTCATGGCATAAGTATATTCCAAATTATGATGGGGACTGCGTTCCATATTGTCAGAGGGGATGTCCACATTGATTAAGTTACTGAGTCTTGAAGCATGGGTTCATTTTCATTTGACTGAGGCAAATCTTGTAATAATAACTGACATTTATTTAGCACCTTATATATGGCACCTCATTTGATCCTCATGAAGACTCTGTAAGGTTGTTAATATTATTATTCTTGTTTAACAGATGAGGACCTTGAGACTGTGAAGGGGTCAGTGACCTGTTGTTGGTGGTCCGAGGCAGGATTCAAACCTAGGTCTTCCTGAATTGGAGTTAAGTATTCTATTACTCCATGCTACCTGGCATATAATGCACATGACAAAGATGATAGCATATATATTTTGTGCAAAAACCCTCCAAATCATTCTTAGACATTGTTCTAGGATGGTGTGGTTCTCCCACATGGATTGTAAAATGGAAAGAAGTCAAGGATCAGACCTAAGGATCACTATCGGTGGTTGCTTCTTTCCCCCCCCCCCTTTTCTAATGGAGTAGGACAGAAATCAGAACGCTCTTCTGTGGTTGTCCTCTCTCCTTTCTGTGGACATCTCAGATACTATTTTACCTACCTAACCCTGGGCTCCTTAGCTAAATACTATTCTCATCAGGAAGGTGGACGCTGCACTAGATGAGGAAGAGGAGAGAAAGGAGGGCCAAGGATGGTGGTGTTGTGACAAGCAGGAACATGAATCATAGATGCCCTTTGATTTTCCAGGAATGAAAATATGACCAAAAAGTTGGTAGAAGTAGCATGCTAATGTAGAAAGAAAGAGTCCTGGATTCTTGGGACTAGGGTTCAAGTCCCAGGTCTTAGGACATGTGCAATTTCAGGGCAAGTCACTCAATCTCTCTGGGCTTCACTTCTTCATGTGTAAAATGGAGGGGTCAGACTAGATGACCTTAAAGGTCCCTTCTGCTTCTAAATCTATGATCCACTGTAGCAGTTCAACTCAGATGTCTTGTGATGAATGCTAGTAGTCTAACAAAGGATCATGGGAGAACAGGGGACAGTGAGCTGAAGAGGACCTTAAAGGTCATTAACATAACTGATCATTTTGCAGATGGAGAAGCAGAGGACCAGAGAATTTACATAACTTGTAAGAGGTCACACATGCACTAAGAGCCAGAGCTTGGATTTGAACCTGGATCTCATGACCCCAAATTCAGCCTTCTTTCTACTGCATTTTGCACTTCCAGAGAAGGCTCTGAAAGGCTTTATGTAACCAAAGTCCCAATCAGATTTATGTCTTTGACACATCCACTCCCTCTATCCCCCCAATAAGCAATAAGACCTGACAGGAAGAACAATTGTGGGTGACAGAGGCATAGAGTAAATCACTGAGAGAGTTGTCTGTCTAAGTGCTATTGTGAGAATGAACAAAATGTATAAAAGGAGGAAAGTGATTAGTCCTTGGTGAAGACATAGACACCATCACTCAGGGTTTCCTTGCAAACTCCCCTGGGAAGAACACTTGCAAAAACTAGTTCATAACTCTGCATGGCCCTTCTCCTTCTGAAGTGTGTAGATGTAGGGCATGGGGGTTCCCAGTGAGGGGCTTTGGGAGCACAAGGAAGATTTACACTGGGCATGGCTGCAGAATAAGGAAGGTCAGGCAGAGGGGGCTAAGCATAGCTGTGTGAGCCCCACAGTCAAACCACAGAGGAGATGAGATTTTTCATTCATTCACTCATTCATTCATTCATTCATTCATTCATTCATTCATTCATTCATTCATAGGCACCTTGCCTGGTTTAGTACCTAGCCGCTTATAATAATCCCTTATTGGGAGAATGCTGCTGTTGTTATTTGTTCTTCATTTTTTTTTTTGGTGAGGCAATCGTGGTTAAGTGACTTGCCCAGGGTCACACAGCTAGTAAGTTTCAGGTGTCGGAGGTCAGATTTGAACTCAGGTCCTCCTGACTCCAAGGCCAGAGCTCTATATATTGCCACCTAGCTGTCCCCTTTGTCTTTCATTCTTCAAGAAGACCAATGACATCACAAGGGTGGTGCTTTGATTTAATGCATGAATTGAATTGAAGTGAGGCAGGGTTGCACAAAGTTGTCAGCCTCACTCTCTTCTCCAGAGTCATCTAAGTCCAGAGGCAAGACAAAAGTCAAGACGACTGGCAATGGCCTGGGATGCAGTGGATGACCCTGGCCTTGCTAAATTCCGGGTAATTGAAGGGACCTGTAAGAATAACAGCAATAAGGATAATGCCCTAGACCCATGTTGCACTTTCATTCTGAATAACTCAGAGCATATTCATGTGAGTCATTACATTCACAGTTCCAGCATCCCTTCCCTATGTGGTAAGGAAGGGCAGGCTTCTTTGTCCCCATTTTACAGAGGGAGAAATTGAGAACCAAAGAAGCAACAACTAAAATCCCAGTGAAATGCAGGGACACAGACAAAATTAGAATTTGGTTCTACTGCCTCCCAGCTTAGGACTATGCTTGACTTTTTTGAGGTCACATCACCCAATATGATCCCAGAGATATACAATTGAACCAAGAATTCAATTTAATTCAATTCAACAAGCATTTATTGAGTACCTATTGTGGGCCCAGACACTGAGGATACAGACAGAAACCATAACACATAATAAGTGCATAGGTAAGAAGATATAAAATGTATACAATAAATACCAAGTAGTGGAGTGAAGCATTACTAACTAGAAGAATCAAGAATGGGAGGAAGAATTCACAGGAGCCCAGGCTTCACGAGGAGCTGGCAGATGAATTGTGCTTTGGAGGATGCTTGGGATTGTATGAGGTGAAGAAAAGGAGGAGAGAGAAGATTTCAAATAAGGGGTATGACCTCGGCAAAGCAAAGGATCCAGGCTGCAATGCTGTATACAGTACAAGCATATAGTTCAGTGTGCCTGAAACAGAGAACGTGTCATCTATACTGAAAACCAGGATGTGATCATTTAAATGGCAGCTAGGGGAATTGGCATGTCATCTTAGAGACAATAGGGATGCACAAGAGTTTCTTCATTAGTTTTAAATGCCCTCACTGGCTCTCATAAATGCCCTTCCATTGTTCATATGTGTTTTCCCCTCTAATATCAGAACGACATTTGCCAAGATAAGGTACAAATATCTAACTATGTGATGATGCAAAGTTGGAAGGCCCTATGTTCAGTGACATTGTGAGACATCCCTGGGCAAGAATAGAAGTCTTTATACCCACATAAGGCTAGACAGCAGCATCCATAGTCAGCTATCCTTAACAATTAGTTTTCCTCTTCCTTGAAATTTTCAGATCTGTGTCCTTCATTTCTCCCCATTTTGTCTTTAAACATATTGATTTTTTTTACTTGAAATGACAGTGTATTCTGCTTTGGACCAACCTAAGACACAATTCTGGTTACTGATTCTTCTGACAAACAATGGGCCATAACTGGCATATTTTAATCCCAAAATGGCATCTGAAAGCGGTTTTGCAATGTCGCCAAGCCAGCACTTTTAGAAGCATCTGACTGTATTAATTTCGGTCTCTTTCCTGAGGTTTGCAGGAAACTAAAATGTAAAAAATGCTGTGGAAAAAAATTAAAGCAAGATTGAAAAAAAGGGAGGGGGGAAAGACTGACAGGAAAGCAGGCTTCCTTGGGACAGCTCCTACTGACTGCTGCTGGCTGTGGTCTCATCCTCCTTTCCACATATCAACACTTGGGAAAGGAAAACAGCATCCTTTTCCTCTCAGAGTTCAGCCATTAGTCAGTTTTCTCTAAACATTGGAGATATATGACTATATGCTATTAAACACGCTTGAGGCAATGCACTGGGGCTTTTAGCTTAGGTTGTAAACATTTCTAGCCAGCTTTTTGTTTCTGGGTTATTGTAGCCTTTCTTTGTCCAATTCAGGGCCTAAGGGAGAAAACAAAACCAGTTTCACCAACTTGCAACGTTGGTTTATAACACTTGACTTTCAGACATTCCTCTGTACTGAAGATGAGTAGCCCTGGAATTTGAAGCCTTATCTTCAGGGTCTCTGACAACAAACCTACTCTAACTGTTCATTTACGATGAGAATTTGAAGCAAGTTCCACTTGAGCATTATATCTCCCTTTAAACAGGATCTTTATTTGTCTGATTCCTTCCCCTTCTCTGCCCACCACCAAAGCCTCAAATTTCCTTAGCTACAAGATATTTTTTTAAAATTCTTGCAAAAGCATTGGTTTCTCTTGCCTAATTTTTGCAACCTGCATTTTCCAGTTTCTCACCAGTAGGTGGACACATTCATGTTCGATTTATACCCCATTTCTAGCATGTTGACTCATGCCCTGCTCAGTCCTAGAGATCTCCAGGAAGGATTGAACAGTCATCTGTGGTTTATCAAGAGTGTGGGGGTGGGAGGTAGAGAGGGACAGGTGCTAAGATTTTAGAAGAAAAAATAGCAGAAGGGTGGAGGTGAGCATAAATTTAAAATAACTAATATCATTCTGTCTCTTATCACCCAGCTGGTTTTGATGGTTGGCAAGGGAAAATGACAAAAGTCAGAAACGTGGGACAATGATAATGAGGATGAGACTGAGGATGACTGTGTTTTTCAAGTAAAGGGCAAGGGCTCAGGAAGAATAGAAAATGTACGGGGTCATCAATTGTTAAACTTTTTTAGGAAATGTGATGTTAATGAGGAGAACTTCTGGTGTGGGGGTGCGAGGACTCTATTGGTATAGATCAGGAACTTGACTATAACTAGGAGTGTGCTAGTAAATGCTTAATAACCAGCTATGGAAAAAAATGTACATGAGACACACTTTTAAGCCTCATCTGCATTATTAACATTTTCCCCACCACTTCCTTAATTCTAGATAATCAAAGAAACAATGAATCAAGCACTGATTTGTAACATTTGCCAATCTTTGAGATGGGAATGTTCACACTGAAAATTTAACAATCAGTTCTCATGAGCCAATTTGAGCTGGCTCCAATATACTACTGAATGTAATTTTGTTTCAGACCTTTGTCTAGGCCATTGAGAGAGTTAGTGACTCACCCATGGTCACACAGCTAATACGTGTCAGAGGCAGGACGTGATCCCAAGTTTTCTCTACTCCAAGACTGGTTTTGGAGCCATGGCACTGCATTGCCTCTTGTACAAAAGAGGGGCTTCATCATTCAGAAGTGCTTTGGGCATAACCATGTAGGCATTTGCTAAATCATAAATCTAGTAATTATACATGTGGATGAGGCTTCAGAGCATGGAGGAGTAGCTGACAAGGTTCCTGATGATTTAGCTTGTGATTTTTAGGCACAAGGGCATTCAAGGGTTCTAACCCTTTCATGGAAGATTCAGCTCCATCTGTCCTTATGTCAGCCTAGTCATCCAGAAGTCAGAGTTTTCATGCATTTCTTTGAAACTGTTCTTCCTTAGCATTAAGCAATGGGGAGAGAGAAATAATAATAACTGACATATAGTACTTTCTGGTTTACAAAGCATCTTCCACAGATTATCTCATTTGAGTCTAATAATAACGCTTCAGTTATATAGTAAGATCCTGACTGTAGGTATTATTACTCCTTTTCACCGATGAGGAAACTGAAACCCAGCAAGGTAAATTTACTTGCTTGTGGCTAGTAAACATCAGAGATGACCCCAGGGCTTTCTTACTTGAAGTCCGGAACTTAATCAATTATTCCAGACCACCTTTCCAAGGCAGTGAGAGGGGTGGAGAAGAATAGATCTTGCCATTTTTAATAGGTGCATAATTGTTGCTCCTTCCCCGGCAATAGTAATACAAGGTTCTAGACAGATTTAGAATCTCAGCAAGGTTGGCAGCTAGGCAGTGTGTGTGTGTGTGTGTATGTATGTGTGTGTGTGTGTGTGTGTGTGTGTGTGTGTGTGTGCGTTGGCAAAGTGGGGAGGGGAGCTTAGTCCAGATGTTTAGCAGTCTCCATCTGCCCAATGATGGAGCCATCCATCTTATTTTATAAATGTTAATTTTCATTCCCCTTTCCCAATTAACAACAACCAAACTGTCATAGCAGATATGCATAATCAAGCAAAGTAAATTCCATATTGGGCATGTCCAAAAATGTATGTTTCATTCTTCATCTTGAGCCTATCACCTCTTTCTCAGAAGGTTGTGAGCATGCTTTATCTTTGGTCCTCTGGAAACATGGTTTGTCAGGCTGTTGATAA
Source organism: Phascolarctos cinereus (assembly GCF_003287225.1). Classification (NCBI taxonomy): domain Eukaryota; kingdom Metazoa; phylum Chordata; class Mammalia; order Diprotodontia; family Phascolarctidae; genus Phascolarctos; species Phascolarctos cinereus. The sequence continues at coordinate 274,127,309 of NW_027556098.1, read as the reverse complement.
GAGTTCTCAATTATTTCACAGTTTTTTAAAAAAATGATGTTACTGTGTAAATTATTCTTCTGGTTATTCTGCATCAGTTCATTCAAGTCTTCCAGGGTTTTTCTGAACCTGCCCACTTTGTCATTTCTTATCATGCAATAATATTTCATTAATTCATATGCCATAATTGGTTTAGCCATTGTCCAACAGATGACAGCTGTTTACCAAGACAAAAAATGCTGCTAAGATCTTTTTATACATATGGGTCCTCTTCTTTCTTTGAACTCTTTGGAGTATCATTAAATCAAAGGGTATGTCCAAATTTAGTGACTTTTGGACCATAGTTCTTAATTGCTTTCCAGAGTGACTGGACCATTTCATGCTCCACCAACAATGCATTAAAGACCCTGCTTTCCTGCTGCCTTTCCAACAACCATCATTTTCCAAACCTCAGAGTTGCTTTACTGTCCATTTTTCTAATTATTAGTGATTTAGAACATTTTTCAGTTTGTAACATTGTCAGTTCATATGACTGTCCATATCCTTTGACCTTCTACTTATTAGAGAATGGCCATCCATTTTCAGAGACCACGTTCGATGATTATTCCCTGTTTTGGACTCAAATGCAGGCAACATTTTTAAAGCAACAAATAATCTCCTTTTCTCTTCTCACTTCAGTTTTGCTGTGCTTAGAGAGTGTTCATACATAGAGCATGGAGAAGTAGCATTTAAAGCACAAGGGTGGTTGTGAGAGACCCCCTCAGTTATAAATCTTGAAACTCCTAAGGAATTTAACAGCTCTCTCTGTTATCTGAAAACAAAAAGAAAGATGTGGAAGAGAACTATTTGATGTTCTTCCTGTAACCAACCTCTGAAATTTACAATAAGAGTTTTTCTTATAGAGGTGATTCCTTTAGGATTTTCCCCTGTAATTTTTCATCATAAAATAATAGATGACCTCTGTTTTTAACTTGAAAAGACCAAAAAGTCCAGCTAGCCTAGCCTTTGAATTTTACATATGAGAAAACTCAGACAAAACAGATAATGACTTTCCCAAAGTCACACAAATAAGAAATGAAAGAGCGAAGATTTGAATCTAGGTCCTCTGATATAATGCCTCCTCCTCCAGAGCATGCCATAATTCTACCAACGCTTTCGAAACGTTCATGTACTGTTGACTCTCAGTTCTGCTGTGATTTCTAAATTTCCATCTGCTACATTGCCATTGGTGATCAGAAATATCATGGTCCTCATGGGCATGACCCAGGACCAGGCACATCTTTGTGCAATTGCCATGCCAGGAAGAGTCCTAATCTCTGGTCTCTCATGGTAAGGAAGGTAAAGCCAGCTGTCAGCTCCTTTGTTATGTGACTGGGGAGCACAGACTGCCTATAGTCTGGGGACTTTCTTTATTCACTCAGGTCAGCATGATGGGTAATTGCTGGCAATCAGGTTTCGTCCCTTGTGACTGGCAGCCACTGAAATATCTTCCTGGCTGTTACAGCAGTGATGTCTTTGAATAAAGTAAGTTAGATGTCACTTCCAGGAAAACCCAAAGCTGTCTCATCTCAGGTCATAAGCTCCAGTGAATGTATAGGGAGGCTGGACCCATCTGGGCCAGTTATGGAGGGAAAAGACTAAATAGGCTTCAATCCTTGTTCAGTGCTGTAGAGCCATAGCTGTTAGAACTAGGAGAGAACCTAGAGAAATGTTAGCGCTAGGAACAAACTTAGAGATCATCTAGTCCAGAGGTGCCAATACACAGTCCGTAACACTCCTCAGTTCCATTGGAACCAGATTAAAATGTAATCTTGTTCAGCAAAATTGTAAATGTATTTAGCAAAATGAATAAAAATATAATCAAACATATACAATATTAATGTGTAGTTTTCTAAGGCAATATACACCCTGCAGGGATTCTTATGAACTATTTGGTGGCCCCCATTTACATTTGAGTTTGACATCACAGATTTAACTCAAACTGCTAATTTGAGAATGGGGAAACTGAGCACACAGAATAACTTGCTTAAGGGACCTTTCTGGAGATTATCTTAGACTGAATGTAGTTACTGGTGAAGTAAGAAATGGCTATATTTGAACTACCGTGAACTTATTAGGGCTTCTCTCAGTGAAGCATTTTCTCTACAGTGTTGAGTTTGGGAATACAAAATGATCATAGGATCATAAATTGAGAGCCAGAAGGGACCTTATTGTCTATCCAGTACAACCCCGTCATTATATAGCTGATGAAACTGAGTCCCAGAAAAGTAAGATGATTTGCCTGAAACCATACAGGTAGCACGCTTCAGAGGCAAGGGTTCTTCATTGTTACTTTGTGTCACGTTGCTTCTCTTTTTTTTTTTTTGCAAGGCAATGGGGTGAAGTGACCTGTCCAGGGTCACACAGCTAATAAGTGTCAAGTGTTTGAGGCCAGATTTGAACTCAGGTCTTCCTGAATTCAGGGCTGGGGCTCCATCCCACTGTGCCATTTAGCTGCCCCTCACATTGCTTCTCAAAGACCATCTAGGCCAGAGGCTCTCAACCTTTTTTGGTGTTTTGGACCTCTTTGCCAGTCTGGAAAGCCTATGGGCACCTTAGAATAGTGTTCTTAAATGAATAAAATAAAATACATGTGATTACAAAGGAAACCAAGTACATTGAAATAGTTATCGAGATATTAAAAAAATAACTTCACAGATCATATGTTAAGAACCACTGATCTGGTCTACTCATCACCTGAAGACTAGATGCTCTCTGTAACACTTCTGAAGATTGGTCATCTAGTCTTTTCTGAATGATGGTGGGAAGCCTAGGGTTCAGGGATGGTGAAAATCAATAACATCTTTAATGCTTTGAATACCCACTTGAAACTACTCACAGCAGCACCATGCCAGAAATGAAGAAAGACAGCAAGATGCCATCTGAATCCAAGGCCTTCAGATAAGTCAGGGGGTAGATCAGGATGTGCAATCCTAACCTTGAGCTCTTTCAGCTCCAACCAAAGTGTGCTTCACAGACAATTTCAAGGAGGTGGAGGTTTTTAACTTCCCGCCCTGTGAAAGGAGCTGGAATAGTAGTTCTACTTGGCTATGTTTTGCTTCTTCCTAGATTATAACTTAGTGCCTGATGATTTAGCCCAAACACTCAGCTAACATTTTGCAAAAAGTTACTTTTTTTTCCTTTAGCAATTAACATTAGACTCAGGCAATTATTTTCTTGGGTCTCCAAGAAAGCTCGACATTGCTGAAAGTATTTTGTTTGTTTTGCCAGGATAAAAAGAGTAAAAAAAAATTAATTAGTGTTTCATGAGTCACACAGCTGACACACACCTTCTACTTTTAAAAACAAACAACCAGGACACCTTAGTCGTTAAACAACACCACTCCCCCACCTTTCCATCCTGTTCTAACTCTCTTCCAAACTTCTGAAAACCTTGATGCAGTTGGACGCTCATGGACAAAGAGTTCTAGTTGTAACTGATTTTCTAATGACTCTCTCTTCCTGTTTCCCCCCTTTGTCCTATTTGACTGACTCACCCACCTGTAGCATTCATATTTTTTGTTGTCATTATGTCTGGTGGCATCTCAAATTCAATTCAATAATCACTTATTAAGTACCAACTATATGAAAGGCACTGTGCAAATTGCTAGGAATAGAAGAACAAGAATGTAATCATCCTTTCCTTCAAGGAGCTAACATTCTGCTGGAATGTATTTTCCCAACCAATATTTCCATCACAAGCATGTAATTAATATGATCTCAGAATAAATCAATCAAAAGTAAATTAGATATAAATAAATCCTTAATGAATCTGAAAAGATTATATGGGCTTTGGGTCGTTGGGCAAAAACATAATGCCACACAGGAAATACAAGGCAACTAGGTGGTACAGTTAATAGAAAACTAGGACTGGAGTCAGAAAGAACTGAGTTCAAATTCACACTCAGACACTTACAAGCTCTATAATCTTAAGTCACCTCTGCTTGCCTCAGTTTCCTCAACTGTACAATGGGGATGATAATGACCTATCTCTCCAGGTTATTATGTGGATCAAATGAGACAGTATTTATAAAGCCCTTAGCACAGTGCCTGGAACATAGTAGGCACCATATAAATGTTTGTTAGTATTATTATTGCTTATGATTGATTGAAGAGAATTAGTCATGCCTCGTGGGGCTATGGATAAAACAACAGGCTAGTGCAGGGGTCTAACTATTCTAGCAGTCAGTTGAATCTAGCAATAGAAGACCCCCTGAGAAGGACTTGGTCTTGGCATAAGAAGAAGAGAACTTCTTGAAGATCTGTAGTTCCCATCAGCATTTTGGCCAGGGTAGCCTGACAGTGCCTGACAGTACCATCTCCACCAAGACATGAGAGATTTAAATTGAGGACAAATAAGACATAGAGGAAAGGCAACTTCAGAACTCCCCAAGAATATTGACTCTTGAAACCCAGTAGAGGGCTACAACTAAGGGGAGCTTTGAGAGAGTTCCACAAGTGTTACCCCCTACTTAATAAACTCCAGTGGCTTCTTATTACCTCCAGGATCCAATATAAAACCCTCTGTTTTGTGTTCAAAGTAACCTCTCCCCACCCGTAATACCTTTCTAATTTTCTTACACCTTAAGTTCCCCCTTCCTCCAACATACTCTTTAATCCAGTAACACTGGCCCTCTGGCTGTTTCATGAGCAAGAAACTCCATCTCTTGGCTCTGGGCATTTTCTCTGGCTGTCCCCCTATGCCTGGGCTATTTTCCCTCCTCATCTCCACCTCTTGGTTTTCCAGACTTCAAGTCCCAACTAAAATCCCACCATTTACAGGAAGCCTTTCTCCACTCCTCTTAATTCCAGTGCCTTCCCTCTGTTAACCAATTCCTATTTATCCTGCGCGTAGTTTGTTTGGATACATGTGTTTGCTTGTCATTTCCTCCATTAGATTGTGAGCTCTTTGAGGGCAGGGACTGTCTTTTGTCTATTTTTTTGTATCCTTAGCACTTAACACAGTGCTTGGCACATGGTAAGCAATTAATACATCAATGTTTATCGACTGATGAAGGGAGAAAAGGACTTCCAGTAGCCATTACCTGTGAACTTATCCTCTGGCTACTTGTGTTCTCTGAGTTAGGCCCACTTTTCCCAAGGATCTTGTTTTAGCAAGGGGAGAGTGTGCCTCCAGTTTGGGAAAGATATTCCCATAACAGCTGTCCTTGCTGTACCTGCTTAGTAAATACCCCTTTCTCAAAGCTGATTAAGTCAAACTGATAATCAATGTGGAGCAAAAAGGTGGTGTCTCGTGAGCAGCACCACTAGAAAACCCTCCCAAACTCTCAGGATTACCCTTAGAAGTCCAAGAAGTGAGAGTAGCAGCTGCCCTCTGGGACCCAGGCAACCGATGTGTGTGGGAATTAGAGATGAAGTTTCGGAATTGGAACTTCAAGCATCACATAGGAGGAAGGTTGTTTATTTTGTGTTCCTCTCTAGCGACAATGACCCACAGAATTATCTGTTCAATGGCAAGGAAATAGAGCTCAGGGAAGAATCTTAACTGACTATCTTTCTGATAAGTTCAATTTCACTGGGTAAGCCTGTATCTTCTTCTCAATCCTGTATAGTAACTGGAACACTGAGAACTAGCTGGTATTTTTAAAATTTTCTTAGCATCTCTACATTCACAGTGATTTAGGTGTTGAAATAGACTACACGTATATAAAATGATAAATAATGGAAAGTGGTATTCTTGGAGGAAGGGACTGCTCTTGCCTTTGCATGCCTAGTGCCTAGCACAGAGAGTAGTATAGAAGAGAGAGAACTGGGCATGCAGTCAGAATTCAGGTTCAGATCCTGCCTCTGATTCTTACTACCTGTGTGAGTTATTTAACTTTTCTGGGCATCAATTTCCTTTTCTATAAAATGAGGAGGTGGGAATAGATGGCCTTGGAAGTCTCCTCTAGTTCCAAAGCAGAGGTTCCTAACGTTTTTTTTTTTGTTTTGTTTTGTTTTTTTTTGTCATGGACCCCTTTGGCAGACAGGTAAAGCCTATTGAGTCCTTCTCAGGGGCCCGAATTCAGAAGCAGAAATTGAACAAGCCATACATGGACTTCCAAAGACAAAAACTCCAGGACCAGATGGATAAACAAGTAAATGCTAGCAAACGTTAAAAAACAATTAATTTCAATACTATGTAAATTGTTGCAAAAATAGCAAAAGAAAGGATCCTACCAAATTCCTTCTGTGCCACAGATATGGCCTTGATACATATAGCAGGAAGAATAAAAACAAAAAAACCCCCTATTGACTAATTAATAGAGATGCAACAATCTTAAAGAAAATATTATCAAAGAAGATAGAACAACATGCTATAAATATTAAATACTATAGCCAGGTTGTATTTAGATCAAGTATGTAGGACTGGTTTAATATTAGGAAAACTATAAGCTTAATAATATTAACAACAAAATTTATATGATTATCAATAGATGTAGAAAAAGCTTTTGACAAAATATAGAACATATTTCTATTACAAATATTAGAAAACATAGGAATAAACAGACTTTCCTTTAAAATGACAAATAGTATATATTTAAAACCAATAATTACTATTATTTGTAATAGAGACAAATTAAAATCCTTTCCAATAAATTCAGAGGTGGAACAAATGTTCATTGTCACTTTATTTCCAATACTGGAAATGTTGGCTATAGCAATAAGACAAGAAAAAGGGATCAGGGTGGTGGTGGGGAATGAGCACAGGTTAAGAGGACACAAAGTGATCACTTTTTGCAGATAAGATGGTGTACCTAAAGAATTCAAAACAGTCAACTAAAATTTAATTAAAACAGTAACTTTAGCAAACTTGCAGGATATAAAATAAATCCACAAAACCACCAGCATTGCTACATAATACCAATAAAACTCAGTAAGAAAAGATAGAGAAATTCCATTTGAAATTACTGTAATATACTTGGGTTTCTACCTTCCAAGATACATATAAAAAACTATACAAATATAACTAAATAACTGAAAATAACTGTTTACAGAAATAAAGACAATTAAATAATTTGAAACATATTAATTGTTCATGGGTGGGACAATCCAGTAACACAAAAATGACAATTCTGTCTATATTAATTTACTTATCAAATGCCATATCGATCAGACTACCAGATGGTTACTTTATTGACTAATTGATAAAGGAAGGAAAAAACTTCCAGTAACCAAGATCTATAAATTCACTCTTTTCTCACTTATGTTCTCTAAATCTGAGTCCACATTTTCCAGGGACCTTGTTTATATTAGGGGAGTATATGCCTTTTCTCTAGTTTTACAAAAAAAAGATTACAAAATTCACGTGAAGGGGAAAAAAGGTCAAAAATCTCAAGTGAAATAATAAAAAGAAATGGGAATGAAGTGGGCCTAGCTGTGCCAGATCTCAAACTATACTACAAAGCAATAATTATTAAAAACAATGTGGCACAGGTCAAAAAACAGAGACTGATTGATCAGTAGAACAGATTGGACACACAGCATACAGAAGTAATTGTATCTAATGCCCTCATGTTTGATAAACACAAAGACCCCAGTTGCTGGCATTTATTGTTCAGTTGTTTTTCAGTCATGTTAGACCCTTTATGACCCCATTTGGGGTTTTCTTGGCAAAAATACTGGAGTGGTTTGCCATTTCCTTCTCCAGCTCATTTTACAGATGAGAAAACTGAGGCAAACAGGGTTAAGTGACTTGCCCAGGGTCACAGAGCTAGTAAGTGTCTGAGGCAAGACTTGAACTCAGGTCAGTCCTGGCACTCTATCCACTGTGCTATCTAGCTGCCCCAGATACTGACATGAGGACTTGATACTTGACAAAAACTACTAGGAAAATTGGATGATAGTATGATAGAAATTAGATCTAGACCAATGCCTTACACCTCATACAAAGAAGCTCCAAATGGGTATGTGACCTAGATATAAAAGGCCATATCATAAACAAATTAGAGAAACATGGAAAAATTACCTATCAGATCTCTGGATAGAAGAAAAGCACTTGAGCAGATAATTGAAAGAATCACAATGGATAATTTTGATTATATGAAATTATTGTTTTTACATAAATCTAATAAAGCTAAGATGAAGAGGGAAACATTTGACAAGGAAAAAATTTTTGCATAAAGTTTTTTAAGTGCACAAAATAAAATACCTAATATTACAAAGGAAACAAATTCTATAGAGCTATCAAAATATATTTTTTAAAAAAAGGATTTCAAAGCCCTCAGGTTAAAAAACCCTGTTACAAAGCTACGATTCTATGATCTTAATACAAGCTTATTGAATTTGGTCGCCGTTGCATGTGCTAATCTGTTTGCATGTAGTCTGCTTTGAAGCACTCAATGAATTATTCAAGGTAGTATCTGTGCTTGGGTTAGGGATACTAACTTGGCTAATAATGACTTTTCCACTTGTCTAAAGTCAGCATTGGAGCTTAAAGGAAGGGGATAGTTACTTTTTCCTCTAAGACTGGAGACAAAGATGAAAAACTAGGCCTAGATGTAGGCAAGTGAGGGTAGTTGGGAATTCACTTCTCACAAAATAATGATTATCACTATAAATAAAATCTTGACTCTGGAGGCCTTTGGTATTATTCATTGTACCCCATCCTGGCCCACTAAACTGCAGTTTATTCTTGCAAAGCTTGCCCCTCCCCCTTTTAACTTTTCATAAAGCAGGAGTTCATGCTCTATTGTTAAAGCTGTTTGGTTTTCAAAGGGCTTTTCTGCTGGTGTAAGCTACTTTTAAAGAGTAAATAGAAAAAGACAGGTGCCAATAGAAAAAGTCAGTAAGTCTTGTATTATAAGTGTTTTCGGTGAGTTTTAAAGTATGACTTCTAAGGATAAGCCTAAATGCTGATAATTAAGAAGTGATAACTAAGGAGGGGAAATGGTATGGTGTAGGGGAGAACATGCTAAGTTGCAAGTGAAAGAACTGTGTTCAAATCCTGATTCTGCTTATTGTGTTGGGCAAATTACTTAACCTCTTTGGTTTCAGTTTCCTCATCTGTAAAATGAAGGGTGGTGGTGGTGGTGGTTAAGGTTTCTTCTTGCATTAAATCTATAAAACCTATTGGCAAAAATCAACCATCTAGACCTAGTAGTGCCCAAGTTCAAATTCATGTGGGTTTGGGTAATGAAATGCCCTCTTCCCTGAGTGATGTCTGAATAGAATCTCCATCTATCTTGAGAGACCCTGAATAATCAATTACTTGCCTGGTGTTAAGTAATCATTGTGAATATGTTGAAAGAACTGAGGATTTAACTTGGAGAAGAGAAGACTTTTGGGAGGGGAGTCATCAAAACTGTCTCCAAATATTGGAATACAAATTTTTGTTTTGGTTTGGCTTTTAAAGCCCTTCATGACCTGACCCTTTTCTACCTTTACAATTTTCTTACAAATTACTTCCCTCTGTGATCCAGTGACACTTCCTTCCTTGCTATTCCTTGCACAAGACACTCCATCTCCTGTCTTTTTACTGGCTGTCTCTTTTGCCTGGAATTCTCTTCCTCTTCATCTCTGTTTCCTGGCATGCTAAGACCCACCTTGTGCAAAAAGCTTTTCCTGATTCCCCTTTGATTTTAGAGCCCACACTCTCCTGATTATCTGTAATTTATCCTGTATATATCTTGTTTTTAAATAGTTGTTTGCATGTTGTCTTTCCCATTAAACTGTGAGTTCCTTGAAAGCAGAAACTGTGTCTTTTTCACCATTAAAAAAAGCTCCAGTACTTGGTACAGTACACCTGACACATAATAGATGCTTAATCAATGCTTGTAGGGGCAGCTAGGTGGCATAGTGGATAGAGCACGGGCCTTGAAGTCAGGAGGCTCTGAGTTGAAATCCGGTCTCAGACCAAACACTTGACACTTACTAGCTGTGTGACCCTGGGCAAGTCACTTAACCCCAGTTGCCTAAAAAAAAAGATCAGTGCTTGTTGACTGACTGGTAGTCCTGCCCTCTAAGAACAGTTGTGTTGCTTTGCTGCAGGGAGGCAGAAAGAGGAACAATGAATAGAAGTTGAAGAGAGATTTGTGGTTTGTCTGAATTCTCAAAGAGGACCAATGACATCACAGGGGGATGTCTTAACTTGTGGCTGAATTGGACTTAAGTGAGGCAGAGTCGCACAGAGTGTCAGCCTCACTCCCTTCTCCAGAGTCATCAAAGGTGGATTTTGCCTCAGTGTAAGGGAGAACTTCCTAATAATTAGAAATATACATGAGAGCAATCTGGAATTATGCCCAAAGAGTTAAAAAACTGTGCATACCCTTTGACCCAGCAATACCACTATTAGGTCTGTTTCCCAAGGTAATCAGGGTAAAAGGAAAATAACCTTTATGTCCCAAAATATTTATATCAGCTGTCTTTGTGATGGCAAAGAACTGGAAACTAAGGGGATGCTGATTAATTAGGGAATGGCTAAACACATTGTGTTGTATGACTGTGATGGAGCACTACTGCATTGTAAGTAATGATGAGCTGGTTGATTTCAGAAAAAAAAACATGAAAAGACTTGCATGGAAGTGAGAAGAACCAAGAGAATGTTGTATACAGTAATAGCAATACTGTTTGAAGGACAGTTGCGAACAATCAAGTTATTCTGAGCACTATAAATACTCAAATCAACTATAAAGGACCTGGGAAGAAGGAAGATGCTCTACGCCTGCAGAGAAAGAACTGACAAACAGAAGTATACATAGTATGGTTTCACATATATTTATAAATCTGAATCAAATGGTGGCCTTCTCTGTGGGGAAGGAGGGAGGGAGGTGGTTTAGAACTTAAAATGTAACAACAAATACATTTAATTCAATTTTAGAAGAGAAAAATACAAAAGTGGGAAGTAAGTGGAAAGTGGAAAGGGATACACTTCCCTATCACTAGAGTTCTTCAAGTAGCAGCTTTGTTGCCAGTTATTGGAGATGTTGTAGAAAGGGTTATTGCTTAGTAATGAGCTGCACTCGATAATAATAATAATAGCTAGCATTTACATAATGCTTTTAGGCTTGTACAACACTTTCCAAATATTATCTCATTTGATCCTTACAACAGTGCTGGGAAATTGGTACTATTAGTATCCTAATTTTACCTGTGGTGACACTGAGACAGACAGAAGTTCAGTGATTTGCCTAGGATCATACAGACAGTAAGTGTCTGAAGCTGGGATTTAAACTCAGGTCTTCTCGGTGAATTGGATTTGCCTCTGAGATCCCTCCAGTTTAAGATTCTGTAATTCTTTTTTTTTTTGCATGTTTTATTAATTTATTTTGATTTATCAACAATCAGTTCCACATGCTTTTGAGTTTAAAATTTTTCTCCCCCTTCCTCCCCACCACCCTCCCAAAATGGTGCACAATCTGATATAGGCTATACATTTACATTCCTATTAAACATATTTTCACATTAGTGAAGTTGTAAGTAAAGATTAAAACCAATAGGAGGAACCATCAGAAAGAGGAAACAATACTCAACAGAAGAGAAAAAAAAAGATAGCAATTCAGCTTTCACAGTTATGATTACTATCTGTGTCTTTTTCTCCATCCTTTTTTCCTCCAGTTTATACTTTTCTTTCTCCTCTCTCCCTCCCCCCCACCAGTACTTTGCTTTTGACCACTATCTCCTTCAGTCTCTCCTCTCTTCTATCATCCTCCTCCCCTCTCTTCCCCTTTGCCCCCAAGCTTCTTCCCTCCCTTCCATCCCCCCTCCATTTTCTTTCCCCTTTTCCCTCCTACTGCCCATAGGGCAAGTTAGATTTCCATACCTAACTGATTGTTATTCCCTTCTTGAGCCAAATCTGATGAGAGCAAGGTTCAAACAATGCTCACTCTCTCCCTTCTTTCCCTCTGCTGTAGTAGGATTTTCTGTCTTCTCCTGTAATGTAATTTGCACTTGTCTGCCTCCTCCTTTCTCAGTACATTTTCTAAGATCAGACTAATCCACTTACTTGGATCCATTTAACCCATTTGATTAGATAATTTTTTTTGTCATTACATCAAAGTCAACTAATATCCACCCCCTTTATATATACTCCTTTAACATGGTGTAATAACAATATAGTTCTCAAGAGTTGCAAGTGTCATCTTCCCTTGTAAGGATGTAAACAGTCTGCCCTTATTGACAACATTTTGTATCTTTCTGTCCTATTTACCTTTTTATGTCTTTCTTGAGTCTTGGACTGGAAGATCAATTTTTTTGTTGAGTTCTGGTTTTTTTATGAGTAAGGTTTGGAAGTCCCCTATTTTGTTGAATATCCATCTTATCCCTTGAAAAATCATGCTCATTTTTGCAGAGTAGTTGATCCTTGGCTTCAATCCAAGCTCCTTTGCCTTAAGGAATATCATGTTCCATGCCCTGCGGTCTTTTAATGTAGAAGTGGCCAAGTCCTGTGTAATCCTGACTGTGGTTCCATGATATTTAAATTGTTTCTTTCTGGCTGCTTGCAGCACCTTCTCTTTCATCTGGTAATTTTGGAATTTTGCTATTATATTCCTTGGCATTGTCAATTTGGGATCTCTTTCAGGTGGTGAGCAGTGTATTCTTTCTATGGTTATTTTACCTTCTGGTTCTAGGACTTCAGGGCAGTTTTCCTTTATGATTTCCTGAAAGATACTGTCCAGGCTCTTTTTTTTCATCATGATTTTCAGGTAGTCCAATGACTTTTAAATTGTCTCTCCTGGATTGATTTTCCAGGTCGGTTGTTTTACCAATGAGGTATTTTAAGTTTTCATCCATTTTTTCATTTTTTTGTTTCTGTTTGACTGATTCTTGCTCTCTCATAGAGTCATTAGTTTCCATTTGTCCAATTCTAGTTTTTAACAGATTGTTTTCTTCTGTTAGTTTTTGTACTTCCTTCTTCAATTGGCCAATTGTATTTTTAAGGGATTTGTTTTCTTCAGTGTACTTTTTTTCCAATTGGCCAATTGTATTTTTTAAGGACTCTTCTACCTCTCTCATAGACTTTTAAAATCCTTCTTGAGCTCTTCTAAGAAGGCTTTTTGGGCTTCAGACCAGTTCATATTCCCTTTCGATGTTGCAAATGTGGGTTTGTTGACAATGTTGTCCTCTTCAGAATTTCTGTCTTGATCTCCACTCTTCTCATAATATGAATCTGTGGTACGTTTCTTTTTACTCATGGTGTTTCTTCATTCCCTGGCCTTTGAAGAGACTGAGCTCTCCTGCTGGGGAACAGAGGGCACTGGCCCAAGCTTCTTGTGTTGGGAGCCTAGGTCTTGGTCACTGGCTTTGTGTGCTGTGGCCTCTGATGTTGGCAATTGGAGGCTGCAGGGTTTTGGCAGCTTACCTCATGTTGGGCTGGAATCAGCAAGGCTGGAACTTTCAGGCAATTCTAGGTTGCCTGCTTTTCCTTTCCTTTAGCTTTCTTCAGCTTCTTTTCGATGGGTGCTGCAGGGTGTTTATCTGCCTGGGGCCCCTTGCAATGCTGCCTCCCTCCTTTCTGCTAATCCAATGGGAGATTCCTTTGTGGGAGAGTGCCAAAGCAGCTGGTAGTTTTCTGAGCTGGTTTCCACTGGTTCCCCAGCCCTCACTGAGGCACTCGGAGGTCCAGGTGTTGATGTTCGCCTACTCTACCACCTGGGCTTCAGGATCTCCTCCTGGTTGACAGTTGGAGTTGTTGGGTTGGAATCAGCAAGGCTGGGACTTTAGGAAGACTTTAGTTTGTTTTCTTCAGCTCCTTTCAGATGAATGCTGCAGGGTGCCCTGGGGCCTTTGTAGTGCTGCTTCCCTTATTTTTGCTGAGGCACTGGGAGACCGGTTTGCTGGGCTGCTGCACTGCTGTTCCCTGTCTTTCTTCTAGTTCAGCTGTTTCATGGTTTTTTTTCCCCTAGGGTGATATTTTCTGGATTTTCAGAGGTTGATAGGCAAGGGTGAGAGGGACTTCCTTTTCACTCTGCCATCCTGGTTCCCCTGATTCTGTAATTCTTGTAGATTCACCAAGTGGAGGAAGGAGCGATTTTAAGATGGAAATGAGCATGGAGGGTTAGTAAATAGTGAAATTATTTGAAAGGCTATTTTATGACCTCAACATTCAACAGAGGTTAATTAAGCACCCACTATCTGCAAGATGCTGCCCTAGATAGGCTTTGGGGCCCAGAAAAAAGAGTGAGCTCCATTCTGGACATAAAGAATTTGAGATACCAATAGGCTATCCAAGTAGAGATAGCTAGCAGAGAGCTGGACGAATAGGACTGGAGTTCAGAAATGAGATTAGGGCCAGAAAGTTAGAATTAGGAATCTTCTGTATAGACTTTCACCTGATATACTCTTAAGTCTATTGGATTTGATTGGATAGAAGGGATAACTGAGCCCATAGCAGCTGATGGAATCATCAAGAGGAAATATGTCATCTTGATTTGCTATGTTACCCTAATAATGATTTGATTTGGTCTAAGGAGGTATGGGACACTCATTTCAATAAACTTTCTAGAAAACATAATGGAAAATGGGAGAGAAGAACTCTCAGTTGTGCCCCAAAGTAGAATAGATTGCCTCAGGAGGGGCTTCCCCTTCACTGGAGGTCTTCAGGCAGAAGCTGGATGACTACTTATTGGTGATGTTGGAGAGAGAATCCACACTCAAATTTTCTTTGGATAACATGGTCACCAATATACATTCCAATCCGATGATTTTGAAGAACATAATTAAGACATGAATGAGCTGGTTTTTTTTTATGAGAAAGGGGTTGAAAACAGGGTTTAGAAAAGGCAAGGAATGACAATGGTGAGAAGGGACCTGAAACTGGGAGATGGAACAGAAATAAAGTTGGAGAGCTGAAATGGGGGTGAAGGGAGATGGGACAGAACGGAGTTGGATGAGAAGAGGATATATTTCAAGATTCCCAACAAACCTGAGCCAGTGTTTAGAGAAAGACCTGCTTTAATGGCTACTAATTCCAACACTGATGACTTGCTTCTCAACAGCCAGTCACTGATTCCATGACTGTAAACATTTGTATAAATAGTAAGCATATCATTTCTGCTTGATGGGCCGTTTAATTAGGCACACGTCCTTTCGCTGGCATTGTAATCAGATTGGGGAGAATCCAGGCTTTTTAGGTTGTTATGTTTGCTAGGAGGGAAAAAAAAAGACTTTTTTTTTATGTACTTAAGAATGTGATAGTGATTTGTAAGAAGGACTCACTGCAACACATGGCTAATCTTATTAGGTTAACAAGGAAATCACCCTGCTAAAGAGAGAGAAAAAATGGGGGAAGAGCCCCCGAAAATCCTCATCCCTACCCTACAATACCCTATCATCTCTCCTGAGTCTGTCAGTAACAAGACAAGGTTTCTATAACATTAAAATCAGCCTCGAATTTAAGAGCACCTGCAAAAAAAGCAAGTGAAAGTCCTTGCTATTTTTACAAGGCAATCTCTGTCTTCCTTTCACTCCCCCCACCAAAAAAATCTTTTATTGCAGCAAGTCTAAAATGATGCTGTAATTCTCCAATGGTTACTTGCAATGGGCCAACCCAAACTTGGCTCAAGGTGAGAGAAACCCAAGAAGGTCACATGAAGATGAAACAAAACTGGGGAAAGTATCATGTTTATTCTCTATCTCCAAATGAAATCTTTCTCTTAAACTCTCACCGGAAAGACATCACCTTGTACCACAGCCCCATTCCAAATTGTGTTCTTGACAGTAGGTAAGTGAGGGAAGTTGACTTGACTCATTCCCATTCTGGTCCTTCTAGACTTACTCTGGCTTGGTGTTTTGATAGAATTTTTAGGTTCATAGTTTTAGTGCTTGGGGCTTCCTTTTCCTCAAAGGTAATTAATTTATAAGGTTTCCTGGTTCCAGTTACAAGATCCTCACTTATATGAGATCCATATGGTGTTTCCCTGTTCAAATGAACTCTATTATTTTCTTCAGACCTTACTTACAACAGCAAGAAAGTAAGGCAATAAATCAGATAATATTCTATCATGTTTTTAAAGCTATAAACACCTGGGTAAATTCTAGTACTTTCACTCTTACTTGCCAAATGCACTAAAATTTATAATCTGCAGAAATTAGTTAGAATCTTACTTTCTAATACATACCTAACCTTTCCTTGTAGTGAAATACCTTCTGCAGTTGGTAGAGAGTTCTTGGGCTCCAGATTCTCCCTATCATTTTGGGCTAAACTCCTAGAGAAAGCCATTTAGAAATAGCTGCCTCTACTTCCTTTCCTCTTCATCTCTTCTTAAACTCTCTACGGAATGTTTCCATTTCATAATTCAACCAAATCTGCTCTCTCTATTACTAATAATCTCTTACTTGCCAAATCTAATGGACTTTTCTCACTCCTCCAGTATTTTTACACATTAAACCTTACCCCTACACCCTTATCCCTACCCCATACTCTATAATCCAATGATGTTGGCCTCCTTGTTACTATTCCTTGCACAAGATAGTTCACCTCCCAATCCTTGGAATTTTCACTGGATGTCCCCCATGCCTAGAATGCTCTCCCTCCTCATCTCTGCCTCCTGTCTCTTTCAAATCCTAGCTAAAATCTCACCTCCTATTCCCCTTAATGCTAGTACCTTCCTATCCAGTATATAGCTTGTTTGTATGTAGTTGTTTGCATGTTGTGTCTCCCATTAAATTGTCAGCTCCTTGAAAGCAAATATTGTTTTCAGTCTTTCTTTGTAACCCTAGCACTTAGCATAGTGCCTAAGCATTAATAAATACTTAATAAATGTTTATTAACAGAAGCCAAACTGAGAGCCTCTGGGAGGTTGTCTCCAGATACCAATGTCTCCCCAATGAGCAGTCCCTTTGCTCCACTTAGGATATTAGAATTGGCTTCCATTAAAGACCAACTAAAATCCCACCTTCTCCAGGAAACCTTCCCTTTTTGTTGTTGCTGTTTAGTGGTTTCAGTCATGTCCAATTCTTTGTGACCCCGTTTGGGGCTTTCTTGGCAAGGATACTGGAGTCTTTTGCCATTTCCTTCTCCAGCTCATTTTATAGATGGAAGAACTGAGGCAAACAGGATTAAGTGACATGCTTAGGATCCCACAGCCACTAAGTATCTGAGGCTGGATTTGAATACAGGACTTCCTGATTCTAGGCCTGGTGCTCTATACACTGCACCACCTAGCTGCCACAAAGCTTCCCTGATTCCTCTTAAGTCCAGTTCTTCCCCTCTTTTAATTATTCCCTATTTATCCTGCATAATTAACTTCATATAGATTCATGAAGCTTGCTTCCTAACTATTTATTTGGATATTGTCTTCTCTGTTAGATTGTAAGCTCCTGGTAAGCAGGGACTGCCTTTTGCCCCCCCCCCCTTTTTTTTTTTTGGTTTTTAATCACCAGGGCTTAGCCTGGCACATAGTAGGCTCTTAGTAAATGTTTACTGATTGAATGGGGAGAATTAATAAAGTACAGTCCCACTCTGTCTTCTCCCTACTTAGAATGTCTGTTTCCCATCTCCTCTGAGTGCCCTGAATCTTATCTCTCCTGTAGCTAAAGCAGAGATAGTCAGCTTAGCATTGTGCTGTTCCCAAGAAGGTGGAGACTTGTGACTAGTTCTTTTTAATCCTAGAAGAGTTGTCAGTCTTTAGAAGAGTAAGAAAAAACATCTTTAACAACTCAGTGACTTTGCTGATAGGTGACACATAGCATGCTCTCATCTGATCTGATCTGATCTGCTACTTGTTAGGCAAGTGTGGTAAATTGAAGGGAACCTATGTCTATATGAGGTAGTATGCCTAAGTTATTGAAAGGACCATTGAAAAGCATTCCCAATATATTCAGTGAATATTGTCTTTAGAGTCATTGAGCAGACTCAATATTAGGTGAAGACCCTATTGTTGACTTTTCAATGTCAATGAAGAGGTGTAGCTTAGCAATAATTGTTTTCTGGTACTTCAAGATGCTGTCTTCACAATCTCATGAAGCAGGGATAGCAAATATTATTATCCTCATTTTGCAGATGAGGTAACTGAGGCTGAGGAAGATGAAGCAGCTTCCCCATTGTTATATAGCTAATGCGTGGTAAGAGGGAATCCAATTCAGGTCACCTGGTTCTAGGCCCAGTGCTCTTTTTCTTACACCATCTTATTTCTATGACATTTGAGGTTCCCTATGTATCTTGAAACTATCCAGGAATCCCATGAGATTGTGTACTCGGTTCGAGATAGATCTTCATTAGCAAGGGAAAATAATAGCTAGTGAAAGCTGGCCCTAGAAATGTTTTTTTCCCCTCCTGGAATTAGCTGAATAATTGTCTTAACTATTTGCTTTGTTCATGGTTAGAAAGACTGGAGTGCTAGAAATCAATTCTATTACATCACAGGCACTGGCCTACTGGATACCTTTGGTATGGCCACATAAACTTCAGTAAAGTGTGCCAGATTCCCAAGTGGGTATGAATCAGAGTTTCACGGCTTACATAACCCTATCTGTGGATATATGACCTGAGCTGTTTCAAAGCAAGGCCTGGCATTTAAACTTCCCTCAATGTGGACTCAACAGATCTGAGGTCAAGTGTTTCTGTAAAGTCAATGTATATCTAGTGAATAACCATTGGTTGCTGGTTAGTTAATGAGTTGATGTCAACCTAAGGAAGTCTTTTTTTTTTCAGAATTGTATTAATGTATATAGGTGACGTAATTGTTCATTTTATTTCATTTTTACTATCAGGGTAAGTAAACTGAAATTTTACACATTAAAGTTAGGCAAAATCCATATATGACTCTCCCCATTATAGTTGAAATCAGCCACATAAATTTATTGACAGATGTCATTTTGGAGCAATAAGAAATAAGAGTTGAAACAATTTGAACAAAAAGGTATCTTCTTTTCTAGGAAATAAACGTGTATAAATGTAGATATATACCCATATATACTTAAATTGTAATATTGTCTTTCAAAATGGAAAGTTATTAGTTCACTTTTACATATCAAAAATATATTTCTTTATGGTCAAAAATACTGACAAAGAGCGGAAGACGGACCCCACCCCCCAATTTGCTGTCTTAAAAAATACTTGATTATTTCAGCGGTTGAGTATACTGAATTCAGTACAAATCTGAGTCCCCTGCTCTGTCATCATAAGGAATCTGCAATATTCGCAGGCTAGATTGGGCCATGACATATCATTGAGTCTACCCCCTTTTCCCCACGCCCACAACTAATGACAGGACCATGCTTAAGTCACCCCAGACATGATACTATAAATGCCACCATTTGGGAAACTATATACTAGGTTAAAAAAGGGAAAAAAAATCATCAGAGTTGGTGTGATAGCAGCAGAAACCTTTTGTGTTAGCCAACTACCCCTTGGATGGAAGTTAGGGTCTTTTGACAATACATAAACTCTTTGAGGCCATTGTAGTACTGCCTAATAATGATGTTTCTAGTACCCAAGAGTTGATGCACTCCTGGAAGTCCTTGGCTTACTTAGAGTGAAGTCTTTAGTGAAGTGTCAAAGGGCTCTGTTCAAGGCCTTATGCTGTTTAGTAATTTTATTAATGCTTGAGGTAAAAATGGTATGCTTATCAAATTTTCAGATGACACAAATCTGGAGGAAATATCTGATATGTTGGAAAATGAGATTAGAATTCAGAAAAATCCCTAAAGGCTGGAATTATAGATGGGTTGATAAAAATAAGATGAAACTTAACAAGGAAAAATGTAAAATTATACATTGAGGTTTTAAAAAATCAATGCTAATACAAATACTTTCACAGGTAGAAGATGAGGAAAACCTGACATATCAGTTCTTGTGGGGAAAAAATATAAGGGTTTCAGTGGATTGCAAAGTAGATAAGATAACAGGGTGAGTTTGCTACCAAAAATACTGATGCAAACTTTTGTTACCTTTAAGGATATAGAACGTCCAGAAGAGACGCAGGGTAGCATAGTGGATAGAGGGATAGCTTTGTAGTTAGGAAGGCCTAGATTCAAGTATTGCCTCCATCATGTCCTATGTGACCGTGGGAAAGTCTCGGTACCCTTCTCAGTACCCTGGGCAACTCACTAAACCTCCAAGTTTCAGACAAGGCTATATTGGTAGAAGGAGTTTCCAAACTACAAGTTCCACATATTGATGTAATCATAGATCCAGACTTCCCTAAAAGGAGTCCAGAAAAGGAGAGGAAATTGTATCTTTGTTCTCTGCCCTGGTCAGAAGTATTATATTCAGTCTTGAGCACTGTAAGATAAAAGAGATATTGAAAAAATATGGCAAATCTAGAAGATGGTAAGGGATGAGACGTTCAAAGATTTAGAGCTAGACAGGATGGGATTATGGCAGAGTTATGAATTAAAATCCTTTATTTTAACAGATGGGGAAACTGAAGCCCAGAACTTGATTTGTGGCATAAAACAATATCATATGGGCAAGAAACTAGGGATGCTTATTTTGGAGAATAGAAGACGTAGAAGTTCTGATTGCTATGTTCATGAATTTAAAGGTTTGTTTAGTGGGAGAAAGGTATTTTTGTCCTAACTCTTCATTTTCGTAGATGAGAAACCAGAAGCTGAGAGAGATTCAGTTCTTGCCTAAGCAAGGTTGTCTTTGTTCATCCTTCATTCTTGAGCGGACCAATGACATCACAGAGTGATGTCTTGACTTGCCTGTGAATTGGATTTAGGTGAGGCAGATAACAAAGCCATCATTCTCTCCTCCAGAGTCTTCAAAGTCCAGTAGCAAGACAAAAGTGAAGACAACTGGAGATGGCCTGGGACTCAGTGGATGACCTTGATCTTTCCAAATTAAGGTCTCATAGCTAGTAAGTAACAGCACTGGGACTGGTAAAGTGGGATCACAAAGATCTTAAGAATTATTTTGTGGAGGATAATCCTTTTTGGAGTGAGAAGTTGAATTAGAGGATTTTTAGTGTCTCTTCCAACTCAAAGACACTCTAATTCTAAATCCTCATGACTGAGTTGAGATGATTATCTTTTTGGACAAAACTCCTTTTGAGGAACAGGAGGCAATAAGCTGCTGACTTTTATAGCTTTGCTATCTATACTGATCAAATTCATTGAGAAATGGTAATATCTTTTCTTCGTTGCCTTTGTAGACTCAGGCCTAGACTTGAGGTTTTCAAGACATCAGGAATCAACGTGCTAGTTTTATGATGCCCCGGTTACACTGATTTAGCATCTGCTTA
Organism: Phascolarctos cinereus; assembly: GCF_003287225.1. Lineage (NCBI taxonomy): Eukaryota > Metazoa > Chordata > Mammalia > Diprotodontia > Phascolarctidae > Phascolarctos > Phascolarctos cinereus. The sequence continues at coordinate 274,106,163 of NW_027556098.1, read as the reverse complement.
ACCAGCTGATGTCTATGGCCATGATACCTATGGATTTAGCATCTGCGCTTGTATTTGCCTAGCAATTGGAACAGGAAAACAAACATTCTCTCTCTCCTACAGCTAACATGCTCTTCCAAAATGCTTCTTGAATCCCTATTATTCTGAACATCTACCCAAGGCAAAAATCTGCTTCCCCAGCCTCTCATTTCTATCCTTTTTCAACTCTACCTTTCCTAGGGCTCAGTTCAATACTGTCCACTCCTGCTATAACTCCTGTACTTTTGTGGACTATTTCCTATTGTATGATAGGTATTTTTTTCCTGAGTTCTGTCTTCTTTCCACTTCTCAGTACTAATTGAAATCTGTTTATCGCCTGATAACACCACATCTCTAGCAAAACCCCCCCCCCAAAACAAAAAAATGTAAAGGAAAACACTCTGCAAAGGAAAATACTCTTTTACTCACCCCTTAATTCTCAGGGTAAGACAGTACTTGGCCTATACAACAAAGAGATCAAAGAAAGAAAACAAGGACTCATACATACACAAATATTTATAGAGGCTCCTTACTGGCAAGGGGTTGGGAAACAAGAGGGTAGCTACCAATTTGGGGACCATTGAGCAAATCATGATATGTGAATGTAATGGAATGCTATTGTGTCCTAAAAATTATGAAAAGGACAATTTCAAAGAAACCTGGGAAGACTTGTATGAACTGATGTTGAGTGAAGAGAGAAATGTAACATATAATCAGGAGAACAATTTATAGAATAACCACAATATTGTAAAGCCAAACAATTTTGAAAGACATAAGAACTTGGATGTATGCAACTGTGATTTCAGAGGACTGATAAAGAATGCTTACCTACCAAGTGACAGAGAAATTATTGACTAAAGATGAAGAATGAGGCAAAAATTTTTGGATATGGTCAATGTGGAAATTTGTTTTCCTGAACTATGCATATTTATTACAAGGCTTTTCTTTTTTCAGTACAGGGAGGGTGACAAAGAGAAAATAAGGATTGCTAATTGAAAAAAAACACCAAAAATGATCAAAGCAGCAAGGAAGAATTAATATATCCTTTGTTTCTATTTCCAATTCCAGATAATTACTCTACTGTCATTCACTTGCAGCTTATGTCAACAGACTATTCCGTCCTATTCACTGATATTCTCTATAGGCCTCCAAAATATTTTCCTTTCTTCCTCATTTCAACACTTGACTCATCATCTTTTTTTTTTCCACTTCATCTCTTACTTTCCACTTCATCTTTAGTAACTTTAGCAACGTTGATGACCTTTTCCATCTCTTCATCTTTCAGCTCCCCAACTTCCTTGACCCCAGTGACTTTCATCTCTGTTTGACCAGCACAGTAATACTTTGGATATCATCATCACTTGATACTGCCACATCCCAAGATATTAAACTCTAATTTTCTTCTGTCAGACCATAATGGAAAGAAAAAATTGGATTTGAAGTCAAAGGAACTGGATGTTGAAAACTAAAAATAAATTAATTTTTAAAAATAAATAAATATAATTTTTAAAAAAGAAAAATATAAGGGCTTTCCTAGTGTTTTTCCCATTTCCCTAATTGCTGGTACCTACCCTCTGATATTACTTCTCATTTACAATGTAAATGTCTTATAGGTATTTATTGTCTATAGATCTTGAGCAGATCATTTCATCTTAGCTTCCTTATCTATAAAATAAGATAGTTGAGCTAGATGATTTTTAAGGTCCTTTCTAGCTCTTACTTTTATGTTTTATGATCCTTTTACTGGCCCCGTACTTCACTCCCAAACCCATTTTGTCCTGTGTGACCTAGTCCCTCAATCCCTCCCTATTTCCTTAGCCCATCACCCTTGTTCTATTTTGTCTATCAGCCAACAAGAATTTATTAAATACTATGTGCCAGATGTAGCACTAAGCCTTGAGGATACAGAGAAAGGTAAATAAAATAGTCTTTGTCTTAAAATAGCTTGCATTTCATTATGGGAGATATCATGTAAGCAACTATGTACCTATAAGACATTTACATTGTAAATAAGAAGTAATATCAGAGGGTAGGTACCAGCAATTAGGGAAATGGGAAAAACACTAGGAAAGCCCTTATATTTTTCTTTTTTAAAAATTATATTTATTTATTTTTAAAAATTAATTTATTTTTAGTTTTCAACATTTGCTTCCATAAGCTTTTGAGTTTTAAGTTTTCTCCCCCTCCTTCCTTGCCTCCCTCCCCAAGACAGCATGCAATCTGATATAGGCTCTACATATACATTACTATTAAACATATTTTCACATTAGTCATGCTGTAAAGAATAATTAGAACCAATAGGAGGAACCACAAAAAAGAGGAAATAAAACAAAATGGAAAAAAAAAGAGCAAATAGTATGCTTTCATCTGTATTCCAACTCCATAGCTCTTTCTCTGGATGTGGATAACATTTTCCATCATGAGACTTTTGGAGATGTCTTAGCTCCTTGCATTGCTGAGAAGATCTAAGTCTATCAAACTTAGTCATTGAACAACATGGCTGTTACTGTGTACAACATTCTCCTGGTGCTTCTCATAATTGAACTGGTGGGAGATGATGAGATCACAAAGCAAGATGGTATAGAAGGAGAAAAAAGAAGGCTTAGGACGAAGTCTAGGGGATATCCATAGTTAGTGGCTATAGCCTGGATGAAGAGTAAATAAAGGAGACTGAGGACTGGTCAGAAAGTGTGAGGAGAACCGGGAGAGAGGTGTGATGAAAACATAAAGAGGGGAGAGTATCCAAGGCAAGAGGGTGATGGACAGTGTGAAAGGTTGCATGTTCAATCATTTCAATGGGGAAAAACAAAATAGCACAGTGGAAAGAACACCGAAGTGGAGTTAGAAGAAATCTGGGTTTGAATCTTACCATCTGACCCATGACCTTGAATTCCCATCTTTGTCATGTCACACCTTCTCTGTATTATTTATTTATTTTGTTACTTATTATGTTATAGGATCATAGAATTTGATCTACAAGGGACCTCAGAAGTCATCTAGTCTAACCCTCTATATTTTTCAGATGAAGAAACTGAAGCCCAGAGAGGATACTGGATTTGCTAATGTTCATCTAGGTAATAAAAAAGGCAGAGATGAGATTTGGCTGACTCCGAACCCAGTCTTACTATCCATGGCCCCCAATGTTCTATCTCAACTCTTTTCTCTTTCCAGTCTTTTTATACCTTACTTCCTGACACATGCTCTTCTTTCCAGCAACACCCGGTCTCCTGGCTGTTCCACAAATAAGACACTACGTCTCTTTGCTTGGGCATTTTCTCTGGCTCTCTCCCATGCCTAGAATGCACTCAGTCCTCTGCTCCAACTTCCTGGTTTCCTTTAAGAACCAAAAGGAAGTCTTCCCTAATTCCTTTTAATTCCAGTTTTCCCTCTGTTATTATTTCATATTATCTTATATACATCTTGTTCTGTATGTATGTTAGCATGCTTAGATTGTAACTCTTTGAGGGCAGGGCCTGTCTTTTGCTGTTTTTTTTTTTCCAGTATCCCCAGTACTTAGCACCGTGTCTGGCATATAATAGGCACTTGACTCTCTTCTTTTTTTCTTTTATTGTTATTTAGTGATCTTCATTTGACTACTTCAACTATCTCTTCTGTATGGAAAATTCCTTAATATAGATTTCCAGTGCCAAACTCTATTCCAAGTATCAGGCTCACATTTCCAATTGTCTGTTGGGTAACTTAATCAGTACCTCATGATCAACATGTCATCTTTTCCTCAAAACCAGATATTCTTGACTGCAGAATTTCTATTAATGGTGCTACCCTTCTAGTAGTTCTCAATGTAATTTTGACCTGCTCCCTCCCTCTCTTCTCCACATGAGATGGGTTGTCAAGTCCCACAAAATCTATCTCTATGATATTTCTTGAATCTATCCCTTCCTATTCTTTCCACTACTCTAGTTCAATGACTGTATTATTGCAATAGTTTCCTGACTGGCCACCTTAACTCCGGTTTCTCTCCTGCTTCAATCCATTTTATATTCTACACTGCTCTGACCGACAAATTGATCAACTCTATTGCTTCGAAACATTTAATGGATCTGCAGTGCCTAACAAATGAAAGCATCATTTTCATTGACTTTAAAGCTCTGCAAAGGCAGGGACTAATTCATTATTTTACAGTTAAATTTAACTTTTAATTTAATGAACATTGGAAAAGAGAACGTTTCCATATTTGAAATAGAATAAAAAAATATGTGAAACCATGAATCTCTATTCCATAAAACTTGTCTTTTAAAGAGTACATAATGACTTCAATATGTTACTTTCAAAGCTGTCCTTCTTGTCTGAATTTCCTTCTGCATGTCCTTCTGTCGTTTTTCATGCACTAAAAAAGTACTTCAATGACCCTCTTTTCTCCTTTTTTCTTTTGCTAGCTCCCCTCTCTTCTCTCAAATCATTACCTGCCTCTATTAAGAAAGGAAAACATAATCCTTAGATAAAATTAGCATGGTTGATCAAATAAAGTCTATAAATTTTTTCATGTTTATAAATGCATGTCCAATCTGCCTTTTGACTGCATCACCCACTCCTCTATCGGGGTGGATGGCTTCAGTCATCATTAGCCTGGTTCACTTTTCGGCATTTGTCTCAGCACCTTACATGATACCAGGTACTTGATGATTGGTGGCTGCTGGAAGATGGTTTTCAACCTGGCCCCAACCTATCTTTTCTTTCTTATATCATACTGCTTTCACTTTGCTTTCTACTATTCAAACAGACTGGACTATTTGCAGAATTTTTTGTACACATACCATGCTTTCCCTTCTTCACACCTTTGTTTATGCAATTCCCTGCACAGTACTTGGATTTCATCCCTTATCTTCACTTGCTGAAAGTCTGTCTGTTCATCCTTCGAGGCCCAGATCAAATGTGACCTTGCTCACAAGCCTTCCCTGTTTCCCCTGTAGTTAATGCTTTCTTCTTCATCTAAATGCTTATCAGCCAGTTAGTGAGTTTCTTAGGCACTTTTATTGTCATCTGTAATATAGTCATTTACGTACATGTTTTATTCCTTATGTGTATGTCTTAGTGCCACTGGCTTATATGTTATTTGGTAACAAGACCTATGTATGGTTTGTTATATTTCCTCTTATGCCTAGCACAGTTCATGCCTTAGAACAGGAGTTTGATAAACATTTCATAGTTGAATGAATGAATAAATGAAAGGAGCAATTATGTGCTCAAGTGGTAAAATTATTGGATCCAAAGATAGTAAACTGAAAAGCAATTTTAGAAGTTATTCAATCCAACAATCTCATTTTACAGACGAGAAAATAAAACTCAAAGAGATAAGGGTTCTTGTCCGTGGTCCCATTGGTGGTAGGAAGGTGTCAGGATTTGAACCCAGGTATTTTGACTCCAAATCCACTTTTTTCCCTACTGTATCATGCTGCTTCTCATAGCTCGCTCATTATGAAAAAGATCATAAGATATATGAGTGGGGTGTTAAAGCATGGCTCTAAATTTGGGGGCCTCCAAAGGAAATAAACCTTTAAATCTCTTAAATTATAGTCACAGAAATGAATAATGGTGAATCCAGTGAATTCTCTACTTGGGACCACTCTTGGTAGTTTTACTGTACCTCACTCTGGGGTCAGTCTCTGAATGGAGTGATTTCATTGTCCAAATGTACTTGCATCTAATTTCAGGTAGATTTGAGCCCAAGTGCATTTGGTCACTAAAGTCAACTCAGGTCTACAGATTAAAATGTCTTTGCTTGTCCACATAAACTCTTAAATCAGTTGTAACATCTAGACAAGCTCCTGACTTTCCTGTTTAACCTTCTCTGCTATGTTCCCTATGCTCCTATAAAATTTGGGGTGTCTGCTTAGCTCTGTCTCAGACATCATTACTGGAGTAAATTTTTTAGCACAGATTACTGGTCTGTTCCAGTTAGTTCCACTAAGGAAAAGTTGGCCCCAGTTGGCTGATTACACTTGAAAGTATTTGCTGACTTTGGGGATTGGGGGTTACATCTACAGAATAATCCTACTTTCTCTAGGGCTACCAACAAAAACTATCCTGGCTAGTGACCCTAACTCTTGGCTCTGGGCAAGGCACATGCAACTCCCATCGGGGGAGGAGGAGAGGAAACATTAACAGTTGTCTGGCATAAGTCAATCTGACCTAGCAGCCTTAGTACAATACACCCTGCCAGTCATTTACTAGGAGGACACAACAAAACAAGCATCTGGAAATATGGAGACAATACCCATTGGAGACCATTCCACTGGCTATTAGCAGGCCTGCTGCCATGTGGGTGGATGGTGACTATTGATAAACAAAGCAGCTCTGCCAACAGGCATAGAGCTGTCATTGCAACGATTTAGGCAGTAAACTGCTCCTGACGATGGATTTGTGTGATCCTTGTGCCACTTATAAATATTTGCTAGAGTATATCAATAATGCCACCAGTCTTAGTTCCTTTCTTTCTGTTTGAAAGATATGGCATAATGAAATGAGTGACTTTGTAGTCAGAAGACCTGAGTCTGAATCCTGGCTTTGCCACTAACTAGTAAGTCATTGAAAACTCTGTTCCTCAGTTTCTTCATCTGCAAAATGGAGATTATAAACATTGTAACTACTTAATTTATATGGTAGGATTAAAGAAGATAACATATAAATCACTTTATAAGCCATGAAACACCACATAAATATAAATTATTGCTATTATTATCATTAGAGTTGTCATCATCATAGCCATCACCATTATCGTTGTTCTTATAGAGATGAAAACTACAGGTACACATTGTGGGTCCCATCAAATTTCTCAGAACAGCTTAGGAATGCTGGTAGTGTGGACAAAATCCTTTACAATGTGCCCTGTAATCCTCTGAGCTGAGACCAATCATCTCAGAATGTTGCATCATTACCCTTCCATCCCAGTGAACTCTTGGATTACTGAGAGAATTTCCTTTCCCCTCCCTCTCACCTCATACTCCCACAAGCCTCTTATTCTAACTGGGGCATTCTGGACTTCAGATAGCACCTGCCATTAGGAGAATGTCATTGAGCTGAATTTCATTATGTTCTGACACATTTGCACTGTAAGTCTATAATGTACTGCAGCTCACCTTTATGTTAAATTAGTTCTCATCCACCTGAGTTATTAATAGAATGCCCTTTTGCATTATCCTTGTCCTTTACCATCACAAATGACCCTCTTCTCACTTCCAAAAGGAGCTCAGTCCCAAGGGCTCTTCTTCTGGGACAAGCCACATTCCATACTGCTTTCCCGCTTTGGACTTGGTAGGGGTGCCTGAGCTGAAGTGGGGAGAGGCTGGTGTGCAGAATTACTGACCAAGTAGAAGTAATGTATGGGCACAGGCTGGCATTTAGCTTTCTATTTAATTGTTTGGAACTGGAAGCAACATTAGGATCAGCTGGTCCAATGTACCCATTTTAAAGATGAGGAAATTGAGACTCAGAGGTGAAATGAAATGAGTTGCTCAAAGTCAGTCAGCTAGTTAGCTACAGAGCCAAGAACGGACACAGGTTTCCTAGATCCTACTCCAGTACTCTTGTATGAAAATTATAGATGAGTGTTTACATAACACTTTAAGGTTTGCAAAGTGCTTTATAAATATGATCTCCTTTTAGTCTCACAATAACCCTGGGTAGGTGCTATTATTGTCCTTATTTTACAGATGAAGAAACTGAGGGAAACAGATGTTAAGTGACTTGTCCAAAGTCATACATCTGGAAGTGTCTATGGCTGCATGTGAATTCAGGTCTTTCTGACTCCAGGTCCACCAATCTCACCAATGAACCATCTAACTGAGACTGTTGATAGGATGAGAGAAGCAATGGATACAGAAATTTTAGTAGCAGTGGGAAAAGACAGTTGGGCAGGAAAAGAAGAATTTTTTTCTATGGAAGGAAAGACAGCTCACTTTATTCAGTTTGTGACAAAAGAGCAGATTTTTTTTTTCTTTTCCTGGGAAGAAAGCTTCATTGTTTTTCTGAAACTGCATCTATGATAGAGAAGAGAATCTAAATTCTGCACACAAGCCACCTTCTGGATTCTATGCTGGAAACAAAGTTGTACCTCAGCCCAGTGAGTTGATTAGAGCTTAGCCCTTTAACCTTTCTGGCATCTTTCATTGACTTTGGCCTAGATGGAGACTACAGAGTCAGGAAAACAGCACTGGGGACCGTGACCATGTCCGAAGGACAAACAGAGACAGAGAGACATAGACAGAGAGAGACAGAGAAAGGGACAGAAAGACAATGACAGACAATGACAGAGACAGAGAAATAGAGAGAGATTTTATACATATATGATATATATATATATATATATATATATATATATATATATATATATACACACACATACAAAACAGACAGAGACAGAGACAGAGGCAGGGAGATATAGAGATATAGACAGAGATAGACATAGAGAGACAGAGAGATATAGAGAGGCAAAGAGATAGGGACAGACATGAGGCATACAGATGCAGAAAAAGTAATAGCAGAGAGTTCGGGAGATTAAGCTAGGGAGTAGATAGAACATTGTCACCTGAGCTATCACCAAAATTTGATGTAATTGATTTATGACTAGAATATAGCTATGGAAAGATATATATTGTTCAAAGGAAAAATAATATGTAAAGGGGGTGGTAATGGAAGGACAGATATTAAGAAGATTTATTCACAAGAGAAAATACAGGGATCATAGGGGAGAACTCGAGGCAGAAGCAGAGAGAACATTTGTGTGAAGATCAAAGGAGGGAGAAGCAGAAGTGGTATTTTCATTGGAATAAAAGGGAAAAGATGGAGAATTGAGGAAACAAATCACCATTCCTGCATGAGGGCACCATATTTCATATATATATATATATATATGCACTTATAATATAGATAAAGCTATTATATAAAGCTATATAAAAATGGACATATATGTATGTATATATAGTATCTGGGACATGGGCTGGACCTCTTTCTTTATAAGAAGTAGACATAATAAAGCTTTCTTGAATTGTTCTTCATAATAGTTTCATCCTTGAAAAGGTAGAGTAAGGAATGAAAGGAATTGCTATTCTGAACTTGAATCTCACCAATAAGAAAGGATTTGTTGCTATGGTAGAAATGATGGTGATTGCTATGTGGAGGTGACCTCTCTACTTTGGAATTGTGATATAGAAGCAGAGGAAAAGGGGCATAGTCTGACAGGTATTCTAGATTTTTTTGAAAGCCACTGTCAAAAGGTCAAGAGAAAAATTTGGTAGGATCCAATGCCCTAAAAGTCTATAGGCAAAGTCAGTCCAAGAGGTGTATGAAGCTCTTAAGGAAGAAATTGTGAAGGCACAAAGAGAAATAACTCTGTTGAAGAGAAAAAAGGGGGTCTGTCTAAAGAAGCCAATGTGAATGCATAGGGCCATCAGCCACCCTCCATTTTACAAAGAAATGTACAGAAAAGAGAAGTGGGACAGACACAAGAGAATGAATACAAAAGCATGGCACAGTCCTGGAAGAATATTGTCAGGATTTTAAAAGCTCAGAAAAAGCTAAGGCTGGTGAAGAATTCTAAGGACAATGAAAAAGAGTTGTTTTCTTCTAAAGATATATGAGGGGATCAAGGATGGACTAGGACCATTGCTCATGTGGATGGGATGATGATTTTTTAAAAATGATTAAGAAAATGCAAAACTGTTCAATTCTCACTTGCTTTGGCTTTCTCTACCGAAGAAAATATTCTTGGTTTTGAAAGAACAAATAAAAAATGGCTTATAGGGAGCTGAAAATCTAAATAAGTAAGGATACAGTAAGAAAACACTGACTTACAAGCTAATTTATATGATACTTTAACTTTTTTCTTTTTAAAATATATTTTATTTCATTAAATATTTCCCAATTGTATATAAATTTTTTTAACATTCGTTTTAGAATTTTGTGTTCCAATTTTTTTTCCCTCCCTCCAAAACTCCTCTCCTAACTCTTGAGAAGGCAAGCAATATTTGAAATCATGCACTTTAGATTTTACAATGTGCTTTACATATGCTATCTCTTTTAACCCTCACAATAAGAAGGGGAAGTGTGAGGCAGATGATAGTACGGTTGGGTAGGTTCAGATTGCATTGATATAATAAGTAGTAATTAATGTTTCAGTGTCGATTGGAGCAAGGTATATGACCTATGGATCTGTAAATCTTCATCTCTATGTGCCAATCTTTTCATCAGTAGCTAAGGTAAAGATACAAATGGCATCGTTATTAGATTTTTCAGATGACAGAAAGCTGGAACAGATAGTTAACACACAAGAGAAGAGTCAGGCTTCAAATAAATCTCTACAATATAGACTGTAAAGCTGAATTGAATAAAATTATATGTAATAGGAATAAATGTAAAGACTCATCCTTGTAAGAATTGTGTTAACTTCTCTAATACAAAATACGAAAGCTGTAGTTAAATAGTAGTTTGTCTGAAAAAGATCTAGAGGTTTTAGTGAACTTGCAAGCTCAAAATGAGTAAATAATTTGATTTGGAATCCAAGAAAGCTAATGAGATCTCTAGCTACATCAATAGAGACATAGTATCCAGGACTTGGGAGGTGATAGTCCCCCAATATGTTGTCTGTCCTGATTACTTCTGGGGTGCCATATTCAATTCTATATTTCATGTTTTAATAAGGCCATTGATGAAGTGAAGGATTTCCTTAGGATAGTGACCATAATAGTGAGAAGCTTCTAGTTCATAGCTTTTAAAGAATATTATAGCCTGGAAGAGAGAAGCATTAAGAAGAGAGTCTCTAGAAAAATAATACAAATGCATCTGTCTGACATTTAAAACCCTTCCCAATCTGGCTCTAAGCTTATCTTTCTAGGCTGATAGGCACATTACTGCCCTTCATACACTTCTATTCTAGCCAAAGTGGCTTATCTGGTTTTTCCTGTAGAGACATTCCATCTCACATCACTTTGCCTTTAAGATATCCATCCTCTGCTTCTTGAAACCCCCAGGTCTCTTTGAGACTCACTTCAAGTGTTACTTTTTATAAAAGACCTTTATAAATACCTCCAGTTATTAGTTCTTTCCTTCCCTGAGATTACTTCTTTATTTTGTATATATAGCTTGGTCCTAATTAGTGTGAGGAATGAACCCTCTGAATTAGTTGCATTATTGAAATTCAGAGTACATGTTTCCATTGGGGTAGAACCAGTGACCATATTTTAGGTAATTATAACTTTGAATAGTGAGAATTTCAATGCATGTGACCACTTTAGGACATACATTATTTGCACCAGTCAAGACCTAACTGCACTATGTAATTATTCAATCAATCAGCAAACACTTATTTAAGCATTGTGCTAAGTGCAGTGTATACAAAGAAAGTCAGTAATTATCCTTGACTTCTAGAAGCTTATATTCTAATACTTACATTCAACATGTAATGATTAGGTACATCCAAGATGCATACAGAGTGAATGGAAGATATAATGTTAGGCTTTAACAGCCAGAAGGATCAGAAAAGGCTTCCTGTAGAAGGTGGCATTTCAGCGAAGTCTTGAAGGAAGCCAGGGATTCTAAGAAGAAGAGATTGTTTCTTGTGAATAGGATATAAGCTCCATGAGGGTAGGAACTCTTTTGTTTTTGTCTTTGTATCTCCAGTGCATGCCTAGCACATAATTTCTTAATAAAAATGTGAGTCGAATTAAATTGACTTGATTGCCCATGGTTAGTGGGCATAACCTGGATGAAGAACCAGAAAAGGAGATTGAGAAAGAGTGGTCAGACTGGAAGGAAGAGAGCCAAGAGAGAGTATTGTCCCAAAAACCTGGAGAGAAGTGAGTGTCAAGGAGAAGAGGTGATTAAGTTGAAGGTTACAGAGAAGTCGAGAAGGAGAAGCATTGAAAAATGACAACTACAAGGAGCAGTGGATAGGTAGAGGCACTTGGAATCAGGAAGACTTGAGTTTGAATCCTGCCTCATCCACTTACTAGCTATATATATGAACCTGAGAATGTTACTGAACCTTTCTGTGCCTCAGTTCACTAATCTGTAAAATGGGGCTAATAATCGCACCTACCTCACAGGGTTGTTGTGAGGATCAAAAAATTTTAAAAATGTAAAGTGCTTTGGAACCTTTTAGTGCTATATACATGCTAACTAGCCTTATTATTAATGAATTGCAACTTCATTACTAGTTGTTGATGTTTTTAGGGTAATACAAAGTCCTTAACTTGCCATCCAAGACCCTCCACAGCCTGGTTCCAGCTTAGTCTTATTTCAAATCACTTCTCTTTCCATATGAATCTAGCCAAACTGGATTATTAGCTGCTCCCCAGATTCAACATACCACCTCCTGTCTGAGTATTTGTTCAGACTGTGCCCCATGTCTGGAATGCACTCTCCCTTTCTACCTTTCAAAATTTTCTTCTTCCTTCAAGGCTCAGTTCAGGTGCCATCTGCCCTGCTTTTCTAGATTCCCCTGGCTATTCTTCCTTTCCTCAAGTTTTCCTAGACCCCTTTGCCTAGATTTAACTTTTACCCTCACCATTCCCTATCTTGTATTGTACTTGTATTATTCTCATATCTTATATTTTATTCTATTCTTTTGTTTCATTATCATATGAAGGGGACTGTGAATTCTTGCCAGAGAATGCAAACTCTGGTAGCTTCTACTAATGTGGAAAGGCTTTGGGTATGAGACTGATAACAGGCTGAATCTACTACTGTAGGACCCACCTAGCTAAATATGGAGGGGCCCATCACTGGTAGGTTGGCTGATACACAAATTCTTTTGCCATGACAGCCCACAGAACAAACAAATGAAATACAAAATGCTCCTCAGCTCTAAGTACCTTCCACCCCTACCTCTGCTTCTATGGTTACTGTATTAGTGAGTTTGAAAATGTGGGCAAAATATGCTAAGAATGGAAAGTCTCTTCACGAATCTTTATATTCTAACTATGAAATTCTTGTCCAATGACCAACACATCAATACATCACTAGAGGAACTGAATCATATCAATATTGATATTCTTGCTATAAATGAATTGAAAAGATATAAGAAAATTGCAGCTGAATGGAAGCATGACTCATAGGTTCTCCTTGGAGAGGCAGATAAAAAGAGCTGATACAGTCAGTTTCATCCTGTTCCCAAAGGAAACAAGAGACATCATTTTATGTCACATTCGGTCACTTTGCCTTGTAGTGCTTATGACGTTTATGAGAAAAAAGAACCATGAAGATTATTGCAACTTATGTATCCAACATCTGTTATAGATGATGAATAGGCAGAGAAACTCACCAAAGAACTAAATAAGATCTTCTAAGCCAAGTCAATACATACATTGATATCTAGTGACTTCATTGTGAATTTGAGCACAAGGAAGGGGAGTAGCATTGTATGTTAAAAAAAAATGGGTCAATTAGCAAAAAAAAAATTAAAAGAGAGAGATCCCTTTCCAAATAGAGAGATGTGATAGCCAAAGACAGCCATCAGTTTAATATGTAAAACTAATGTGCAAAATGGAGTATAATGGAGGAAGATTATGAACAATATTGCCTCCCAAAGTGGTGAAGAGCAGTAGAGAAAAAACTGAAATTGTAGCAAGCATGAAACCTAAATAAACCAGTTCATCTCAAGGGTATTTGTAGCTAGAACTGGAAAGAAGACAACAAATAAACAAAAAGTGAAATAGATTTATCAGAGTTCTTACAATGATCTATTTTCATCACTGATGATAGTGGAACCATAATACATAGATGTAAAAAACCCTCTATACTTGATGTGTGATATAAAGAAATTCAAATAACAATTTTAACAATAACATTGCAAAGGCTCTGCAGATGAACATGATCTGGGCCCTCAGCTGAATAGGAAGAATAAAATAGGATAGATTGTATTTGGGAAATGAATCAGTTATTTTAATAATTCTCTGCTGGATCCTGTTCCTAAAATCTATTAAAAAAAAAAAGACCATTACTCTCCCATTGGTACCATGTTGCTATGAATCATGGAATTTCATAGTCTCCAAGGAATCACAATTTTGGATTACCAAAAAGAATGGCAAGGTGGGCATAAGTGGCCTGCAGCATAATGCTGACAAGGACTTAGGTACAAGTAATGGTGCAAAAACTATATCCAACTAGGACCTGTATAATCAGGAAATGGAGTGCAGCAAAAAGAATGATAATGGATGGCAAACCTGAGTGTTTCAACAATTACTAAAGACTGTTTGAAGGCCTAGAGGATGGATGGAACCTTCCAGGGTTCTGGGTAACAATATCATCATCATTGACTGATATTTATACAATATTCTGAGTTTACAAAACACTTTACATAGATCTTTCTTTAGAATCTTGTTATAAGGCCGCAAGATAAGTATTACTGGCATCAGTATTCTCTGAGTAGATCCCCTGTGGAAGATCTGTGGGATTATGTAGGCAAGAATCACATAGGATGAGAAGCAGTTGGCTTGCACTTGTGGAGCTAATACCTACATGACTGAGATCATGATTCATTGAATTATTGATGTATAAGTGTCAATATGTTTGTTTATATGTCGTACTTATGTACTATATCTTTTGAGTAAATGGTAAGCTCCTGGAGGGAGGTGCTTTGCAATATTGTATCATTGTGGCCCTACTACTTGGCCCAGTGCCTTGATCAGAATAGATGTTTAACAAATGTTTGTTGAATTGAAGAAGATGCTAGGATTTTTTTTTATCATCCTAGAGACAGTTACTTTTATCCAATATAGGTAAGATACTGCACTTGCTCCTATTTCAGAGTTATCAGACTGCTTTTAGAAACCCAAAGCAAGCCATCCAAGCTCTCTGGGCCTATTTCCTAAACTCTAAAATAATAATACCACCTGTACTGCTTAATTCCTGGGATTGTTGAAAGGGTCAAATGAGATCACAGATCACTTTTTGTTTGGAAAAAACCTTAAAGATTATCTAGTCCAATCCCTTTATTTTACAAGTGGAGAAACTAAGACCTGAAGTTACATAGCAATAGGATTTGAATTCAGGTCTCCAGACTCCAAATCCAGTACTCTTTCCTCTACCTCAGGCTGTCCTTTGCAGGCATCAAGAACCATAAAAATGTTAGTTAATATTATTATGAAGCATTTTCATCCCAAAGTAGATTGTGCCATCTTTGCTGATATAAAACATCTGGAGTTAAAGCCTGAACTGGGGATGAAGATAGTTTGGTTGTTGAGGACAGAGAAGTGGTTGGGTTTTTAAGCCAATGGGGTTTGAATTTTGCCTGCGGAGATACAGAGCAGGTACTTGTCATGTCAAGGATCACTCAGTCCTATGAATGATTCCTCTCACTAATGCTAAGCCATGAATCATTGGTCTGTGGTACTGTAAAATTAACATGCACACTGCTATAAATAACTCATCTGTAATGGGCTGTCATTGATGGCTTTTTGGAAGGCTTGACTCAGGAGTAAGAGTTTTAATGACTGTAATTGAAATTAGATGAAAAGCATCAGTGTTGGGCTTTTCTCTGACCCACGCGAGGACAAATTCCATCATACGTCAAAACAATTATGCCATGTCAGGCCTGAGGGACAAGACGGTGCTGTACCATCTCTCTAATACCTCCTGACTATGGCCTCCTGAGTCATCTGCTAGTGAATGATAGGAAGCCAGTTCTTTCCCGATCTAATAAATTCACAAAGAGCAATGGTCTAGCTAGGAACATCTATTGGTGATAAAAATACCACATCCGATGCTTTGTAGTTGACAAAGAACTTCCCTCATTAAAACATCAATAGTTCTGTGAGGCAGATAGTATAAATCTTATTATCCCCATTTTATGGGTAAGAAAAACTGAGGTTCAGATTGGTTAAGAGGCTCACCTACACTTCCATGATTGGTGGGTGAATTGTGAGACCAGGTTTCAGGTCCAGGTCTTCTGATGCTAAGTGCAGTGGTCTTTCCAGGGGCCTGGCTTTGGAAAGCAAAGTTATTCACTGCCAGATCCTTACTACTGTCAAGGGGCAGGATCATTATTCATAAAATCCATGGACATAGGATCTTGGGGGTGATAGAATCATTGATTTAGAACTGAAAGGCAATTTAGAGAAGTCCAACCCATTTTTACAGATGAGGAAACTGAGGCTCAGAATCTTGAAGCAATCTGCCCTCACACAGTAAGTAAGTGTCAGAATAGGAATTCAAATCCAGGATTTTGACTTCAAATCAGGCCCACTTTCCATGGTACTAGATAGTCTCATCGTATAGCACACCTTATTCATCCCAAATAGATGATTAGTCTATTTCCAGCTCCTGTTGATTATGCCTTCCCAACATCTTTTGTCTTTCCTCTTACATTGCCAGCACCCTGGCACAGGCCCTCATCACCTCGCTTCTGAACTATTGCAATAGTCCGCTGATTGCTATCCTTGCCTCAAGCATCTCTCTACTGCAATTCATCTTCCTCTCAGCTTCCAATTATAGGTCTCATCATGTCACCTCTCCTACTGAGCAAAGTTCACTGGCTCCCTATTACCTCTAGGATCGAGTATGTTTAGCTTTTATTTAGCTTTTAAAGCCCTTGACACCCTGGCTCCTTCCTACCTTCTTAATATCTTGACATTAATTCCCCAGTGCCTTCTGTGACCTAGTGACACTGACTTCCCTGGTGTCATTCACATATAATAACAATAACTGACTTTTATATGTTGATTTGCAAAATCTTTACATGTGTTATCTCGTTTGATCCTGATAACAATCCTGCGAACTGTTGTTAATCAGTTGTTTCAGTTGTGTCTGACTCTTTGTGACCCCATTTGGGGTTTTCTTGGCAAAGATACTGGAGTGATTTGCCATTTCCTTCTCCAGCACATTTTACAGATGAGGAAACTGGGGCAAATAGGATTAAGTGACTTGCCCACGACTGCACAGCTAGTAAGTGGCTGACGCCAGATTTGAATTCAGGAAGATGAGTCTCCTTGACTCCAGGCCCAGCACTCTATCCACTGTACCACCTAATTGTCTCATTTTACAGATGAAGAAACTGAGGCTGAGAATAATAATTAAGTGACTTGCCCAGAGTCACATAGCTAGTAGTGTTTGAGTCAGGATTCAGAAAAAGGACTTCCTGATTCCATGTTCAACACTTTATTAGGTAACTGCTACATGATACTCCATCTCCTGATTCGATGACTTTTCATTGGCTGTCCCCCGTGCCTAAAATGTTTTCCTCTGCTTTTCTGTCTCCTGGCTTCCTTCAAGTTGTAGCACAAATCCTGCTTTCTGCAAGAGTTCCCCAGTCAATATTAATGCCTTCCTCCATTACCTCTAATTTGCCCTGTATAGATCCTGGATGCTCCTAATTTTTTACATGTCTCTCTCATTAGAATATGACCTCCCTGAGGACAGGGACCGTTTTTGCCTCTGAGTTTCCAGAACTTACAATACTGCAGGCACTGTTAAGCATGTAGCAAGCTCTTATTAATGCTTGTTGACTTGAATTTTTAAAGATCTGCAGGTAAAGAGTCTTCATGATTTCTTTGGTCACTTACTCTTCCTTATGTTTAACCTACATTTCCCCTCTTTTGATTAAAACATTTAATCCTTAAGCAGTCTTGTATAATGCAGCACATTCATCACTAATGGGGGAATAAATACAGCCAAAGAGAAGCATGGGGTTAGCCTTATTCCACTGACCTGCTCTCATTCCAAGCTGCTTTCTCTAAGCCAATTTAAATCAGGAGTGGGAGTTCTAAGCAAGCTAGCTAAAGAGTATTTAAAACCAGGCTATAGAGTGTTTCAGTTTTCCCTTTTCATTTTTCTGCTTGCGTTGAAGAGTCCTTCAAGTATTTCATTTCAGGTGATGCTCTGTGCCTACATTGTCAGTGAGCTTTTCCCAAGACTTGGGCCTAGATTAATCCATGCTGCATACTTCTCATTCCTCTCTCCTTCCTCTGCTCCCTACCTCCAAACCTATTACCTGATCTCTACAATTCAGGGATCCAGGAAACTTTATAAAGGATTATCTGATACTGCGAGGTATAGCAGGAAGTGCACTGGATTTGGAGTCATCTGACTTTTTTCACCTAGGTGGCGCCATAGTACACAAAGTGCTGGGCCTGTAAGTCAGGAAGACTCATCTTCCTGAGTTCAAATCTGGCTTCAGATACTTACCATCTGTGTGACCCTGGGCAAGTCACTTAACCCGTTTGCCTCAGTTTCCTCATCTGTAAAATGAGCTGGAGAAGGAAATGGCAACCTACTCTGGTATCTTTGCTAAGAAAACCCCAAATGGGGTCAGATACAACTGAAACAACTGAATAAAGTGACCTTGGCTTAAATCCTAGCACTGTTCCTTACTACCTATGAGATATTGGGCAAATCATTTAGCTTTTCTGAGTCTTGGTTGCCTCAGGACTAAAAGGAGGGTGGACTGAATAGCCTGTAAGTTCTCTTCCACTTTTAACTATATGATCCTATTATCCTTTCCCAAACTCATCATTAAGAGCAGGTGGCTTTTGAAGGAATTACCAGGTTCTCAGTCCCTCTTGATCTCAAGAGGCTGAAATCTTCGGAAACCAATAGCTTGCCATGCTCTTCTTTCATATTTTTCTGCCCCTAGCCAGCTGGCCAGGGAGTCAGCCAAAGAAGTTGGATTCATCCACACCCCCAGCCCTCATGTCTCCCCAGCTGAGCCCTCATCGTGCCAGCAGAGGTTTGCAAATGAGCACACAGCATACCTTTGTTCATGCACTGTGTCACCAGTCTCTACTCAGAGGCAGCTCCATAATCCCCCTGTGAAAAAATAACAAGGCCCACATAGGATTGTGTACATGGGCTAATTACACGTAACAAAACAGCTCCTCTCAGGAGAGAAGGAGTGTTTGGTAGTAAATTAAGAGATGCAAAACCCACCATGAGCAGTGCTGATTAATCCAGCTCTCTAGCAATGGGGAAGCATCCTTGAGAACTGGGTTTGCAGTTGATGATAATTATATGCCCACTATGGGGGCTTCTCATGTATGCTGGCTTTTGTGTGGAGAGGGGAATGTGGCTGGGATGGTGAATACAAGGCTGAGTTTTTCATGGCCATATTGATTAACTAGAAATTATTTAAGGAAAACACTAATATTTCATTAAATATTGTGGTGTTTTCTGCACTATGGCTTATAACCATTGCCCAGCACCCATCTTTCTCCAATGGGAGACCTTAGTTCATGTACAAACACTAATCTAGATTTTCTAAAAAAGACCAAAAATTTGCCTACTTCACCAAGCTTTTAATTTTTTTTTTCCTATTTACCCTCCCTCCTTAGCACCACGCACTCAGGGCCCATTGATGGTACCTAACAAAGAATAAGTCTGATCATGTTACTCCCCTGATCTGGAATCTTCAGTGGCTCCCTCTTATCCTTAGAATGAAAACTATATTACTAAGATGGCATTAAAAGCTTGGTCAGTCTGATTCTAGCATACTTTTTCCAGCCTTATTCCATATTACCATGGCCTAAGAGCTATTCCCTGAACTCAAGTTTCTGTGTCTTCCTGGAATGAACTTTCACTTTAATTCCACTTCTTAGAATTCCTACCTTCATTCGAGGCTCAACTCACATGTCATTCTCTCCTGTCAGTCTTTCTTCATCTGATGCCTTAGTTGTTTTGCCCTATAAGTTATAGCTTATAAATATATGTTTATATTCTGTATCCCACTCCCAGTCCCCCAGAATGCAGGCTTCTTGAAGCCAGGAATTTTTGTGCTTTGTCTTTGTATCTCCAGTACCTATCATTTGTAGCCACTTAAAAATGCTTCTTGGATCAGATTGAATTTCAAGGATCATGTTTACATAGCAGTGTAACGTGGTACTTCTTTAACACAAACCTGTGACCAATGCAAGTATTATTATCCCCATTTGACAGATGACAAAGCTGCTGCTCTACTAGGTAAAGTGACTTGACCATGATCAAATAGCTAGTAAGCATAGAATTTGGGATTTGAACCCAAGTCCCTTGACTTCAAGTCTAGTGTTCTATCCATTGTATCATACTGGAAGGCTAAAAGAGAGAAATGAAAAGTATATATACAAGTTTAAAAAGTATGCATATTCAAAGTCATAATAAATGTCTATTGAACTATACAAGTTATAACTGTAATGATACATGCACAAGCATCCTGTATATAACTTGTTTGTCTGTATTTGTTTGCATGTTGTCTCCTCTATTAGGCTATGAGCTCTTTGAGAGCGTGGATGGTCTTTATGACCTTTCTTTATGCTCTGGCGCTTAGCACAGTGCCTGGCACATAGCAGGTGCTTAATAAATGATTATGGACTGAGTGATCTGACTTGGGGCTGATTGGGAGAGACTCATGGAGAGTATGAGTCTGAACCAGAGTTTAAAACAATAGATGATGGTGGGGTGAATTGAATGCAGAGGATAACAGGTTTGCTTGGCTAGAGAATGAGTCTCTTTATTCTTCCATATTTATGAATGTTATAGTACTTCAAGAAGGAGGATCCCTCTGTGAGAGGCAGCATGGACTGAACTATGAATCAATGTACCCATTTTTTTCTCTTTGCCCTTTCACTAGGCAGGTAGGAGGCACAGTGCTGGGTCTGAGTTATAGTCTACCTTCAGACACTTACTACCTGTATAACCCTGGGCAAGTCACTTAAACTCTGACAGCCTCCGTTATTTCTCCAGCTATAAGATGGGGATAATAATACCACCCGTCTTCCAGGGTTATTGTGAAGATCAATGACATGATATTCGTAAAGTGCTTAGCATAGTGCCTGGCTCATAGGAAGCATTTAATAAAGGCTTGATTTTTCCCCACCTCCATTCCCTTTCTCTACCCCAGAGGGTGTTTTGGGCATGTCAGTTAACTCCTGGGCCATCAGTATTGTCATTTCTAGAACAAGGTGGATAGACTAGATCGGGGGTGGGGAATCTGCGGCCTCGAGGCCACATATGGCTCTCTAGGCCCTCAAGTGAGGTCCTTTGACTGAATCCCAAACTTCACTTTTTCATTCATTACTATGTTTGGATTCAGTCAAAGAGCTGCATTTGAGGACCTAGAGGGCCACATGTAGCCTTGAGGCCTCAGGTTCCCTATTCCTGGAGTAGATGAAGCTCCTTTTGCTCTACTATGTATAGCATGGTGAGTACGATTTTGGCAACTTCAGGGTATATATGAATTCTACAGAAATCTCCACTCTTTTATGAATTAGCTGTGTTTGGATAAATCACTTCATCTCTCTAGAACTAATAATTTTCATTATCTTTAAAATGAGCTTGGACTAGCTGACCTCAAAATTCTCTTTTGGCACTAAGATGCTTTCTCTCCCTAGAATTTGTCCCTAATAGACACTCAGTAAATATTGAATGAAGGGAATACACATAGAAAATTCAATAAGGCTTTTGAAACCAGTCTATGATTAAAAGTCACAATACCTTTCCTTTGGCAAATAGTAAAACAGTTAGATTAAAAATGAAAGTGAATGGACAACTGGGCCCAAAGAGCAGTGATTAATGTCAATCTAGAATAATATCTCTAATAAGGCATTACAGAGCACAGGGTCCATTCCATTCAATATTTTAATCAATGACTTACATGAAAGCAAGGATGGAAGGTTTAACAAGTTTTCAGGTGACACAGAGCTGTTAACCTACAACAAATAGGGTGATAGAATTGGTATTCCAAAAAGAAATTGAAAAACTAGACATATCTAATAAGGTAAAATTTAATATGGATACTGTAAAGGCCCATGCCAGGGTTCAAAAACTTAACTATATGAGTAGGTTGGGGGAAGTGTGGCTAGACAACAATTCATGTGAAAAAGTTAAGGAGTTCTGAGTGGACTTTGTATGAGACAAAAGTGTGACATGGCACAAGAGAAAGGGCATAACTATTGGGGCCAAAGACTGGAAGAGTCATAAAAGAATGATATCCAGGGCACAGGTATGGATTATCCTTAGAAAGTAACAAGGATGCTTCTTTTATTGGAAGGAAGGAAGGAAGGAAAGAAGGAAGGAAGGAAGGAAGGAAGGAAGGAAGGAAGGAAGGAAGGAAGGAAGGAAGGAAGGAAGGAAGGAAGAAAGGAACATTTATTTAACACTTACTATATGCCAGGCACTATTTTAAGTGCTTTAAAAAAATTCACTCAGGAGGAGAGGGTAGACAACAATGCTAAAAAGTTATGGTAAAATGGGACATGGGCGAATAGATTTTAAGTAGGGGACTCCCTCTTCTAAACATTTGAAGGGCTATCACCAGGAAGAGCAATTAGATTAGTTGTGTTTGGTGACCAAACTAGCAACTATGGGAAAGAACTAGAAGCCATGGATCCTCATTGAAAAGAGGCAAATTTTTAAAAAAAGGGGGAAAATTTAGGTTTATTAGAAGGAAAAACTTCTAACAACTAGAGCTATACCCAAGTGGAACAGACTGCCTCGAAAGGTGGTGCATTCCCTTTCATTGAAGATCTTGAGGCAGAGACTGCATAACCAATTGCCAGGGAGGTTGTAGAGAAAGTTACTCTTTAGGTATGGATTATGATAAAATGACCAATAGAATTCTATCCAACTCTATTATTTCATGACTAATCATAGGCTAGGAGACTACTTGTTGGGTATGCCCTAGAAGAATTTTTTTAATGGATTGGACTAGGTCACTGAGGTCTCTTTCAACTGAAATTCTGTGATCCTTTGGGATTTGGTGGTAAAAAACCAGGTCATGTGTTGTAAGTGTTCGTAAGTGTGAGTGCCTGGGGATCAGAGAAGAGGACATTTTTATTTTTTGAACTGTAACTGTAGGAAATCAGAGAAGGTTTTAATAAGGGTAGAGTAGAAGAAGGCAGTGCAGTATAAGAGAAAGAATACAATATCTGGAGAGGACCTGGATTCAAATCCCAACTCTTCTACTTGCAACCTATGGAGTCTTGGGCAATTAACATATCTCTGGGGCTTAATTTCCTCAATTGTAAGGTAAAGGCATTGGACTAGATGCTCTTTAATGTCAAACTTCTCTGTACCTCAGTTTTATCATCTGTAAAATGAGATGTTTGGACTCACTGACCTTTATGGTCCCTTTCTTGTCTAAATCTACAATTCTATGAACTAATCCTATGAACTAATCCCAAGAAATCCTGAAGGCTGCAGACTGTCAAGCAGTAGCAAGGGCCCAGCTAATGTTATGAATAATAACAATAATAATTATAATAATAATACCTACCACATACATAGTGCTTTAAGGTTTACATGGTATTCTTACAAATATCTTATTTTGTCCTCACAACAGCTTTGGAAGGTAGGTGTTATTATTATCCTCACTTTATATATGTAAAACAGAGGCAATCAGAGTTTAAGTGACTTGCTCAGGGTCACACAGTTATTTAAGATCCTGCAACTAATTTGAACTCAGGTCTTCCTAATACTATGGCCAATGCTCTATCCACTGTGCCACATAGCTGCCTGTTATTAGGTGAAATTGATGCATATGCCATGAATTTGCAGCTGATGAAATCAGCTTGAATTCATGATTTTCTTTAGTGAGGTTCAGCAGGGATGAAGCAGGAGTGAATGACCTAGGTGGAGGTTGTTTGGGGAAGAGGAATCACAAATCAGTAATAGGTGAAGGTCCAGAGGACAAAGAATTCAAGAATGAATGTTCCCATTGATATGTAGAAACAGCAGACCAAGTGGTCAAATGAATATAGAAGCAGTGGGGAAAATGTCATCGGCTAACAAGGATGGGTCAAGGGAATAGAGAGCACAATAAGATCAATGAGTGGGTTTGGTGTCAGTGAGAAAGGAGGATAGGAAAAAATGATAAGAATGGAAGGTTGGAGAGTGAAATTTCAAACTCACAGGAAGACGGGTGGAAGTGGCAGATTTAGACTTAGTATAAGAAAAATCTTCCTAAGAACTAGAACTGCCAAGAGCAAAATGAGCTGCTTCTACAGCCGATGATTTCCCCACCACTGGAGGACTTCAGACAGAAACTGGTTGACCGGTTGTCAGAGGTGCTATAGTGAGCATTGTTGTTCAGTTCAGGTATGGGTTATACTAGATAACCAATGGGGTTCCTTGCAATTTTAGGAATTAATTTAGCAAGGATTTATTAAGCATCTACTATGGGCACAAAGACAAAAATCAAAATAATCCCTGCTCTCAAGGTGTTTACATTTGCAATTCTCCCAATACCTTTCAAGACAGGTGCAAGATGAAACAGACTGCCAAAGAGTAGGAGGAAGTTAGAAATGTCAGATTTTGGCATAGAATGGAGCCTTCTGGTATCTACTCTAGCTTGTGACAAGAAGTTGGAGCTTGGGATAACCTGGGCTCAATGTTGCTTCCTCTAACTCCTCAGTGCCTTACTTTCTGAAGACTCTACTCCACTTTAGACACTCCAATATTTATTGGGATGAGATAGTTCATAGGGCCATAGGTTTACAGAGGATGCTAGGCGGTGGAGTGGATAAAATGAATGGCCCTGGAGTCAGGAACACTTGAGTTCAAATCCAATTTCATATACTTACTAGCTGTGTGACCCTGAGTCAATTTCTACATCTTTAAAATGGAGATAATAAAAGCACCTGCCTCCTAGGGTTGCTTACCAAACTTGCACCAAGGTAGATGGAGCCCTGGCCTCTATTGTACATGCACATTCTCCTTCTATAGTCCTATAATCCTACAAAAGCTATGCAATGAATTTCCACGGCAATGGCAAAGAACTTCAGTGAGAAAGAAGCTGTGTTTTGAATGTTTTAATATACAGAAATTGACACATCTACTTCAGTATTCAAAAACCCTCTCTCTGGAATAGGAGAACAATGCCTCCTCCTCCTCTAAATTTTCCTTGCTCACTACCACGAGCTGCTGTTGTGAAGGCAATCCTTCTGTCATAATCCCTTATTTTTACCTCTCCCCCAGTTTGTAAATCATTTTCTTTCTCTAAAAGATTAGAATGTGGTTAAAAGCTGCAAAGTGACTTAAGAAAATGGGCCCTCAGGGAGTCAACAGATCTGCTCCCCATGTGTCTTTGAGTCATATGTGCTTAGGACCCTTGACACCAACCAAGTTTTCCTCCTGGTAGCAAGATTGAGGAACACGTTAGGCTATGGTGGTATGCTTCTACCCTTCATGGCCTGAATCACTTTACAGCCTTGCCCAAACACCTGAGAGAGTATCTCAAGTCTGATTTTATTTTTCCTTTTTGGCATGAGCCAAAGCATGAAACCTCTATTTAAGTAGACATTCTTGAAACAGGGACAAGCACCAAAAAAAAAAAAACCAAACCCAAAAAAACAAAAAACCCCAGAGCAGAGAAAGATTCATTTGAGGAGAGAAGGGGGTCATGATGAGGAGAAAACTCCAACCTCAGGGTTTCTGTTGGTGAGAGAGTCCAGACACTGACTCTCAGTGGGATACAGAAACCTCAGGATATCTTGAGAAGGCTGCTGTAGGATGGTGTTGGGAGGGGTAGGAGCTTACCTAAGATGGAGCTAATTATTTTTGCTAACTAGAGGCTAAGGTTAGTTCTTTTTTCCAAGCACATACTGTCAATACTTTCCAAATTTCAGTGCCCTGAGGCAAAGCACCGGTCACTGTCCTTGTTATTGCCCTGTTCCCATAGTCTTATTCACATAACCTGAAGAATTAATGCTGTTTCATAGTTCTAGAATTCTAAGTGAGAGACTGTGGTATAGTAGAAAGAGCATTTGACTTGGAGATGGAAGACCAGAGTTTTTGTCACAGTTACATCACTTATTAGCTGTGTGACTATTAGCAGGTCATTAACCTCTCTGAATCTAAGTTTCAAATCTGCAAAAGGGAAATAATAATAATGAAAATGATGGTAATGACAATGGTGATGATGATGATAATGATTATACTTCCTTCCCTCCAGGGTTATTGTGAGGAAAACACTTTGTGAGTTTGAAAAGTCCTATAGAAATATGAGCTAAGTGACTTGTTAATGCAAATGCTAATCTGAATTTGAAGAATATGTTTTTCTGGTTGTGCCAACTTGCAGTCCTGTTTCTCTGTTTCCAAAGTATTCACCTCATGTTTCTTTTCTTCAATACTCTTATTTCATTCCCTTTTGCCTTATTGAACCTGACAGTATGAGGTTGGTCTGGTCCAGCTTGAAAATGATACATAAGCTGGTCTTTAATGGCATAGTCAACAACTGTAAGACTTGGGCAAAATAGAAATTCCTGAACTTGACAAATCAAGAAATTGTCTTCAGAGAACTTTTCATTCCTTCTTTTCCAGATTATCACTGCCCCAAAGCTTGAGATGACGTAGAAGGTATTGCGCTAGGTGCCAAGGCCTAATGATGCCAACACTGTGATATTCCTTGGAGCGAACTCTGCAGAGAGGAAGGACCCAGCACCCCATGCTACTTCTAGGAGCCAAGGGACGTAGTCAGAGACCATTAGCAGAAGCTGTTTCACTCATCTTCTTAGCTTCTGGTGTGCCTTGGGAGCTAAGGGACCTCTGAGATCCAGGATGAGCGGAGCACTGTTTACCTTAGAAAGCCTGGATCTGAGATTTCCAAGCTAGCATAAGGCACAGAATTTCTGTGACTTTCTAGAAGCAGCCAAATCCTTCCTGACTCTGTGAACCTGGAACATGTGAATGGAGCTCATTGCTTCCAAAAGAAGATTCCATTTGGGACATCTCTGGTTGGAGTTACTAGGGCATTACATTATGTCCAACAAGAATTCAGTAACAATACCTTTGCTCCTCCTCAAACAAGAAAGCAAGTTAGGGTGAATAGATGGAGGAGAAGGGGTTGTTTAAAAACTACCTAGTAGTCCCATTCTTCCATTGTCTCTCCTATTTCCCACCTTATTTAGGCGTCAGAATCTTCGATGTGAAAAGAATGAGAAGGAAAGATTGCGGAATTGGTGGGACACTAGGGATCATCTAGTTTAATCCCATCATTTTATAGACAAGGAAGCAGGCCCAGAAAGCTTCAGTGACTTACCCAAGATCAATCAATCAATAGCACTAATTAAATGCCTACTATGTTTCAGGCACCACATCTAGGCTCTGGGAGTACCAAAACAAAAATGCAATTGTTCTTATCCTCAAGGACTGTGCTAGTAAGGGGAAACCCCCACTCCTATATACATATACATATACATATACATATACATATACATATACATATACATATACATATACATATACATATACATATACATATACATATACATATACATATACATATACATATACATATACATATACATATACATATACATATACATATACATATACATATACATATACATATACATATACATATACATACATATATACATATATGTCTTGAAAAATTCTTGATGGATGTAAATATATACTATATCTGTATACACACATATATATATGTGTGTGTATATATGTCTATATGTATTTGTGTGTGTGTGTGTGTGTGTGTGTGTGTATACTGGAATGGTTTGCCATTTTCTTCTTCAGTGGATTAAGGCAAATAGAGATTAAGTGACTTGCCCAGGGTCACGCAGATAATAAGTGTCTGAGGTCACATTTGAACTCAGGTCTTCCTGGCTTCAGGCTTAGTGCTCTATCCACTGCGCCACCTAGAGGCCATATATATACTACATGATCTCTAAATCCCTCCCAGATCTTTCTATAGGTATATATGTATGTGTATGTATATATACGCATATATACATGTAGACATACATACATACCTACATGAGGTTATGTGTCTTTTCTCTCAAAGTCAGCATGGCATAATAGATGGAACATTTGGCTTAGAGTTATGAAGGACCTGGTTTTGAATTCTGGCCCTGACTCAAGCTGATCTTGGGCCCCAGCTTCTTTAACCATATAATGGGAATGATAACACTCACATTACAACCCACAGTGCTGTAAAGAAGTTGCTGTGTAAACCTCAAAGCGCTTCAGAGCTGTGTTATTATTATTGCCATGGAATATCACCATGACACGGAGCTCTGGAAAGTCATGCCAGCAGAGCCCAACTCCATCAGGTCCTATCAAGCTGGAGAAAACTCTTGAGTATGGATGGGCTCAGAAATGGACTATGTATAATAATCATGATAATGATGATAGCATAATAGCTAACACACTGAACACTTTAAGGTTTGCAGATCATTTACATATACTCTCACAACAACCCTCTGAGGTGATTAGCATCCTCATTTTAAGAATAAGTAAGCTGAAGATGAGAGAGGCTGAATGCTGCGCTCAGCATCATATAATAGCTAGCATTTATATAGTGCTTTAAGGTGTGCAAAACACTTTACAAAAATAATCTCATTTAATCCTCCCGGCAATCTTGGGAGGCAGGTGCTTGCTATCATTATCCCAATTTTACCGATGAGGAAACTGAGGCAGTCAGTGTGTAAATTATTTGCCCAAAGTTTTATAACTAATAAGTGTTTGAGGCTGAATTTGAACTCAGGTCTTCCTGACTCCAGGACCACTGCTCTCTTCACTGTGCCACCTAGCTGCCAACACACATAGCTGGGATGTCTGAGGTAGGACAATTGAACTTAGCCCTTACTGACTTCAAGTCCAGAACTCTATTTACTAGATTTATCATCAGGTAATCGAACACAATAACTCCTTGCAATTATTTACTGAGGTATTCAAGGGTTGTGATCAATGAAATCATCGATCTTTTGAATCCCTCAGCTTCTCCCTGACACAAAGACCTATCTTTTTAACCTGAGTGTTCTAGGCACACTACAGCTACAAGTCATAGAATATCACAATATTTTAATCACGAAAGTTGTGGGGTACCCATTGGGTAATGGTGGATGTGAATAGTCTTTAACACATTGACCATGAGGAGCTGTGCAGGAGAAGAGGTCTGGAGGATACCATTAAGGGGGGGTAGGACCAGAAAGGAGGAGGGGCAGTCATGTAGTGAGAGTGAGGCATAACCTACAGACAAATTAAATGATTTATAGACAGGTCCATAATGTCAAGAGAGCTAGAAAATGGCCTCCAGCCCATTGGATGGACTCTCATAGAGTGTTTACAGGAGATCTTAGAAAAAAACAGCACAGGAAAAGGAAGCATGGATGGGCAATCATCTCAGTGGTTCCTGTGCCCAATGAGTTCACATACCCTTTCTACTGGACTGGACTACATTGTCTAATCCTTTAAGGCAGATGTCTTGTATACAGATCTCAGAGTAATAATTTCCACAAAATAGTCATTCAATAAACCCTTGTTGATGTGCTGATAAACTTCTCCCAAAGCTTTCCCTTACAGATTCGCTCAAAACTTTTAGAACTTTCCAGGTAACTCTCCATTTTCCATCATTAGCTAAGCTTGGTTTTGAGTCCATGCAACATCATATCTTTCTTCCCCACACCCTACCCTATCTGCTTTTCAGCTTCCTTTGTGTATTATCTCCCTTCATTAAATTTTTAACTCTTGAATACAGAGATTGTCTTTCTTTCTCTTATTTGTATCTCCAGTGTTTAGCACAGTGCCTGCATATAGTAAGTGCTTAACAAATGTTTAATCAAATTGATAGAACTTAAAGGAAATGGGTGGTGGTGGAGGTGAGATTAAAGTTGTGTGCATGCTGGAGATATCCAGTGCACTGTTGTCTCTTTGACCATCAACATTAAAGAACGTAGATCATATAGCTTTCAGGAACAGGAGTGATAGAAGTTGCCAATCTACCCCAAGAAAGAAGAATGAAGAGATGTGACCACTTGGCTACACTCTCAAGAAGAAGAGGTAGATTATTTTGTTATATTAAACAGAGTCTGGAAGCTGTTTGTAGGCTAAAGTACTTGTATTTTACAATTTCATTCTAACAAACACATTTAGCACCTATTATGTGCAGAACACTGTGCTAGGTATTTGGGGGGAGCAGAGACTGAGAGATGTGGTACTTGCTCTTCTGGATCTCAAAATATAATAGGGGCTATGATTGTAAATACAAGAAAGGTACAAGATGTTCTACGAGGTCTGAAGAGAGAAAAATAATTTCTGACTTGGGGTTTAAGGGAAGGAAGATTTAGTGTTTGAGGTGAGTCTTGAAAGCTGGATGAATACTTGAACATGTTGGAAAAAGGATTCTTGGGGAGGCACAGATTGGAACACATAGCTTCTGATGGCCCTTCCCACTCTGGGATTATCAAGAACCAAGAGCAAGAGTTCTTAACCCGAGGTCCACACACCCTCCCCAAGGGTCCATGGGAAAGACTTTAGGGATTCCATGAACAGATGGGAAAAAATCCACCTTTATTTTCACTAACATCTACCTGAAATTTAGCATTTCTTTCAATTATGAGTAAAAAAAATTCTGAGAAGTAGGCTCGTCAGATTACCAAAAGGGTCTATGACACACAAAAAGTTAAATATCCCTGCATTAGAGGGTTGTCTGGATGTGGGAAGGGCTGTTGTTGTTTAATGAAAGGAAGGAAAGCCAGAGAGTTCAGATGAATTATTCTTCCCTTCTCAGCTCTGGAAGGAACTTCAGGGACTATTTAGCCTAACTCCCTCATGTTCCAAAAGAAGAAACTGAGACCCAGAATACTAAAGTAATTTGCTCAAAGTGTTGCTACTAATGCATGTAACAGCCAGAACTCAAGCCCAGATCTAGTCTTGTACTCATTCTTTTATACCGTTTTGGCTCCCAAATAACTCATTTCTTTGCTTCTGCCCTTCATTCTCCCCTAATCCCAACTTCGGTCTCTCAAATGAGACCAAAGATTATTAACAGGGAATATAAAAAGAAAAATATGGGATTCCTTCCAAATCCTGATTATTATATATTTGGTGTGTCACCTGTACATTCTCATCTACACAGTCTGTGAGAAGATTAGAAGTTCCTCGTGGTTAGAGAACATGTCAAATCCCATAAGGTCTCCAGCACAGTGACTTGAATGGGAAAATAAATGTTTATTGATGCTGACAGTTGTGAAGCAACTAGAGTTTCAGCTAAAAATGTCAGCATTAGGAAGGGAGAGACTGAGCCTTGCTAAAAAGCATCCACACTTTCCATCTAAAGATCCATCTCTCTCTGCTTAGATTTCTAGGGTGTATCTGTGTTGGGGAGGGATGTTGGAAGGTGTTTCTCTTCTGCCTTTTCATCTGTGTTGGGGACTTCCCAAAGCAACTTTTCAATCTGATCTCCTTTGGGAGATTGCCTCCTGTACATCTGTCGAGTCGTACCATCTGGACCATCAACACCGTCAATACACCATCAACAGAACCAGTGGCTGGGTTTCTGAAAGCAGACCAGAGGGGGAATAGCAGTCACAAATACCATTAAAAAGTCCAGAAGAATAGCGGGTGACTGATGGCTTGGGGGGATAGGTGACATGGGTCAGGGTGTGTTCCTTTACAGAGCTAAGGGGAGGGGCAAGTAGTTGTTGCAACCCCAAAAGATAAATAAGCTAAAGTGGTAATTGAAGGACTCATGGTGGGCACAGACAGACTGCTGTGTGTTCCCAAGGGTGACTTTCCTGGGAACCTTCCAACACAGGAAGCTGCTGTTACCTATTGAAAATGACCTTGGTGAAATAGCAAAACGGCAAACAATATAGTGGTAATGACAGGAAACAGGACTGTGTTTGACTAGTAGAAGTCACAAGACAAAATCAATCCATCAATATTTATTAAGCACCTACTATGTGCTAGGCTCTGGGCTAAGCTCTGGGGGGAAAAAAGAGAAAAAAAGGCATTCCCTATCCTACAACATGCAAACAAATATGTACAAACAAGCTCTGTATAGGATAAAAAGGAAATGATTAACAAAGGGAAGGCACTAGAATGAAAAGGGACTGGGACAGGCTTCCTGTAAAAGACAGAATGTAGGGGCACCTAGGTGGTGCAGTGGATAGAGTACCAGCCCTGAAGTCAGGAGTACCTGAGTTCAAGTCTGGCCTCAGACCAAACACTTGACACTTACTAGCTGTGTGACCCTGGGCAAGTCACTTAACTCCAATTGCCTTAAAAAAAAGATAGAATGTAATTTGGAACATAAGGGAAGTCAGGAAAGGCAGTCAGGTGAGATTAGGAGGGAGACCGTTTCAGGCATGGGGGATAGCCAGAGAAAATACCCAGAACATTAGGAGGCCAATGTCACTGAATTGAAGAGTATGTGTCGGGGAGTAAAGTGTAGAAGATTGGAAAGGTAGTGGAGGTGAGGTTTTGAAGGTCTTTGAATATCAAACAGAAAATGTTGTGTTTGATCTGGAGGTGATAGGGAGCCACAGGAATTTCCTGGGTAGGGGAATGACATGGTTAGATGTGCCCTTTAGAAAAATCACTTTGGTGGCTGAATGGAGGATGGCTTGGACGGGGCAGAAGCTTGAGGCTGGCAGATCTTGCAATAAGCTATTGTAATAAGTGATGGAAGCCTGCACTAAGGTGGCATATTTGAGAGATGTTGCAAAAGTAATAAAAGATTTTGACGACAGCTTGGATGTGGAGGGTGAGAGATAGGAGGAGTCGAGGATGACGCCTACATTGGAAGCCTGAGGGACTGGGAGGATGGTGTTATCGCCTATAGTAATAGGGAAGGAGGAGGAGGGGAAGGTGCAGGGGGAAAGATAATGCATTCTGTTTTAGCCATATTTAAGGTTTAAGATGTCTACTGGACATACAGTTTGAGATCTCTGAAAGGCTGTTGGAGATGTAAGATTGGAGATCAGCAAAAAGGTAGGGGTAGGACAGGTGCATTTGAGAATCATCTATATAGACATAGTAATAAAATCCATGAAAGCTGTTGAATTCACCAAATGAAGTAAGATGAAGGGAGAAGAAGTGAGGGCCTAGGACCCCTAAGGTCAGAGGGCACGCTCCAGCAAAGGAGACTGAGAAAGAGTGCTCTGACAGGTTCAAGAGGAGAACCAGGAGAGAACTGAAAGCCTAAAGAGGAAAATATTAAGGAGCAAAGAGTGCTCCACAGTGTCAAAGGGCTACGAACTGGTCAAGGAGAATGAGGATTGAGAAAAGGTCATTGGATTTGGCAACTAAAAGATCATTAGTAACTATGGAAAGAGCGATTTCAGTGGAATGATGGAGTCAAAAGCCACATCAAAAGAGGTTAAAAAAAAGTGAGAGGAGAGAAAGTGGAGGCCTATTTAGATGGCCTTTTTGAGGAGTTTAGCTGTGAAGAGCAGAAGAGTTATAGAATGATAGTTATTGGGGACAGAAAAAATCCAATGAGGGTTTTTCATGATGAGGGAGGCATGGGCATGTTTTTAGGCAATAGAGAATGAGCCAGGGAACAGGAAGAGATTGAAAATAAGTGATAAAGTAGGGATTGCAAAGGGAGCAGTCTATTGGAGGAGACAAGATAGAATGAGATCATTTGAATAAGTAGAGGTGTTAGCCTTGGTAAGGAAGGCTACTTCATCTGGCAGCATATAAGTAGGGGTGAAGGAGGTGAATGAGGAGAGATCCAAGGCTAAAGCTTGGAAGGACATAACCGGGATTATGCTAAAGACTCTTGAGAGTCAAGAGAGGAGAATTAGTTCACCAATGGGCCAAGAGGGCTAGTGCTGAGGAGATGGCTTGGGGTCTAGCACCACTCCTTACTGCCTTCCCTAAAGGTACACGCACCCAGCAGGATGTGCAAAGCAAAATGCATGTGGTCAAAGGAACTCTTGCTTCCTTTTTTATTCACCTGAGGATGCTTGTCGGAAGTAGTAGACTCACTGCAAGGGAAGAAATTCTTTAGGGTTGATAGAAAATACCTGGCCTGGAATTTTGCATGTCCAGCAGGAGATGGAAGGAAAAAAAAATGACAAGAGATGGATGAACAGTCTGAATGTTGGATGGTACATTCAGGATAATAAAAGAATAAGAGAAAGATCTCCAGCTCATTTGAGGACTTAAGGGGAAATGTGGGCATGAACTGTACAGAATCAGAAGATGGAGGGTGGTGCTGCTATTAGCATGGATGGAGGCAGTATCCTTATGAATGGAACCAGAGCTCTATTAAAGCATAGAAGTAAATGTCTTACTGCTACCCTGGCTATGCCAAAAGCTCCTTGAAGGAAGGGACCATGTTTTACACTTTTTAGTGTGCTCCCTTTCCCCCATAAAATTGCAGCAATCATTCCTGTTTTTCTTAAATGTAGGCCTAGTGGTTAAGTGTTTGGGGGTCTTGTAGCCTGTGCAAGTGCTTTGAGATTTGGGGGGGAGAGGGACAATAGAAAACCAAGGGATGGTAGTAATTCCACGAAGTATGCTTTCCCTCACATGTACATTCTGGTCTCTTTGGAGCTCTCTGTTAAGGCCTGCTGAGCTCTTCCTGTGGATGCTATCTGGAGTTAAGTGCAAACTAAACAGTATCTTGAATTTCTAACATGTTATGAGGCATAGCAGATGACTCTGTATAATCAAATATGCCATTCCACATTCCATTTGTAATTTCACAATTTAGCTCTCTGCACCATTTAAGCACATATAAACCTCTACAGAAATCCTCATTTTTTTACAAAAGCTTTTATATATAAGTTTTGTGCTGATTTTTTTTTGAATCTTTGTTGTGTCTAATGAGACTCTCACTAAGTTTTCTCTGTGCATTGTGATCAGGAGAACAGAAAAAAACCCCAATGGAATAGAATGAATGAAAGATGGATGGACAGATGATGGGCAAACCATAGATAAAGATATTGGTCAAGGAGAAAGAAATGTGGTGTAGGGAAAAGATCCTTGCTGGATTTGGAATCCTAGCTCTGTTGCTCCTACTTGTGTGACCTATGACAAGTAAATTAACCTCTGTGGGCCTTGGTTCCTTTCTCTGGAAAACAAGGAGATTTGAACTGGATGATCTCTGAGGTCTCATCTAGTTTGAAAACCTATGGACCTTTACAAATTAGAACAGGATAAGTGAGCACCAGGTATCGTGAGCATCAGCCCAGTTGAGAAATTGATCATCCCATACTTTCTAATTGGATCATTCTGCATGGTTTTCCTGGCTTTCTCTGGAGGGGCTAGGAGTAGCAGGAGAGTCACATTTTAGCTACAGATAAATGCTTGTGTGCTCTGGGTTGAGTTTCATGAGGTAATAATGGTGCTTTAGCATTTATATATAGTGCCTTAGGACTAAAAACCCTCTAAAACTAGAGGCAACAT
Source organism: Phascolarctos cinereus (assembly GCF_003287225.1). Lineage (NCBI taxonomy): Eukaryota > Metazoa > Chordata > Mammalia > Diprotodontia > Phascolarctidae > Phascolarctos > Phascolarctos cinereus. Next base: position 274,071,072 of record NW_027556098.1, on the reverse strand, counting down.
GGTGGAGTCGAAAAATTTGCAGAATTTAGACTCAAGTTTAAAACCTGGTTCTGCAACTATTGGTGTGATCTCTTGGCTTCAGTGTCTTCATCTGCAAAATGAGAGGAGTGAACCAAGTAACTTCTAAAGTTCCTTCCAGTTCCAAGTCTACATTGCTCCTGTGACCTGGACTTCAGTCTCAGCTTAGCCTCTTATTGGGACCATAGACTTAATTTCAATTCTCTAAGCCTCGATTTCCTCATGTGTCAAATGGGGATGATAACACTTTTATTCCCTAACTCCTAGGGTTCTTAGGAGAAAAATGCTTAGTAAACCTTAAAATGTTATACAAATGGCACTCACTGTATGTGTGACCTGGCACAGGTCACTTAATATCTCTGGGCTTCATTTCCTTAGCTTTAAAAGAAGGGATTTGAATTAGATGATTTCTAGGATCCCTTCCAGATCTAAATCCATAGTTCTATGCAAATTATTATTATGTGAGCTATTCATACATATTCTCTCAGTGTAGTTATCATTAGGTTCATTTTATTTATGAAAAAACTGAGGCTCAGAGAGAGATTAAAATGCCTTCCCCAGGGTTAAACTAAGACTCATGCTGAAGATCAGTCACTGGAATTGAGGATGGACAGGAAAAGGAAGTCATAAGAACCATGAAGTCTTATGCACATTTTACAAATTAAATAAATTGTTTTGGTGGCCAAATGCCCCTTGGAACGTGTACAAAAGGAGAACTTGGAGCTATTTGCAAAGCTATTGAAAAAGAGGCTATCATTGAGTCTTTGTTTGGTTTCTATTCTTTTCTGCATCTTATGTGTCTGTCTTCAATTCAATTCAACGCAGCATTTATTAGGTGTCTACCATGTGTAGGACACTAAGTGAAGAGCTGGTGATACAGAGACAAAGCAGTCCCTGACCTCAATAACTGTGCATCCCATGAAGGAAGATAAAACATGAACACAAGTAAAATAAATACAAAGTATATAATAAATAAAGAAGAACGCTAAGAACTGGGGGCATCAGGAAAGGCCATATACGTAGGAGGCTGACCTGAGCTGTGCTTGGAAGGAAACTCAGGATTCGGGGGGGGGGGAGGAGAAAAAGGAGAGCTTGCTAGATATGGAGATGAGAGATGGAGATGTTAAGTTTAAGATTCCTAAGCCATTCAGGTGGAGATGTCGCCAGGCAATTGTTAATATGGGAATAAAATTTAAGAGAACATTAGGACTTTTCCTGCAATAAGATTATAAAGTCTATTAGGGCTGAGTAGTGTCATTTCCCATGCATCTGTTCTATGCCCTAGAGGCAGTTTGCACAGTGGATAGAGTGCTAGGCATGGAACTGAGTTCAAATCTACCTTCAGACACTTTACTAACTGTGTGACCCTGGGCAACTTACTTGACCTCTATCTGCCTCAGTTTCCTCAACTATAAAATGAGCATAAGAATAGCGTCTACCTCCTAGGGTTGTCGTGGGGATAAAATCTGATAATATTTGTTAAGTATTGAGTACAGTACCTGGCACATAATAGGCATTTAAATACTTTGTTTCCCTTCCTCCTTCCCCCTGCAGGACTCAGCACAGCTCTGAACATACACAGAAGTAGAGACTGAGAGCTAGGACGTAGATGAGAGGTCATCTTGTCCAGTGCCGTCATTTTCAGATGAGGAAAGGCAGGCTCAGAAAGGTCAAGTAATTTTTCTAGGACCATACAAGCGGCAGAGCTGGTACAAAACCCAGGTCCTCCTATTCCAATATTTGTCCACTAGACCACGTAGTAAGTACCGAACAAATACTTATTGATAAATAAATGAAGAAATAAAAAAAAATTGTTTTTGGCTTACTATGGGCCAAGCACTTGGAATAAAAATAGAAAGAAAGACAGTCTCTTAAGGAACTTTGTTTTCTTAATTCTATCTCTTCCAATTCTCTCCTATCAATCTCCTTCTTTGTATTCAGTGGCTAATTAAGACCCTAGTTAAGACCCTCATCACCTCCTGTTCTAAATTATTATAGTTACCTCCTAACCGGTATCTCTGTGTATAGACCAGCCCCTTTCTAGTCTTGGGGCTGCTAAGTGGTGCAGTGGATATAGCTGTGGGCCCAGAGCCAGGAAGACTCATCTTTCTGTTCTCCCTGAGTTCAAATCCAGCCTCAGACACTTACTAGCTGTGTGACCCTGGGCAAGTCACTTAACCCTGTTTGCCTCAGTTTCCTCATCTGTAAAATGAGCTGGAGAAGGAAATGGTAAACTACTCCAATATCTTTGACCAAATGGGGTCACAAAGAGCTGAACATGACTGAATAACAGCATTCTAATCTATCTTCATGTCATCTGCCAGAATTATATTGCTAGACTAACACAGGCGTAACCATGTCACCCTTGTTCCCAGTGGCTTCTTATTGCCCCTAGGATAAATGCAGACTCCTCTGTCTGGCACTTCATGTCCTCTACAAGCTGACTCCAGACTACTTTTCCAGACTTATTACCCATGTATCCTTTTCATACATTTTGTGGCATAGCCAAACTGTTTTCTGCTGTTCCATTCTCAAGATATTCTGTCTCCTGTTTCTATGCCTGTGGGGAATACAGCCCCCTGTCCCCTTCTTCCCTTAGAATTCCTCCTTTCCTTCACAGCTTTAGCTCAAGTGCCACCTCTTGCAGATGGCCTTTCCTGATTTCCCCAGCTGCTAATATCACTCCACCAAAGTCACCTTCTATGTGCTTTGTAGTGTAGATATTTTGCCTCTCCTTATACAAGTATGTGTTGTTTCACTCAGTAGAATGTAAGCTCATTGAGAGCAGGGACTGTTTACCTTTTGTCTTTGTATCCAGGGGCTCAAAGGCACAGTGCCTGATATACAGTAAGAGCTTATTGATTAGTTTGACAATGCATACTGATGGAATACACTTTTCTTTAAGCAAATCCCCATGAATGACTTGGATAATTCCAAGACTGCTCCATTCATGTTTTGAATGACTTGCCAATTCAGCTAGCCAAGTGGGGCTGTGTGGGCACACTAGTGCTCATCATACTAAGGCGTGTGGCTGAGATTGAAGCTCACACAGAGTCATCCTTTTTCTCAACTTCTGTGTTACATAGCCTAAACCACAGTTCACCACTTGGCTTTACATGGTCTTGTGCTATATGTTAATTGTATAATTTAGTTCCCCTAATTGTAAGCTCCTTGATATCAGGGACATAGTGTTATGTTTCACTTGAAACATAAAACGTATTTTAGTTCAATGAAAGAAACACTTCCTAACAATTAGAACTATACAAAAATGGAATGAGCTGATCTAGAAATAGCAAATTACTGCTCACTGGGGGTCTTCAAGCAGAGGGTGGTCTTCAAGACTACAAGGGCAGAGCTATTGCAGTGAGATTTTTATTCAGGTATAGGTTAGACTAGCTGGTCTCTGAGGTCGCTTCTGTCTCTAAGATTTGGTGTCCATTCCCCTTCCTCCTTTTCTTCTTCCTCCTTATCCCTTTTTATTTCTTCCTGCTTTTCTACCCACTCATCTCTAATTTCTCCATCTTAAGCTGTTGTTTTTTGGGAGCTCTATGTATCCAGCTCTGTAAAATGCTTTCTCATTTATCTCATCCTGTAAAGACTTTTGGGATACTTGGTATAAAAGACACTATAAAAAAAGAAATGGAATTGAATTTCACTGAATTTTAAAGTCCTATGCATGTGAAGCGCTCCTGGGCAGAAGGAGAAAAGGGAGGGAGGGCGAGAGAAAAAAAAGTAAAATTACTTCATGCACAGCAAGAAGAGGGACTAATTAGCCTCTGCCAAACAACCACTGATCTCCCAAATCTCTCTGTTGACCAGAAAAGTGGGAGGGGAATATATATGATAAGCTCTGACTCCAGGGGAAATGATCTCAGGAGAGAAAGGCAACACCTACGAGAATGCTGTTCCTAGTCAGGTCTGTAAGACAATCTTTTCTTTTTTTTTTTTCACTATAGAAAGGCAAGATAGTGTTGTACAACGAGTGCTAGTTTTGGAGTCATAAGACTTCAGTTAGGCTTCTGGCTCTGCCATTTTCTAAATGTAGGACCTTGAGCAAATCATTTCTCAGAGTCACAGTTTCCTCATCTATAAAATGGGGATAAATAATAGTTGTTTTACCTACCTCATTGAGTTGTCATGAGAATCAATGATATGTGTGCAAAGGATTTTGTAAACCCTAAAACATTATACAAATGTAAGCTATTATGATCCCTTGGGGATGCTAATACAGTAACCCATCAAAATGCACTGAGGTAATAGCAGAGCCCCCAAACAGTATAGCCTGAATGTTATGCATCAAAAGAATCACTATTCCTTTGGTTTAAAAGGTTCTATTCATCAATACCCATTGAATGAAAATGAATTTATTTGTGCTTTAGGTACTATGTTTCATGAATACAGAATATGGAATCAGTAGACTTCCGTTTGAATCCTGATTTGGGCATTAACATTCTGTGTGTCCTTGGGAAGTTCATGTAATAATGATACTAGCGAGCATTTATGTAGCACTTTGAGGTTTGCAAAACACTTTACACATGCTATGTCATTTGATCATATGTCAAACCTGGGAGGGTGGTGCCTTATTATCCCCGTTTTACAGATAAAGAAATTGATACTGGGAGAGTAAAATTACTTGCCTAAGCTTATATGGCTGGTAAGGGCCCGAGGCAGGATTTGAACTCAGGCCTTCTGCTTTCAGCTCTAGCAGTCTTGATGATAGGCTTCATCACTTATCTACCTTAAGCTACTTGTTTAAGTTTTCTCATCCATACAATGAGGGGACTGATGATCTCTAAGTTCCCTTCTATCTCTGAGTCCTATATCCTATATCTGGACACTGTATTAGGCTCTTTCGTGGATACAAGTAAATTAAATGATGATGCCTGCCTTACACGAACTTAAGATTCAGTTAAAAAAGCATATTCTGGGCTTTCCTAGGCATGCCAAGTTCTCCTAAGGAGACACCCTTGGGGGGTCTTTTGAGCATGCCCAGTTTGCCTAACATGGAACCTTCTGCATCCCCTGCCATGTGGGGACTCCCTTGATTGGCTGCCTATGTCTTTGAAACAGTTGATACTGAAGCATTTGTCCTTTTTCTATCTTTTTTTTTTGGCAACTCTAATCTGCTGCATCCAGAGGGTGAAGATCTCAGTGCACCCATGGCAAGAATGCTATGAAATGAACCAGGGAGAAGGGAAACACTTTCCTTTCCCGGTTTCTTCTCTTTTACTTGACCCTAGGAAATGTGTCTGGGGGTGTCAGTTTCTCTTGTATATTGTTTATCCTCACCATTTTCAGGTGTTGGAGACAATCCTTATGGGACCCAAAAATTTGAGCCATGGTGACCTTGGAGTCAGGATTGTCAGGGTAGGTATGTAGTGGGAGGAATGGTACAGTCAGTCAGTCAGTCTGGCAGGGAAGCTCTGTGAAGCCAAGGTGAATGGGAGTCTAGCCCAGTGGGGGATTTGGAACTGAGAGAAGGTTCTATAGAAAAGTGAGCTAAGCTATGAACCTTTCCCTTCCCCACATACTCAGGTGGTACAGGGTGGAGGGGGATTATGCCTCACATGTTCTAGGGTCGTAAGTTTGCACTTTTGTGATTACACCTTCTGAAGTAAATATATCTTTGTAAAAGCTAATCTGATTGTCATTGGCTAACTAGAACTGTAGTACAGGGACCAACCTCCTACACTTAGGGGAACACCATTGATAGGGTCTGGAGTCATGTGCAGAGAGCCTAGATACCCTAAGCCCCCTTAATGGTACTGGAGTACCCTGGAGATAGAGTAAAAATCTAACCTACTTTGCCTTCAGGCAGTGGGGGCAAGAGTAGACTTGCTATAAATATACTAGCCAGAATCTAAACAATTAAATTAAAATTTTAAATAAGGGAACAATAGTAGGACTGTCACTGGGCTGCATATGAAGAGTTCCAAGTGAATAGTAATAATAGCTCACATTTCTATAGTGCTTTAAAGTTTATAAAGCATTTTCTTCAAAATATCACTATTAGGTAGGTGGTACAAAGATTACTACCTTCATTTTACAGCTGATAAAACTGAGAAAATTGCTGGATAATAAAATTTGGAGGATTTGGAATTGGATTTAAAGAATAGTTATTATCGGATCAATGCAACCTGAAAGGAGGTCTATATTGTAGTGCCTCAGGGATTTGTCTAGTTCTTATGCTGTTCAGCAATTTTGTCAGTGACTGGATGAAGCCATAGGTGGCATGTTTATCAAAGTTGTGCCAGGAGGTGCATCAAACATGGTGGATGCTAGGACTCTTGTTTGAAATACATCAACATTCTAGCAATGATGGATTGAATCTGGCAACTTGAAATTTCATAGGAATAAATGTAAAATCCTAGACTTGGGTTCAAAAAAAATCAAATGTACAAATGAAGGTTGGGCAAGATATGCCTAGGGAAATCTTTCTGTGAAAAAAGACCTTAAGATATCAGTGGGTTCCAGTGCCAACATGAGTCAATAGTGTGACATGGTAGTTAAAAAAGATAACATAATCTTTATCTGTATGAATAGTAACATAGTTCAGAACATGTGTGTATATGTGGACATGTGTAAGGGTGAAATAGTGCCACTTTCCTTAGCTATTCTAAGACCACAGACCACAAATAGAATATTGTGTTTAGTTCTAGGTGCCACAGTTTTGAAGTTAGAACACATACTGAGAAAGTTCACTAGATCTGTCTATATAACTTGTCATTTTCAGTCCAAAATTTATTTGACTATCCTTTTTTTCAGTCCATCAGCCCTCACAAATCTCCAGAGCTATTCTGAGCTTCTCTGGACAAGATAATGTTACTTAAAATGGATATAAAATATCTTAGGCTTGGATTGTGTTCATTGTTATCCATCCCATACATACATGGAGCACCCACCTTGGCTAGAGGCCAAGTGAGAGGCAGCCTAGCGCAATGTAGAATGGGGCCAGGATGTCAGGAGTAAGGACAAGCTGTTCAACTTCCCCTTTGGTTCCTTTGCAATCATGCCTTAGTCACAAGCTCAATGAGCTTCACTTTCCTCATCTGTGACATGGGAATAATAAGATCTCACAGTATCAAATGAGATAGTGTATGTAAATGGCTTTGAAAACTTTCCAGTTACTATATAAATGTTAGCTAGTAATATCTCCTGGAGAGCTTTATCCCAGAATAGTTACTCATCCCTCTGGGTGTGGCCAAGATGTAGTACTGGGCAGAGATGGATGAGAAGGCAAGAACAGCTAATATAATCAAGTGCTAGGAAATTTATATTTAATCTCTACATCAAGGTCATCTCTGTGGGTCGAGGTGAATGAAGAATCTTCAAGTCAAGTCAAGGCAATAAGCATTTATTAAGTGATTACTATGTACCAGGTCCTATGCAAAGGATGCTAAGGATACAAAGAAAGGCACATAAACAAATGAATAAATTAATAAAAATTGCATACATAAATACATAGATAGTCCATGCTCTCGGGGAGATCACATTCTCACAGGGGAGACAACCGGCAAGCAACTATGTATGTTTCACAATTTATAGAGTGTAATTGGCAAGCAATGTCTTAGGGAAGCCACTAACAGTGGTAGCAGTGGAGGGAGTGGAAAAAGCTTTTTTGCAGGATGTGGGATTTGGGCTGATATTGAAGCCAGGAGTCGGAGGTGAGGAGGAAGAGCATTGCAGCCATGGAGGATAACTAGTGAAAATGTAGACTTGAGAGATGGAGGGTTTTGTATGAGATCAGCAAGGAAGCTGGTGTCATTGGATTACAGAACACATGGAGAAGAATAAAATGTTAGAAGCTTGAAAAGTTGGGAATGGGCCAGCCTATAAAAGCTTTAAATATATTACAAATATAAATATAAAATACAGAACATTTTATATTCAGTCTATCCTGGAGGTAATAGGAAACCATGGGAGTTTATTGAGTAGGGCAGTGACATGATCTGTGCTCTTAGGAAGATATCTTGGCAGCTGAGTAGAGGAAAATGGCCTAGAGTGAGGAGAGATATGAGAAAGGGAGTCCAACTCAAAGGCTTGCAGGAGTGCAGATATGAGGTAAGATAGCCAGCACCACAGTGGCAGCTATGTCAGCAGGAAAGGGACATATACAAGTGATAGTGCAAGAGCAGAATCGATAGGACCTAGCAACAGATTAGATATGGGGTGTGAGAATGAGGAGTCAAGGATAACACTGAGGTTGTGAGTCTGGAGGATGGAGAGGATGGTGGCACCCTGAACCTTTCATCTCCCACTGGTTGGAGCATGTTCTCTGAGGAAGGGCCTTCAGGGGCCAGGCTGGGCTTCTTCCATCTGCCTGAAAGCAAGCACTTCAATCTACACCAGTACAAGGCATCTGCCACCTCCTGCTGCTAACTGAGGCTCCCAATTGGGATATGAAGAACCTCCAGTGCAAAGGAAATAAACTTAGGCCTCCCACCTCTTTCTACCCCTGTCCTTTGAGGGTACAGGTATGGCATCCTCCACTCAACTCTAAGCATTCTCACACTTGCTCATACAATTCACATCCCAGTGATTCTGAACTCCTGGAGATCACCCCCCCCCAACCCTGTTCCTCACCCTCTACCACCTGATTCCTTATTTCTATCCACCTCAATCCTCCCACACCAAAGTTTTATTCTAACTCCAACCATTCTAACTCCACTGTGTCCCCTGGAATGTTGGTTCCGTAGGCAACAAACAAACTTTTCCTCATCTTAAATTTATTCCTCTCCCATTCTTTCCATTTACTAGCTCTTACTGAAAGCTGGCACCCACCTGACAACACAGCCTCACTGGCTATTCTTTCCATTACTGGCTTCACCTTCACTCATTCTCCTCAACTCACTGGTAGAGGCAAGAGAGTTGGAACACACCTTGCTCACCCTTGCCACTTTCAGGTTCTCCCCAACTTGGTAACTTCTCTTCCTTTGAGGTTCATGTGATTCATTTCTACTACCCAACCAAAATGTTGGTGGCTGTTGTTTACAGAGTCCCAGCTCATTCCCCTTCCTTTACTTAACGAAGGCTTACAATTTTCCTCTCCTCCTCAACTCCTGCCTTCATACTAGAGGACTTCAACATACATAGTGATTTTTTCTCAGATATTCTAACCACTGAATTCCTCAACCTACTCACCTTCCATGAACTACTATTTCACCCCACCTCAGCCACACACCAAAATGGTCATGCACTCAATCTTGCCATTCATCCATAAACGTAATAGCGCCATGCTCAAGAATTCTGAAATTCCCCTGTCTCACCAATCTATTAGCCTTTTATCTCTTCTTTTGCCTTCCCTTACATAACCTTACTCTTTATTTGCTCTGTGATCTCCAATCCCTTGTGCCTCAATGCTCTCCCAGGCCATCTCGCCTGCATTAGCTACTCTCTATTCTCCCTATCTTGACTCCTTGGTGGACCAGTTCAGCTCTACACTGTCCTCCTCTCTTGAACCTCTTTCCCTATTATCATATTGCTGATTCTGCCCAGACAAGCCTCAATCTTGGACTGCTTCCACTATTAGTCTCCTTTGCTTCTATACATGTGGTGCTGAGTGAAGGTGGGGAAAAATCACACAACTGTTCTGAATGGGTCCACTACAATTTTATGTTCTGTAAGATCAACTGGGCCATCACTGCTGCTAGGCAATCCTATTATACCTTCATTATCAACTCACTATCTCACTCTCCACATTGGCTCTTCCAAATGTTTTCATTTTTCCTTAAACCACCATGGCTCTCCCTCCTTTGACTCTCTTAGCTGAGAACTTTGCCTCATATTTTACAGAAAAAAAAATTGAGAGGCCATTCACTGTAAAGCCTTTCTTCTCCTTTCTTCATCTGTTATTACTCAGGTGCTTTTTGCCACTCTCTCCTCCTTCACACCTGTTTCATATAATGAAGTGGCTTCACTCCTTACCAAGCCTAACCCCTCTACTGGTACAAGTGATTCCATTTCATCCTGTGTCCTCTCAGAGATTGTCCCCTCTGTCATTCCCACTTTTTCCACTTCCTTTCCATCTCTCCTCTACTCTCGTTTCCTACTGCCTACAAACCTTCCTCAGCTATGTCAGCAGGAAAGGGGACATATACAAATGATATTGCAAGAGTAGAATCGATAGGACTTAGGACTGCCTATATCTCCCCTATTCTGAAAAAACCCTCACTTGACCCTTCCATCCCTGCTATTATCCTATATCTCTTCTGCCCTTTGTAGCTAAATGTCTTGAAAAGGCTCTCTACAATATGTGCTTCCACTTTTTCTCATCTTTCTCTTAAGCCCTTACAACTTGTGTTCTGAGCTTTTCATTCCACTAAAACTATTCTCTCCAAAGTTACTGATGATTACTTAGTTGTTGCATCAATGGCTTTTCCCTCAACCCTCATTCTCCTTAATCTCTCTGCAGACTTTCATACTGTTGGTCACTCTTTCCTTCTTGAGCTCTCTTCTTTTGAGGTTTGAAGGACAATACTTGCTCCTGATTTTTTCCTCTCCTGCTTTTCTTCCTACCAATCTGACCACTCCTTCTCTGTCTCCTTTGCTGGAACCTCCTCCAGATCACGCCCTCTAACTGTAGGTGTCTCCTCTGGGTCCTGTACTGGATCTTCTTCTCTTTTCCCTCTACTATTTCACTTGGTGATCTCATCATCTCCCATGGATCTAATTACCATCTCTACCCTAACGATCAACTTTTCCTGCCCCAATCTCTCTGCTGATCTCCAATCTCACATCTCTAATTGCCTTCTGGACATCTAGAACTGGATGTCTAGTAGACATCTTAAATTCAATATGTCTAAAACAGAGCTTATCATTCCCCACCCCAACCTTCCTCTGCTCCATCTTCCCTATTACTGTGGAGGGCAAAGCCATCTTCCTAGTCCTCCAGACTTTAACTTAAGAGTCATCCTGGATTCTTCTGTATCTGTCATCCCCATATCCAAGCTGTTGCCAAGGTCTGTTGATTTTACCTTTTCAAGATCTCTCAAATATGCCCCTTTCTCTTATATGACGCTGCCATCGCTCTAGTGTAGGCCCTCATCACCCCACACCTGGATTATTACAATTGCCTACTGGGGTGTCTGCCTGCCTTAAGTCTCTTCCCACTATAATCTATCCTCCATTCAGCCACTAAAGTGATTTGCTAAAAGTGTAGTTTGGTCATGTTATCCCCACTACTCAAAAAACTCCAGGGGCTCCCTACTGCCTCCAGAAACAAACACAAAATGCACTGCTTAATATTCAAAGGCTTTGATAACCTAGCCCTCCTACCTTTCCAGTCTTCTTATACATTATCCCCAACACCAACTCTAGTCCCCTTCTAACTTTCCAGTCTTCTTAGATCTTACTCCCCAACACACATTCTTTAGTCCAGGGACACGGGCTGCCTGGCTGTTCCACAAACAAGACATTAAGTCTCTTGGTTCTAAGTATTCTCTCTTCCTGTCCTATATGCCTGCAACACTGTCCCTCCTCACTCAGACTACTGACCTCCTTGGCTTCCTTAAAGTCCCAAATCAAATCCTACCCTCTAGAGGAAGTCTTTTCCAAACCCTCTTAATTCCAGTGCCTCATCTATGTTAATTATTTCTTATTTATTCTTGTTTCATATATCTATGTGTGTGTGTGTGTGTGTGTGTGTGTGTATGTATATATATATACATATATATACATATATATATGTATGTATGTATGTATGTATGTATATATTTGTTTGCATGTTGTCTTCCTTATTACTTTGTAAGCTCCTTGAGGACAGGGACTGTCTCTTGCCTTTCTTTTTATCTCCAGTGTTTAGCAGAGTGTCTGGCATGTAGTAGGCACTTAATAAATGTTTATTGATTGATTGATGGTACCCTTGAAAATCATATGGAAGTCTGGAAGAGGTGAGGGTTTGGAGGGGAACATAGTAAGTTCAGTTTTGGACACTTGGAGTTTAAGCTCTCTATGGGGCTTTCAATTTGAGATGTACAGTAGATAGCTGGGAATGAGACTGGCAGTCAGGAGAGAGGTTAGGGAGGAGTAACTGGCTCTGAGAATCATCTACACACATGTGATAAATAATCTATGGGAGCTGAGACCACCAAGGACAGTAATATACAGGGAGAAGATAAGAGGGTCCAGGACAGAGTCTTGGTGGACATCAAGTGTTTCAAATGGCATAATATTTGTAAAGTACTTAGCACAGTGCAAGGCAAATAATAGGCACTTAATAAATGCTTGTTTCCTTTCCTCCTCTCTTCACCTCCATTTAATGGGTGTGGTCTGGATGAAGATCCAACAGAGGAATGGAGTTGTTGTTCAGTCATTTCAGTAATGGCCCATTTAGTGTTTTCTTTGCAAAAATGCGTGCTTTGCCATTTCCTTAGTTGTTTCAATTATATCTGACTCTTTGTGATCCTGTATAGGGCTTTCTTGACAGAGATATTGGAGTGGTTTGCCATTTCTTTCTCCAGCTCATTTTACAGATGAAGAAACTGAGGTAAAAAAGAGTTAAGTGACTTGCCCAGAGTCATAAGTGTCTGAGGCCAGATTTGAACTCAAGAAGATGAGTTTTCCTAATTTCAGGCCCTGCATTCTATCCACTTCATCAACCTAGGAGACTAAGAGACTGAGGTAAATGAGTAGGAGGGGTACAGAGAGAGAGAGAGAGAGAGAGAGAGAGAGAGAGAGAGAGAGAGAGAGAGAGAGAGAGCGAGAGAGCGAGAGAGCGAGCAGTGTCATAAAAGCCTAGGGAGTAAAGAGTAACAAGGAGAAGAAGGTACAGAGAAGTCAAGAAGAATGAGGACTGAGAACAGGTCATTATATTCAGCAATTAAGAGACCATTGATAACTTTGGAGAGATACTCAAAGTTATAGCATAAAGAGAACCTATAGAATTTAGAAATAGAAGTGATCTTTCAAATCATCTAGCCATGAGACCATGAATCTAGAGATGAAAGGGACTCAGAGGTCATCTAGTCTAATTCTTTTATTTTATAGATGTAGAAACCAAAGCTAAGGGAGGTAGTGATGTACCCAAAGCCACACAAGTAGTAAGCGCCAAAAATGGGACTTGATCTCAGGTTAGTACCATTTAGAGTTAGTACTATTTCTACTGGATCATGCAACCTCTTTACCAATCCCTTCATACAGATATGGAAAATGAAGCACACTGAGGTGAAGTGTCTTGTCCAAGGGCATACGGGTAGTAAGTAGAGGAGTTAGGATTCCAATCTGGGTCTCCTGACTCCAAATTCCTTATTCTTTCCACTATACAATGCTACATTAAAATGAATGCGTGACTGGGACCTAACAATGATGTGATGACAGTAATATAAACATACCTTCCATCTAAGATTTACAAAGCCCTTTTCCCGTGAGGTTAGTAGTACAAATATTATTACTTCTGTTTTACAGATGAGGAACCTGAGGTTCAGAATATTTAAATGGCTTAAGTTTTGCAGCTAGAGGAGTTAAAATCCGACACCAACTGAGTCTTTTGGCTCCAAGTTCAGAGCTCTCTTTTGCCACATACAGGGTACTTTTCCATCACCCAATCTGAGGATCAGAAATTGTCGTCATCTCTTGGGTTTGAGTGTTGGTTGGCAGAGCTTGGGCACACAGGTGGGCAGAGTTAAGACTGAGGACTTAGGAGCAAAGTGGCTGAAACTCTATCATAAAAATGGAAAATCCAACACAAATCTGCCAGGTAGCCACTGGCTGGCCGATGTGAAGGGGGTGATTACTGGCCTTATACTACCCTCATTTTGATAAAGCTGTTTTTTTCACCCCCACACCTATGTTCAAGGTTAATTCTGTGTTATTTTCTCCCCTGCAAGCCTTTACAAAGTGCCACAGGGAGCAGCATTTAGCAAAGAAAGGGTGGGGAGGCAGGGAATGGAGCTGCGTTAACTCTGAACGTAGCTGGGAGGCAGGCTTAAGCTGATGGCAGAAGAGCAAGTGTTTTTCAGGTGTTAAATGCAAAAGGAGAGAAGAACAGCTAGGCCTCTGGAGCCTCCACTCCATCCCCTCCCAGGAGCTGTCTCTTTCAGAGAAAGCCACAGGTTGGCTCCCAGCTGCTGCTTCCAGATCCTTAGAGATTATGTTGGAAGAAGTCAGAAGAAGGGGGTGGGGGAGAGGCCTGGCTCACTGGTGGAATAATGGCTCTGGAGAGCACAGATACTGGTAATAGTGAGGAGACCTGGGTAAGGTGTCAGCAACAGGCAGAGAGCTGACTAGGAAGGATGGCTGAGAAAGCCTAATGGGGGTGGTCAGGGACACTATGGGTTTGGCTAATGAACACTGTTCTGATCTTTTTGAGAATATTCATTATGAACATACTTCTCATTCTCTGTCTTCCCACTATAGGCTTGTGAAACCATAAGGAAAAGGAGAGATATGGTTAGACTAGGTCACCTCCATAAGCAATCTGGGCAGTATTCTGTTATTAGGAAGAGACAGGGCTGTTTGCCACTTTTTACACCTCTTTGTTGTTCAGTCATTTCAGATTCTTCGTGAGACCGTTTGGGGTTTTCTTGGCAAAGATATTGGAATGGTTTGCCATTTCCTTCCTTAGCTCATTTTACAGATGAGGAAACAGAGGCAAATAAGGTTACGTGACTTGTCCAGGGTCATAGAGCTATTAAGTATCTGAGGCTGGATTTGAACTCATGTAGATGAATCTTCCTGACTCCAGGCTTGGTGCTCTAGTCACTGCACCACCTAGCTGCCCCTAGAGTCAGAGGATATGGGTTTGAATCCTAAATCTGTCACTTACAAACTGTGTCACATTGGCCAAGTTAGTGAACCTTTCTAGGCCTCAGTTTCCTCATCCGTAAGACAAGGCACTGTGGACTAGAAGACCTCTAAGATTCATTCCAGCATTAAATCTATAATCCTATTGATTAAGAGGTAGAAGGGAGCTTCCCATTTTCCAGTGATGTAAGTTGGGAGGGATAGCTAATATACTGGAAGAAGAAAGCATTTAAAGTACACTCCAAGATTGTGACTAGAAAGATGGTGGTGAGATAAATTATGCCTATCTTATAAATGAAGAAACTGAGGCTTAGAGAGGTTAAGCATTTTACCTGCCATCACACTAATAAGTGTTTGAGGTGGAATTCAAATCCAGGTCTTTCTGATCCCAAGTCCAGTATTCTTTCTGCTCCACCACACTCTCACCCAGGTATTTTTCTCACATATTCCAGGGCATTGCTTCTATGTATATAAGGCATCCCAGGACCAACTTTCCTAAAGGTAGGAAGCATATAGAAGGCATTGCATTTGACTAGTTGGTCCTGCTAAGAGAATTATGTTAAAAAAGAGATAATCATAAAATATCAGGTGCCATGGAAACACTTATTAATCCTGGGGAGCCCAAGCTCAAATGGTTTCAGAGGATTACTCTGTCTCTGGTTTCCAACAAGGAGTTCTGAAGCTCATTCAAAGCTCTCTGTTTCTTGGACTAGAAATCAGAGCACTCAGTACACATTGATTTAGTGCCTTCTGTCAAAGTATATCAAAGCTTGTAAGCAGCAGAAACCCCTCCTATGCCCTTGGGCAGAGAGTGGCACAGAGCAGTGGGCACAGAACAGCAGGTGTCCATCTAGTTCTACTATTGTCTGATCTTTTCTTTTTGGAAGTAATTGTCATCCAGCCTTGCTGCATCTGAGAACCAGTGTTTATTTTCCTCAACAACTTTACCCTTCATTCTCCTGCCTTCTAACGGGTCCTCAGCATCTTTCCATAACAACCTCAACCAATATTTTTCTGTGACTTTGAGCTTACAGGAAAGAGATAGTATGGATGACAGAAAGTGCACACACTAGGAGATAGGAGAATTGGATTCTTGTCCTGGCTCACTGCAAGCTAGCTATGTAAAAACTTGGGCATCTTATTTAAACATCTGATCCTCAGATTCCTCATATATAATAATAACAGCTAGCACACACACACACACACATATGCAATCACTTTAAGATTTGCAGAGCACTTGACAAATATTACCTTATTTTAACCTCACAACAACCCTGGGAACTAGGTACTATTATCATGCTCATTTTATAGATGTGGGAACTGAGGCTGAGAGAAATTGAATGACCTGACCAGGGTCACACACTGGCTGAGACAAGATTTGAATTGAAGAATTCTTGCCTTCAGGTCTAGTACACTATTGGCTGCACCAACCAGCTGTCTTCTTATAGAACACAAGGCTGAGCTGCTTAAGACCCTTCTGAAGTAGTATGATTTCTCAAGTGGGAATGATTTATTCAGAGAAGAGGAAGTTGAAGGGTGACAATTTCAGTACATAAAGAGTTGATGGCCAGAATACAATGATTTTCTGTGTTAGCCATCTCCTCTAAAGACAAAAGAAAAGAAAGGAGGCATAAGGGATTTAGGATAAGTGCAAAAAACCTCCTAGCACTGAGGTAGGTAGACCCTAAAACAGATAATCAAAGAAGGTTATGAAATCTTCTGCTTGGGGGCTTTAATATATTGATGCTTTTGTGGAACTGGGATCTCATTGACATGGTTATTCTCTCTCTGATGATGCAGAGCACAACCCGTCTATATCCTCTCCTCTCCTGTGTTGATATCCTCCTGCCTACCCTCCCTGTAAGGTTCATCCAACATGCCTGGGGTGGATGTTGAACTTTTAACAGAAAGGTCCTGCATGACCAAAAGTATATGAGGCTTTTTGCAGATAGAAAGAAATAGGATGTATGGTTCATGCTCTCAGAGTTTGAGAATCAGTTGAGAATACAACATATAGACATGTGGAGTTAAAAAACGATGTAATGCAAAACAATGTAACACAGCAACACAACATGACATAATATAATACGAGCATCAGTTAATCAACATTTATTCATCTCCTACTACAAGAGGTAGCTTAGGTGGTATGGTGGATAGAGTACCAGGCCTGGAGTCTGGAAGGCCTGAGTTCAAATTTGAACACAGACACACACTAGTTGTGTGACCCTGGGCGAGTCATTTAACCCTGTTTGCCTCAGTTTCCTCCTTTGTAAAATGTGCTGAAAAAGGAAATGGCAAACCACTCCAGTATCTCTGCCAAGAAAACTCCAAATGGAGTTACAAAGAGTCAGATACAACTGAACAAGAACTATGTGCCATTATTGTGTTAAGCACTAGAAATACAAAGGAAGTCAAAAGACAGTCCCTGTCCTCAAGAAGCTCCCAGTAGAATGGAGGAGACAATGTAAACAAATTTGTACAACCAAGCTATATGCAGGAAAAATTGGAGATAATTAATAAAGACAGGATATGAAAAGTGCCAGATAAGAAGTGGTCATAGCTCACATTTCTACTACGCTTTAAAGGTTTACAAAGCTCTTGATTTCTTGACATTGTGAAGATACTAGACATGCTTCCCACAGGTTAGCCCTTGCTGGACCATCTTCTTTTCTGGTCTGCTTTCTGATATTACTTCTCTTGCACAATTCATTATAGGTAAGGGGTTGTAGCCTAGTCATGCCTACAATAAACATTTCCATTGTACTTTGATGCAAATAGGTGCCACAGCAGATAGAACGCAGGTCTGAAATCAGGAAGACTCCTGTTCCTGAGTTTATATCTGGCCTCAGACACTTATTAGCTCTGTAATTCTGGGCAAATCACTTAATCCTGTTTGCCTCAGTTTTCTTAACTGTGAAATGAGTTGGAGAAGGAAATGGCAAAGCACTCCAGTATCTCTGTGAAGAAAACCCTACATAGGGTCACAAAGAGTGGGTTATGACTGAAACAACTAAATAACAATTGTACTTTGAGACCCTGAGTGATCTATAATTTGCATTCTTTGGAACAACCTGTGAGATTCTACAATTAGCAGTCATATAGCACCACCAAAAGATATTATTGTTAAGATGATGGATCTTTGTTTCAAGGAAAACATTGAGGTCATTAAAAACATAGATAATGTTGCTCAGACATCCCCTGATTATTCATATCAAGTGAGGTATAAAAGAAAGAGATGTTTGTGAATATATAGGCATTTGCTGCTGTCACATAGGTTGCTCAGCTCGGAGTTCAAAAGGAATATGGATCCTCTATATTCATTGAAGTTTTGTAAAGGCAGTCAGTGATCAATTAAAAGAGATTAGCTTACTATCCACACAGGAAAAAAAATGAAATCAAATGGATGAAGAATGTGTGGTATCCAGACTATGGTATATAGGTAGATGGGAGGCAGTGTAACGAGTGCAGTCTCTGGAGAAAAGATTTGTTACTGTTCCGTCATTTAAGTGATGTCTGACTCTCTGTGACCCCATTTGGGGTTTTCTTGGCAAAGGTACTGGTGTGGTTTGCCATTTCCTTCTCTAGCTCATCTTACAGATTAGGAAACTGAGGCAAATAGGGTTAAGTGACTTGCTTAAACAGCTAGCAAGAGCCTGAGGACAGATTAGAACTCGGGAAGATCAGTGTTCCTGACTTCAGGTCTGGCACTCTATTCTCTAAGCCACCAAGCTATCTCAAAGAGAAGAGGATAAAGGTCCAAATCTTGCCTTTGACACTTAATAAAGCCATCAAATCATGTGACTTTGGGCAAGTTACTCCACCTCTCTGGGTCTCAATTTCTTTATCTGCAAAAGAAGAGTAGACCAGATGGCCTTTGAAGGTGGTCCTTTAGTGCACATATCTCATCCAGACACTGTGGATGGACAATGAGTTGGGCCCAAAGTTGAACAGGAGAAGGAAATTAGGTTGCATTGTCTTCGGGAAATTGTGCAGTTCTCTTAATGATTTCAACCTTCTCACTGAAATAAAGGGATTATTAAACTCAGATGACATTCTCATCAGTTAAACTTCAGGCGCAGTCCTGCCTAAAAGTAGAGGGATGAGTCACATGTGCTCTTAAAAGTCTTTCTAGTCTGAGTATCCTTTGGAATCATTCTTCTTACAACTGTGGCTCATGATGCTTAGAGATAATTTGCCTAGTAGGAATAGGATTGCTTCTATTCTCTACTGAAAATTAGAGAGGAGGCAGGTATGTGGGATGGGCCAGCGGTAAGAAGGAAAGGGGGAAGAAGATAAGGGGATGATGCTTCTGTTCAGGTTGTAAGGATGTTCATATGGGCCTTTGGTGAGATTAATATTATTTTCTTATAGTCTAAATCAACCAATTAATGTTTATTAAGTGCCTCCTATGTGAAAGGCACTGTGCTAAATGCCGGGGATACAAAAAGAGACAAAGAACGGTTCCTGCCCTCAAGGAGCTTATAATCTAATGGGGGAGACAATACGCAACCAAATATATACAAAGCAAGCTATATACATGATGAATAGGAAATAAAAAAGGGAAGACAATAAAATAAAGGTTAGAAAAAGCTTCCAGTAAAAGATGAGATTTTAATTAGGACTTAAAGGAAGCCAAGGGAGGTCAGTAGTCACAGGGGAGAAGGGAGAACATTCCAGGCATGGGGGATAGCAAGAGAAAATGCTCAGAGTCAAGAGACAGACTGTTTTGTTCATAGAACATACAGGAATCATGGCACTGGATCAAAGAATATACAACAGGGACTAAAGTAGAAGAAGGCTAGAAAGGTAGGAGGGAGCTGGGTTATGAAGGGCTTTGAATGCCAAAACAGAGCATTTTGTATTTGCTCCTGGAGGCAATAGAGAACCCCTGGAGTTTAAAGAGTAGTGGGTGACATGGCCAAATCTGAGCTTTAGGAAAATCACTTTGGTGTTTGAATAGAGAGGATGGATTAGAGTGGGGAAAGACTTGAGGCAGGCAGACCCACTAGCAGGCTATTATAATCATCTAGGAGTAAGGTGATAAGGGCCTGCAGTAGATTGGTGGCAATGTCAATGGAGAGAAGGGAGCATATTTGAGAGATGCTGCAAAGATGAGATTGACAGGCCTTGGCAACAGACTAGAGATGGGGATGGGGAAGTGAGAGACAGTGAGAAATACAGAATGATTCCCAGGTTGGGAGCATGGGGGATTGGGAACATGGTGTTGCCCTCTACAGTAATAAGGAAGGGATTAGGAGAAAAGATAATGAATGACAAACCAAGTTTAAAATGTCTACTGGACATCCAGTTTGGGATTTCCGAAAGGCATTTGGAGATGGGAGGTTGGAGATCCATGATAAATTTTCTAATAATGCATAAGCTAGTGTCCCTGGCAAAGAAAATGGTTGGGAAACTGGTGGGTGGGGAACTAAGGAGGAGGCTGGCCCTGTGCTGCCAGAAATAGGAGATGCTCAGGACAGAGGTGACTCATACAAGCAGTTCCCTGATCGAGAGGAGAACCCCTAGAAAATGTCAAAATTAGCAAACTCAAAGGCCTATATCCAGTTGCTAGTGCTTATTTCCCAGCTGGGGGACTCTGATAAAGCTTCCTTTCTCTGCTCCAGCTTTGACTGCATCAAATAGAAGCAATTCCACTTTCTCCACTAGCTCTTATTCTAGAGTTGCACAGAAGGGAAAGCCTTTGCTAATATCCAGTCTCAGCTGACACTGGACACACCCCACTAACTCTATCAAATGGGTATGCACATAGGTCTGGAAGGCCAGATAACTGGGTGCTGCTGGCACTTCTCTAGATAAGGACGGCCCCCATGGTGCCTGGAATATCATAAATACTTGCAGATTTAACTTTCTTGATGTGATTTAATTTTTTTTTAATAGAATGGTATTTGGCCTCAGATATTTGGTTTCTGAAAAAAAAAAAGAGAGATGGGGATCAGAGGCTAATGAGGACAATAGAATCCAAAGGGCACATGTAGCCTCGTCTGCTGCCATCTCACAGATTGGTTGATCTGAGCATCAGTTAATGCCAAGGGACCTTTTAGCCTTCCTCATGTGTGTCATTCCTTCATTCTCCATCCAGGTTTGATTTCCAGCAACTCTTGGGGGAGACTTCAGAGTGCAAAGAAAAAAAAATAATAAAACAGCCTCTCTAGGGCAGAGTAAATTGGCTTTCCTCTTACCCCTCCCCCCATGCTTCTTCATTTTGTGCCTGCCCTCCTTCAGCAGATCCTCTTTGTCACAGGCCCAGGCCCCATTCAACCTGTGAAAAAAATGCCACCTTCGCTGTCCCCTTCACCCTGGCTACCTGCTCGGAAACCCATCTCCTGCTATTCCTTTTGATGACTTCTCCTTAGTTGCCACGAAGAAGTGCTCGTATCAGCAAACAGATGGCGGCTGAGGCATGTAGCATAAAATATATTTATCAAGGCAAACAGCTGTAGCCCATTTCATTCCGAAGATTTCTATTAAAAGTTCTCTGGAGCTACAAGCTGCTCCAAGTCTGCAGTCTGAATACAGCCCCGGGAGCAGGAGGCTTTGTGCGCTGCGCAACCCCCTCCGCGCCTTTCTTTGCAGGTCCAAAGAGAAAGCAGACGGTCTCCTGTATTCCTTTTCGCCGGCTTCAATTATAATGACACAATCGAATTGGCATCCTTTGCCTTCCTCCATTCAGGGAGTTGGGGGGGGGAGTACACCCGAATAGCTTTCGCTCTCCAAGCACCACACTAGACAATGGCATCATGGTAGCCACACAATTGAAGGCAATTGTAATGGAGAATGTGTTTGAAGTAGCTGCTTTGGGGTGTTTCCTTCCCCCTTGCATGACTGAGGAAGACTCATGTTTCAGAAAAGCTCCTTAGAGATCACCTCATTTCTCTGATGAGAAAAAAAAAGCAGGCTTAAGGCTTAAAGGGCTTGCCCAGTCTCATGCAGCTAGTCATAGGAAGAGGTGCTGTTTACCATAAGGTGTATGTTTACAAGACGGTGGCACCGGTCAGTTCTGTGATACCAAAGAGTCTTGCCGATGCTCATTTCTTTCACACTAGGAAACTGAAAAATCTCCACATTTCATCAACCTGCCTGATTTACTGATTTCCCCCCCCTTTTAGTATATGAGGTACTCTTTCATATGTGAGGCAGTCAGTATACATTTGTTAAACAAACAATGACATACTGAGTTTACAGCACTGTGTTAAGCTGTGCTTAGACAACATGGTATAGTGGGTAAAGAGCTGACCTCAGAGTGAAGAAGATCTGGGTTTCAAGACTCACCCTACGCACACGTTATATTCCTATGGACAAGTCACATAATTACTCAGTGCCCCCAGGAAATTCTTCAAGACTGTTAAGTAGCAGAGAACAAGCTAATCTGTATGGGTACAGGGAGTCCCTTCATTGTAAGGTCCCCACACAGAGGAAAGTATAGTTCGGGTCTAAGGAAAAAAACACTCTTCCATTATTCTAGCATAATTATGATTCCTATTCTGTAAAATTTCAGTGATGGATAAAAGTAACTACTATATTATCTCAGGGACAGTTCAGTTTGTACAGCCTGGTGGTAATGAGAGCAAGGTCACAGTGTTAAGTCTGATACTGGTCAGTTGTTTTGGCTGAAAAACTGTTCCCTAACCACGAATATAATCTGAATGAGCCATGATGAGAGTCATAAGGAGGGCTGAGCAAATAATAGATACATAATCATACATGGTATCATGGAAAGGGTAGGGGTGGTTGTGTGGGAGACCATACATTTGGAAATTTTGGCAGTAATTTACATGAAGCTCACTAACCTATAGTTTGGATAATAATACTGACAACAAAAATGATGATAATAAATAGAAATATAACATATGTTTACTGAGGAGATATAGCAAAAGCCAAAGTATAAAAACCTCTGCTACTGGGCACCTACTCTGCTCTACCACCTGTGTCCCTGAGGACAGCGAACTCAAACACAGAGGAATGACTACCATCAACACTCCCCCCACCAAGTTAACTTCTGCAGATGTCACCTCCTTGCTTGCAGGACGTAGTGTGTTAGCAGCCAGGTCGATTATCTTGCTATGCTAGGTCCTGAAATTTGCTCTTTAGGACTGGCTCCTGATTGGGATCAGCTGCTGCAGCTGCAAACAGATTCTGCTATGGACTCCAGGTGTTAGACCTTTGGTGGCCCTTCTGAGTCATCAAAGCTCACAAGGTTGTAATCTGATACATTCCATCTGCCATACTTGTTCCCTCAGGATCAGGAAAGAATAAACTCAACAGACACACAGACGTGGTACGTTGCACTCACAGTCACACGGTGGTGATGACAGGGAGATGGTGGCTGGTGGTAGGAAGGTTGCTGCCACTTTCACTGCTTCTGTCTCTCTCTCTCCTTGCCTGGAGGCTTACAGACTTTTTTTTCTTCCTTTTCATTCCAGGAAATGAAAGTTCTTCTGCTTAAACCTTTCACATGCATGCTTAGCAGCCATTTAGAAGGCTTTTTGTCACCTTGCACTGAGCAGAAAGGAAAACAATCATAGGACACCTGCACATGCTCTGAGATAAAGAAGAAAAGAGGCCCTCCATGTAGCATGCTCACCCAGGTTCCACATTGACATGGAGAAGGCAGAGAATATTTCCCACGCTCCAAGTCCTGGAACATCCTTGGCCAGTCTCCCCACTCACATAACAATAATAATAATGGAGCAATTAAATTTTTTTATTTTTAATTTATGAAATAAAGCAATCATTTCCTAACACAGTACAATAAAAAAGATGATTACACATGAAACTGCAAATCTACTATGCACAACTTGCTATTCCTTTCAAATATACAACAAAATTATCATGTAAATTTCTTCTCCTCCCCCCTACCCCAACCCCAGCCCTAGAGATGGCTACCATTAGACACAAATAGGTATATATATATATATACACACACACACACACACACACACACACACACACACACACACACACACACATATGTTTGTATGTATATGTAAATTCTATACATACTTCTAATTATCAGTTCTTTCTCTGGATGCAGATAGCGTCTTAGGTATCTAGTTCTTTTAACTATTTAAACACTAGTACTTCTGCTTCTCTGTGATCCTGTGCCACCTCTCCTTGCTCTATGACTTTTCAAAGATCACCAGTGAAAGTACAAAGATCACTTCAAACAAATTTTTTTTCCTTCTGTTCTCTACAATGTTTTTGTTGGAACCTAGGAACTCGATGCAAGCAGCTAGATTTTCTCTCCTCCTCTCTTCCATTATCTTGGGTTTTGATCACCAGTTAACCATCCTTGTTTCATCCTATTCATTCTAAATATAATTTTACCTGGTTTGAGAAAAGAGAAGTAGAAAAGGAGTCGAACAATACAGCTTCTCATTGTTGTATCTTGTTATGGAACTATCTGCTCCAAGCTGAAGTCTTATCCCATATTTATTCTGTCTTTTGCCTTTCAAATACGTGTTCCCAACATTATTCTTATAAAAAGGTACTATTTTTATTTTTGTCTTTGTCCTTAGTGATTTGCCTTTTTTTTACATATTCTATATTTGCTTTTTAAAAAATTTTTCATTGGTTGATAAGGTCCCAGACTCATCATAGTATAGCTACAACTAGTCTTCTTAGCCATGTCCCCTCTTCTTCTTCAATGGAATCATCTATGATTTGATAATCAGAATTTCATTCTTAAGAGCCTCTCATTCTGTTACAGCCAATTCCCTTTTAGAAAATTTAGTCCTTGGGATGCTATCTTAAAACCTTTAGAGGGTTTAAAAATGTTTCTTTTTATTCTAAACACCTGGTATCCTCTGACTTATCTATAACAAACTCTCAGTGCAATCACTTGTCCGCCAAGGATCTTGTCACTTTTATTTCATTAACCAATTCCTTCTTATTGGTCAAAATTAGATCCAGAAGAGCAGCTCCTTTCGAGGCTTCCTCTACTTTCTGAAATATGAAATTATGAACAAAAAAGTCAACAATTTATCTCCTACTCAGCTTAAAGCAGAGAGATTTGCATCACAAATGTATTCTCTCTCCATATTAGTTTTGTGATCTGTCTCAAAAACTTGTCATTGAATTCTTGCTTCTGGCTAGGAGGTCTAGAGTAGACAACCATCACTATATTTCTCCTGCCTCTCCTTTATTCTTTTTAGGTTGTATTCTCTCTGAGAGGATCCTTAGGTTTGTGGATTTCAACAAAGGAATAAATCTTCTTGATACATGATGCTATTTCACTAACCGTCAAATTAATATTTTAAATTTATATTATGGGTCACACTTCTATTGTTTCATTCTGGTTATGATTTGTAACCTCTAATATCTCAGTGACACATAATCTTTTAAATGAAACATTTAACCTCTCTTTAAGCCTCAATTTCCTCATCTGTGAAGTGATGATGTTCAGTCAGTTTTCAGTCATGTCCAACTCTTCGTGACCCCATTTGGGGTTTTCTTTGCAGAGATACTGGAGTGGTTTGCATTTCCTTCTCCAGCTTATTTTACAGATGAGGAAACTGAGACAAACCAGGTTAAGGGACATGCCCAGGGACACATAGCTAATAAGTGTCTGAGGCAGATTTGAATTTAGGCAGATGAATCTTCCTGACTCCAGGCTCAGCACTCTATCCACTGTACCACTTAGCTGCCCAAAGTGATGGTAATAACATGCATTTCCCTTATTACTAGGTAATTTTCAGGATAACATGAGATAATACTTAGAAAACACTTTCAAACAATTCTAGCTGGAGCTGGAAGAGACCTTAGAAACGATCTAATCCAACTTCCTCTTTTTCCAGATAAGTAAACTGAGGCTTATAGAGATTAGGTGTATACACGATCCTGCAGGTAGCAAGTAACATGCTACCATATAAGTTTATTAAATTATATATTATTAAACAACATGCTACATGAATATTGGCTATGGTGGTGATTCGTTATGTTTGTTAGTCCATCAATAACCATTTATTAAGCTCCTAATATTTGTTATTGGGCAGCTAGGACACATGGTGGATAGAAGGCCAGGAGCGGAGTTAGGAAGACTCATCTTTGTGAGTTCAAATCTGTCCCCAGACACTTACTCGTGGTGTGATTCTGGGCAAGTCACTTAACCCTGTTTGTCCTACTTCCTTATCTGTAGAATGAGCTGGAGAAAGAAATCCCAAACCACTCCAGTATCTATGCCAAGGACACCCCAAATAAGGTCATGAAGGGTTGGAGATGACAGAAGTGACTGAACACCAATATGTGCTAATATCACTAACTCACACTCCTTGTTACTTATTACACAATGCATTGGTGAATAGTTGTTTGAGACCATGAATATAGTTTCCAGTTATTTCTAGTTCTTTTATCCAGTCAGTCAGTTGGTCAGTTAGATTTTGTTAAGCACCTACAATATGATAGGCACCAGAGACAACATACCGACCACTATGCATCAACAAGATACATGCAGATTAAATTGCAGGCAGTCTCAGAGGAAAGGCACTTAGATTAAGGAGGCCTGGGAAAAGTTTCTCCAGCAAATCACTGTTCCTTTCAGTACTACTCTTCTTCCTATACCATACCTGTTCCTTTTGGACAGTAACTCGGTTTTGTAGTTGTATCTGAGAATATTCCTTATTCTCGTTTCCTTTTCCACTCAGAGTTCTTCAGGTAACTTCAGCCAGTCCCCAAGCAAATATATTCTTCTTTGTAGTCTTAATCAGTTTTGCTCTGTCCCTGGATGAATGCCTGCCTAAAACGTGGTCCCCAAAGCCAAATCCTGTTTGTTCTCTGATACCATTTTCTTGTCCTGATGTTCACTTCCCACATATCACCTTCCCCCGACTCCCACCCCCATCCTCTAACATCCCTAATTTCAGCCAGGAGCAGGGAATCGTGGTACAGTAGAAAGAATGCTGGATTTAGAGTGGCAGCATTTGGCTTTGAATCTTGGCTCTACTATTTAGGAACTGTGTGATCCCAGGCAAGTTACTCTCCCCATCCCCACCCCACCCAGGGAATCAATTTTCTCACCTTTAAAATGGAGTTGGACAAGATGATCACTAAGGTCCCTTAGAGTTCTAAATACCATAGTCCTATGAAAACACCTATGCTCCCAAGTTCTCCAGTTTTACTGCCAGGAATTTATAATCTGTCTGTATCATTTCCCTACATATAACTATGTTAGTGGTTAGCGGCCAGCAACATCTAGCTGGAAAAGCATAGCAAAGCCCTCTGCCAATCATAATAAATAGCATCTACATAGTGCTTTAAGGCTTGCAAAACATCTTACAAATATTATCTTATACCTTGGCAGGTAGGGGTATTATTGTCCCCATTATGTGGATAAGGAAACTGAGACAGATGCTAAAATACTTGCAGGTCATGCAGTGAGTAAGTGTTGGAGTAATTGACAGATCTTGGTCTTCTATCTCTAACCACTGGGGCATGTAACTGTCCTCAATCAATTCATAAACATTTATTGAATGCCTACTACAATAGGGCAGTCACTGTACTAGGCACTGGGGATAATAAAGACAAAAATGAAACAATCTCTGCTTGCAAAGAACTCACATTGTAATGGGGGGAAATAATGACATAAATAAACACGTAAAGAGAAGAAATACAAATAAATGAAGGGAAGATCTGCAGATTCAATGTTTTATCCACTCTGCTACCTAGCTGTCCTCGATCAATCAATAGGGAAAAAAGTAACCCAACTTCTCAGAGTTGTTGGCATAGTGTTTTGCCTGTGCTTCTTCAGGCAGATGTTGCTGACCACTATGACATATGTCTTCTTACTACGGCTGATGGCAGATAGCTTGGTTACTGGTGACACTTATGGAACCATCACAAATTTACCCAAGATTGCAAAAAAACTAAAGCTCTGGTGAAGACAGGTCTGGAAACCAGATCTTTTGACTCTAAGTCCAATACCCATTCTTTATGTGCCAATGCCTCCTAAAAGGCTCCATGCAAATCCATCCTCGTTAAAAACAAGATATTATAAATCTTCTCTTGAATTAATGGTGTATCAGTTGTGATGTCTCTCTATATATTTATTATTCCAATGGATTTTTCATGTTATAAAAATAACAATATATTTATAACATCATATTATAGGACATGATATTTTTCAACCTTTAAAAGCTCTTATTTTAGACAAATTATGT
Organism: Phascolarctos cinereus; assembly: GCF_003287225.1. Taxonomy (NCBI): domain Eukaryota; kingdom Metazoa; phylum Chordata; class Mammalia; order Diprotodontia; family Phascolarctidae; genus Phascolarctos; species Phascolarctos cinereus. The sequence goes on along the minus strand of NW_027556098.1, from coordinate 274,043,143 downwards.
TTCCTCTTCATCAGTTCTTTCTCCTTTCATACCTGTTTCATCCCCAGAAGATTTTCCAGAGTCATCACCTTCCTTGTGCAGTTGCATTAGTTTTCCATATTCAAACTTGGACTTCTTGAGCATATTGACTTTTGGAACAAATACATTATGGAGAGGGTAAATGGACTGGCAAGCCTTTTCTAATGCTGTCTGGAATCATTTTATTGATAGCGTCTTTCAAGTTGTTTTTCTGTACCTTCAGGGTCATAATTTCTACTAACTTATTGTGAATTTGAAGGATGTATTGCTGTTATGTGCTAGGTATACTAGGTCTTAAGGATCTAGTTGTTGCACTTGGTAAGATCAATCCAGAAGAGGTGGGCCAAGTAACCACTGGAAATTTTGACATCAAAATGGGCTTCAATCATGGCCTGCCATTTTTGTTTTTTTTACCATGGAACACATCTTGTTCTGGGTAAGGTCCATCCCATGGAAATGAGTCAAAAAGTTTTTGCCCTGAATTTCTTTAGTAATCAGCTTGAACTTATAAAAAGCAATTTCATTATTCTGCAGATCAGTAAAGCTCACTTCAAAAAACACAACCCTGGAGACCATCAAAGGCAATTTTCATTCCTTGAGTTCTTATGACTAGTGTCGTGCAAATAATGAATGTATGGAACATAGCTGGTGCCTTGACATTGTACTGATACTTCAAAAGTGGGGCAACCACTTTCTTCTTGGCTCCTCTTCAGCTGCCTTTAGATAGGGACTTATTCTTGCCAATTGCCGTGATCCTTTTCAGAAAGCCAAAAAAGCATTCCAATGGATTTTAAAGGATATTAGACTTGGAAGGGAATTTAAAAATTTTCTATTCTAATGCCTTAATTTTACAGATGAAGAAATTGAGGCCCAAAGACCTTTCTCAAGGTCACAGAGCTTGTAGTAGTCATGCTAGGATTAGAACTCAAATACTCTTATTCTTTGTCTTTTCAGCTATACTGCCCCATCTCTCAGAAGTGGATCAAATAAATACAATTGCTACAAGGAACCTTAAAAGATTATTTACTCTATTCTGCCTTCAACAGAAGCTGAGAATTCTAAGATGAATGACAAATTTGCCCTGAAAAAGAAGGCAATATTTCCTGATTCCAAATTACAAGGAAGAACATTATTTCTTGTGCCTTTCTCTCCATAAAAGAGCAAGTAGGTGGTGCAGAGGATAGAGCACCGATCCTGGAGTCAGGAGTTCAAATCAGGCCTCAAACACTTACTAGCTGTGTGACCCCGGGCAAATCACTTCCCCTTGTTTGCCTCAGTTGCTCATCTGTAAAATGATCTGGAGAAGGAGATGGCAAACCACTCCAGTATCTTTGCCAAGAAAAGCTCAAATGGGGTCATAGAGAGTCCAACACAACTGAAAATGACTGAACTACAACCATAATAACATCTTTTCACAATAGTCCCTATTCCCAAGAAGTCTAAAGGGGTGAAAATACATTCTATATTTACAACATGGAATTGTAGAATAAGTTGAAATATTTAATGATAATAATCGAGAAGTGGTGTGATGCAGTGGAGAGAAAGCCAGCATAGGAATCAGGAAGACCTGGGCTCCAGTTTCACATCTGCCACACTGGCTGTGTGACTGTTCTTAAGTCACTTAACCTCTCATTGCCTTAAGAAGCTCTCTAAGATTATGAATTTCAGAGAAGGTCTCAAACTACCTTGGGAGAAGAATTTCTGGATGGTAAGCAGCTTCCTACACAGATGATAGCAGAAATCTGGCTTAAAAAAATGATGGGGTGACCAGATCAACTCAATACACTCCAGTGGCCCCTTATGGCCTCCAGGATCAATGACAAAATTCTATTTGTTACTCAAGGCCCTTCATAACCTAGCTCCCTCCTACGTTTCCAGTTTTCTTAGACCTTACTCTCTACTACAGACACTTTGATCCACTTTGGCCTCCTGGCTTTTCCATGAACAAGATACGCCATGTCTTGACTCCAGATATGTTCTCTGGTTGTGCCTCCTGCCTGGAATGCTCTCCTTTCTGAACTCTGACTACTGACTTCCTTGGCTTTGTTTACGGCCCAACTAAAACCCCATTTTTTTATGGAAAGCCTTTGCCAACCCCTCTTAATTCTAGTGCCTGCCCTCTGTCAATTCTCATTTATTCTGTATATAGTTTGCTTCTTATATATTTATTCGCATGTTCTCACAATATATCTCTTATGATTTCTTAAATTGTAAACTGCTTGAGGGAAGGGACTGCCCTTTACCTTTTTTTTTTACTGTATACCTAGAACTTAGCACAGTACAAAGCACAGAGTAGGCACTTATTAAATATTTATTGATAGAGAGTTGCTTTCACTTTGTAGAGTATAGACGTTAGGTGGTTCAGTGGAAAGAGTGCAGGACCTGGAGTCAGGAAGACCTGAGTTCAAATACAGTCTCAGACACTTACTAGCTGTGTGACCCTGGGTAAGCCACTTAACCACTGTATACCTTGGTTTCCTTGTCTGTAAAATGGGGATAATAATAGCCCCTTCCTCCTAGGGTTGTTGTGAGGATCAAATGAGATAATAATTGTAAAGCACTTAGTATAATACCTGAAGCATTGTAAATGCTATACATTAGTTATGATTATTATTATTGTTCAGAGAGGATTAAAGGGCCAAGTCTAATGTTCTGGGGCATTTCTTATCCCCCTGCTTTCTAGAAGGATCAATTAAAGAATTACTTTGGTCTCTGTTCAAACTGTTTACTAGTTAGCTGTTAGTTAAGTCATATAACAGGGAAGTCAAGGTCATCTGAGTCATTCAGCTTTGCCCTCAAAACAACTTGCAGCATAAAATAGCTCATTGAATTCTGTTCTTGGAGTCAGGGACATAGGTGTAAACTCTGCATATAATAATTACTAGCAGTGTGACTCTGGGTGCTTCCTTAATCTCTGTGAGCCTGTTTCCTGACATCTGGAAAATGGGGCTCATGATAGCACCCATCTCACAGTGCTAGTGTGAGGTACAAATGAGAATGTATGCAAAGCACTTTGCAAGTCTTCAAGCACTACATAAAAGTGAATTATTATTATAAATATGAGTGATTATTAGCTTGTTAGACCAGATAACCTCTTAAGAGTTCTGCTAGCTCTAAGATCTATGGTTCTGTGACTTTAGGATACCCTTTAACAGAGAACTACAAAAGCTAGTTGGAGGCAGCTTGTTGGAGCAATGAATAGAGTACCAGGCCTACAGTCAGGAAGACTTATCTTCCAGAGTTCAAATCTGGCCTCAGACACTTAATAGCTATGTGACCCTGGGAAAGTCATTTAATTTTGTTTGACTCAGTTTCCTCATCTGTAAAATGAGCTGGAGAAGGAAATGGCAAACCACTTCAGTATCTTTGCCACGAAAAGCCCAAATGGGGTCACAAAGAGTTGGACACAACTGAAAATGACTGAACAACCACAGATAAGGTAGTTGATGGCAAAGAGTAAGTTGGAGGTTAAAGCTAAGTTCTATAGTGGATATAGAGTGCTAGACCTGGACTGAGAAAAATCTTAATTTAAATCTAGTCTGAGACACTTATTAGCTTTGTGATCCTGGGCAAATCACTTAACTTCTGTCTGCCTCAGTTTCCTCATTTGTAACATGGTGATCATAACAGCAGCTGCTTTCTTATTTTTTAATTTTTAAATTAATTAATTATTTTAAACATTTTTTTCTTTTTAAATCTCAAGTTTTAAATTCTCTTTCCCACTCACTGAGAAGGCAAGCAACATATCAATTATGCACATGAAATCATGCAAAACATATTTCCATATTAGCCATATTTCACAAAAAAGCAAGAAAAATAAAGAAAGCGAGAAAATTATGCTTTAATTTTATACTCAGAGTTCATCAGTTCTCTTTCTGAAGGTGGATAGCATCTTTTCACCATGAGTCCTTTGTAATTGTCTTGGATCATTGTATTGATCAGAGTAGCCAAGTTTTTCACAGTTGATCACCATTATAATAGTTCTGTTAAGGCGCACAATGATCTCCTGGTTCTTCTCACTTCACTTTGTATCAGTTCATATAATTCTTGCCATGTTTTTCTGAAACCACCTCTCTTGTTATTTCTTATACCACAATAGTACCCCATCACAATCATATGCCACAACTTGTTCAGCCATTCCCAATACGCAGCCCCTCAATGTCTAATTCTTTACTAACACAAAAAGAGCTGCTATAAATATTTTTGTACATATGAATCCTTTTTCTTTTTCTCTGATGTCTTTGGGGTACAGACCTAGTATTGGTATTGCGGGGCCAAAAGATATACACAGTTTTATAGTTCTTTGGACATAGTTCCAAATTGTTCTTCAGAATGGTTGGACCAGGTCATTACTCCACCAGAAGTTCGTTAGAATACCTATTTTCCCCTCAACCCCTCTACCATTTGTCATTTCTGATAGATGTGAGTTGGTATCTCAGAGCTGTTTTAAGTTGCATTTTTTTAATCAATAGTGATTTAGAGCATTTTTTTCATATGCCTATAGATAGCTTTGATTTTTTTCTTCTGAAAACTTCCTGCTTATATCCCTTGACCATTTATCAGTTGGGGAATGGCTATATAGCACCTATTTTCCAAGGTAGTTGTGAGGATCCACAGTTGTGAGATGATGTTGATCAAGCCCTTTGTAAATCTTGAGGCACCATATAAATACCAGCTAACAGGACTCAAGAAACTGCGTTAAGAGGGCAATGACCATATTCAGTTCTGATTGTGAGGCATCCTGGAGTGAGGCAGTAAGGATATCACATTCCAAAAAACCCATAAAGATTGCAAAATGATCTTGTCATAGTCTCCTGGGAACATAGACCTGGATAAACATGTGAAGAAGAGTTTCAGCTCTGCCCCCTACTATCTGCATGACCTTGGGCGAGTTAGAGGGTCTATTCTCTTAACCTCAGCTCCCTCGTTAGTCATCTGGAAATATTCGTACTTGCACTCTCCAACACCTCACAGTGGTGAGGATCACATGTGAAGTAATGGCCACAAAACACTCAGTAACTGTAAAGATCTCTGTAAGAGTGAGTCATAGTTATTATTCTTACACAAACTTCTTACTATCTCTAGCTTTGCAGCCTGATTCTCCCCAGGAGCACGGGGAAGGGCCCTAGGCACCTCCGGTTTTCACAGTTGGGAGCCCTTGGCATGTCAGTGTGGGTTCCTTCCTTAAATGCCACTTAGCTTTGGGGACCATATGCCCCTTTTATTTGCTTTTGTTTTTTTTAAGCAGAAAAAAAAAACCCTTTCCCCCACAGGACTGCAATAAAGGAGCATATGTATCAACTAAAAAAAAAAATCCTTGGCAACAAAAGCCTTTTAATTGAACACAGTCTCTCCAGCCAACTTATGTAAATTCTATCCCAATTTTGGGCATCTATTTTGAGCACAGAGAGAAGCAGTATGAATCTTGCCCTAAAATTGTGCTCAACAGAAGGGGTGATACCATATGGATGCCATGTTATGGGAGGCTGTCACCTGTTAACCAAGATGAGAAATTACAGGTTACAATTGCCTCCCTTCAGCCTAAGTATCTTTGGGGTGTGGGGGCTCTTTAGGCAGCAAGGTATGCAGATGAACGGCAGGAGGCTGGTCTGAGGCTCCTGTCCACAGGGGCTGGGGAAGTCACAGTGAAGGATAGCTGAAACAGCTGCCTCCAAGCAGAGCCTAAAACCCCCATTAGTCTGATTTTTTTTTAAGATCCCAGTTTCCTCTCTCCCAACATACAAGAAACCCTATCTCATCTTATAAAATCTTTACTAGCAGAGAATCTCATGGGTGATTGCCAGTCAATGAGAAATAGGGATGGGGCAGGGTGTGCTGGAGCCAACTCAAATTGGCTAGTAAGAGTGACTGTCAGATTTTCTGAGTGAGCATTTACACCTTAGACATTGGCCAATTGCATAAATCAGGGCTTGATTTATTGTTTTGTGGATTGTCTAGACTTAACAAAGTGATGGCATAAGTGTTAATAATGCATATTAAATTTAAAAGTGTATCATGTATACTCTTTTTGAGTGCTGGTTGTTAACCATTTATTAGCACACTCCTGATGGTAACAATGCCGTGGAAAGTAAGCCTCACACTAGGGAGAGGCAGGGTGCTGCTGTGGAAGGAGTGAGTAATGGGTTTGGAGTCAGAAACCCACTGTGCAGTGTTTTTCCTTGTATTATAGTTGTTTAGTCGTTTTTCAGTTGTGTCTGACTCTTGGTGACCCCATTTGTGGTTTTCTTGGCAAAACTATGGGAGTGGTTTGTCATTTCCTTCTCCAGCTCAATTTATAGATGTTCAGGAAACTGAGGCAAACAGGTTAAGGGCCAGCTAGTAAGTGTCTGAGGCCAGATTTTAACTCAAGAACATGAGTCTTCCTGACTTCAGGCCTGGAACTCTATCTACTTTTCTACCTAGCTGTCCTGGGTTCAACTCCTGACTCCATCACTTACTACTTATATGACCTTGGGCAAATCACTCAACCTCTCCTGGCCTTGGTTTCCTAAAATGGTCTCCAAAGTCCATTCTATGTGTAAATTGATAATTTTATGACCTGACAAATCTCAGAGACTTCAGCTTGTTGGTCTTCAATTTCCTCATCTAAAAAATAAGGGTTTTGAATTAGATGACTCCTCAAATCCTTTCCAGCAGTGAATCCTCTGTATCATTTTGTACTGTACTACTTATAACAGGTGACATTTGCATAGCGTTTTACAATTTGCAAATGCCTTGTGTACATTACCTCATTTTCTCTTCACACCAATCCTGTGAGGTTGGCAGCACAAGCATTTTTATTTCTATTATACAGATAAGGACACTGAGGTTTAGAAATGAAGTGGCTGTCCCATGGGAATTAAACTATTCAGTGGCAGAATGGGGACTTAGACCCCTATTTCTGGTTCAGTTTCCTTCCCACTAGAACGTGCTATTGGCTGCGCACAAATTTTATTCCCAAATACTGGACTGTGAACTCTATGAGGAAAGGGACCAAATTCTCATTTCATCCACCTCTCCTGGTTCCTAATGCTGTGTTTTGCCCAAAGTAAAAATGCTAATAAATGTTTGTTGAAGATGAAATAATGTATTGCCAAAGCACTAACAAATCTTGCGACTTTCCAGGAGAAAGGTAGCTTCTATCTATATATTGTTTTGCATGTAAGAGAGGCAGCTGTGTGACCCTGGGCAAATCACATACCCTCTTGGCATTGTAGGCACTTTTCTATGAATATAAATGGCAGAGAAGGTACCTTCTTGAATTGCTAGAAAGAATTTAGTTTCCTTATTCATCTTCATTCCTTATTTGGGTATAGAGAATTATACCCAAAAACCACAGGTGCAGGTTACTGTCACTTGTTACAAAGTGCTTCATATATATCATCTACTTAGATTCTCACAACAGCTGGCTGGTAATATAAACATTACTAATCCCATTTTGGAGATGAGGAAATTTACGCTTCTTAAACCAGTTGCCCAAGGTCAAAGAGCTAGTGAGCAGTGGAACTGAGGCTCAAACCTAGCTCATTTGACTGCAGTTCTGAGTTCCGTTCATTAAATGCTACTTTCTCCCTACAGAAGTGTCGTAACTTAAAAGCCACCTCCCTGTCTGAGGTTTTATATGTACATATGCTACAGGCTGGGATGCCAGAGACTGACAACTCAGTGACATGGTTCTTTGAGAGCATCCATGTTAAAAAAAAAAATCTGTAGATACTCTCTGAAAGGACATGCATCACAGAGGAAATGACTGTAAAAGCACCAGAATGTCCACATTTACTTTCTACTCATAACTTCTTTCCCAAAGTCACTCTGTTTTCAGGTCAGTTCAATTTTAGGTGTTTCCCCCCTCATTTTGAATCATTGCTGGCTCAGGTAGGTACACAAATATAGCTACCACTGATGAACTAGGTTTAATTGGTTGGAACAGTTGGTTGTACAGAGAGAAGGGTCTCTAGTATATGCCACATCTGTTGAAGAAGCTAGGAATGTTAGCCTAGAAAAGCTAAAATTTAGAAATGTCCTTAAGTCATGATATGATGGTAAAAACATGGGTGCTGAACTAAAAGGACATATTTTCAAATCCTGCTTCTGGTGCAAACCTCCTGTGACCTTGGCAAAGTAATTTACACTCTTTGGGGCTCATTTTCCTCATCTGTAAAATGGCCACTGATATGCCTTCTGGCTCCAGGTCCTTCTTTCAGTCTTAGGCATTCAAGGGGAGAAGAGGTAAAGATTAGACTTATGTTTGGCCCCAGAAAAAAGAACTAGTAGTAATTGGTGAAAGCTGCAAAGACGTAAACTGAGGCTTCAGGAAAAACTTCCCTATGTTTGAGTTATCCAAAAGAGAATGGGCTGCCTCAGGAGATGGTAGGTTTCCTCTCCCTGGAAGGTCCCCCTAGCATCAGCTGGGCAATCAGTTGTTGAGTATGCTGTATGCTAGAGTACATTTTTGTATAAGCACAAGAAATAGATGATGGTGAGATCTCTTTCACCTCTGAAATTTCTGAGATTCTGTGACAGTATGGAGCTGCACCATTTCCATTTACCCAGTTCTTTTTGAGGGAAGACAGATCCTGACCCAGGGAAGCAATGGGTTTGTTAGATAAAGCCATAGGATGAGTAGTTGGAGAGTATCTACTCTTACTCTGTTGAGATCATGTTCTAGTCCAATAGTTTTTTTTTTAAGGCAATTGGGGTTAAGTGACTTGCCCAGGGTCACACAGCTAGCAAGTGTCAAGTGTTTGGTCTGAGGCCAAATTTGAACTCAGGTCCTCCTGACTTCAGGGCTGGTGCTGTATCCACTGAGCCACCTGGCTGCCCCTAGTCTAATAGATTTTTACTTTGACTAGCTATAAAGCAGAGATTCCTTGAGTAGTGAAATTTTGTAAAGACTTAAAATGGGTGACTGGTGGAGACTGTTGAATCTTAGGAGTCAGGAAAGGCACAGATGAGATAATATATGTAAAACTCTTTAAAACCTTAAAAACACTATACAAATGTCAACTAATATTACTATTTAGTATTATTATTCCATTTTTACTATTTATTTTCATTTGTCTTGATTAGTTCAAGTACAGGTCCACTAAAGGCAAGGCAGATTTTTAGGTTGTTTATACTCCTTAAATCACTTTTAAGAGGCAGTAGATGAAAGGATGTTAAATTAGGAGTCTGATGGCCTGGGTTCTATTTCCTATCCACCAATAAAATCTGCATAACTTTGGGCCAATCACTTAAATCTCTGTGGGTCTCTAGTTTCTTATATGTCAAATGAGGATCATGATGCTTCTTGTCTCTCACGAGGGCTGTCACAAGGAAAATGTTTTATAAATATTAAACTGATATGAAATGTGAATTATTATCATTATTCTTAATTTTTTGGTCTCAGTTTCCTCATCTGTAAAGTGAGGCTAATCAAATCTGTCTTTTCTGCTTTACAACATTGGCTAAGAAAGAACTAATGATCGCTAAAGTCCATTAAAACTTGATTTGTTTCCAAAGTTCAGTTCCTGGGTAAGGATGCTCTGGTCCAAAGCCAGAATGCATTTTGGCTAGCTCAACCCTCCATATTCTGGCCAGAAGATGAGCCTTCTTACCTGTGTGATATGGTTAGATGGGCACTGAAAGTTCCTTATGCCCTAAAACATCTTTTACAAAGAAAAATGCTAATATGGATATCTCCAGAATGCCTCACTCTTTAAGGGTCTTCTTCTTTAAAAAACAAATTGTATTAAGACCTTATAGATTATAGTAGGGATAACAAATCAGTAGGGATTAGTTTATCTAATTAAGTTATTAGAAACCATTATCATGTAGCTGGACAAAAGATACGAACAAATAGCTCTTAAAAGAAGAACTGCAAAGTGTTCACAACCATATAAAAATACTCCAAATCACTAATAATACAAGAAATGAAAGCCAAAACAACCCCGAGGTTTTACCAAGCACTCTGCAAATGGACAAAAAATGACAAAAAATGGCAGCAGTCAATGTTGGAGAGATGTTGGGAATCTAGAAACACTAATATACTGTAGGTGGAGCTATGAAATGGTCCAACCATTTTAGAAAACAATTTGGAATGATGAAAATAAAGTGATGAAAATGTTCATACCTTTGAATCAGCTACTCCATTACTGGGCTTATATCCAAAGATGCCATCAATGAGAAAAAAGTCCTCCTGTACTCCAAAATATTTATAGTAGCACTTTTTTTGGATAGCTAACAATTGGAAACAAAGTAGGTACCCGTGGATTGAGGAATGGCTAAATAAATGGTGGTGCATGAATGTAATGGAATATTACTATGCTATAAGAAATGATATGTGTGATGAATGCAGATAAGCATGGGAAGATCTACATGAACTGATGCAGAGTAAAATAAGTAGAGCCAATAAAATAATGTAGAACAATGTAAGTGGAAAGAATAACAACTTACCAAAAATTCAAATAAATGTAATAAAATTATAAAGAGTGAGTGGGACTCAAATGAAGACATATGGTAGGACACTCCCAATCTGTCCTTTTGACAAAGTTTATTGAAAGCATGTGTACTGCATAACGCCTATATAACTCCCACCTCCACAAAAGGATAGATTGAGTATGTTTTTCTCTCCAGAAAAGAAAAATACTATTTGTCTTAAGGGATGGCTCTTGGGGAGGGGAAAGGGGGAGATACAGAGGATACTATGGTGATGTAAGGAAAAGAAAATATCAATGAAAATTATTATTTTTTTTTTTAAGAAACCATTATCATGTAGAGGACCAGTGCAGTGGATAGAACTGCAGGTCTAGAGTCAAGAAGACCTGAGTTCAAATCTGGCCTCAAACACTTGCTAGCTGTGTGACCCTGGGAAAGTCACTGTCCCTTGGTTTACCTCAGTTTTCTCATCTGTAAAATGGGGATGATAATAACAGTATTTGCCTCCCGCAGTTGTTGTGAGGACCAGATAAAATAATAATTATAAAGTGCTTAGCACAGTCCTTGGCACGTAGTAAATTCTATACAAATGTTAGCCATTATTAGCTATTGCTACTACTTTGTAGCAAAGAGCAGGATGTTGAATGGTTGGGGAAGAGTCTGGTAACATGAAGTTTAATTCTAGGATTGTGTGAGGCCACAGCTTAGTGATCTGGGAGTCTAGGAGTAAGGCACCATTTTTGGTATGGTAGATAGTGCACTACCCTGGGAATTATCTTATGTGGACTTGAGTCTTAGCTCTGATATTTACCAGCCTTGGAGAGAAGAAGCAATCATCAAGCATTTATTAAGCACCTACCCTATACAAAGCTATGTGTGAGGCGCTAGAGACACAAAGACAAAAAGGAAACAATTCCTGTCTCCAAGAAGCTTACATTCTATGGGAAGTGACATGCCCCCAGCTGTCTAGCTAGCAAGTGTGGGAGATGAAACTCAACCCCACTTTGTGTGGGTTGAGGGGATCTCCCACAATCCAGAGAGATTCTCTCTAGAAGGAATCAGATACTTTGCTGCTCTAGATAAGGACCTAGATAAACACTAAAAACAGCCTCTGATACCTCCATCCCTGCCTGTGACTGCCAGTGCTGGCTGACCCCTGACTTCTGGGTCAGTGTCACTGAGGAAGGATTTCTTGCTGGGTCTATCAGGGATTGGTACCAGCGAGGCTGAAATGGCACCTTTACAGCCTCTCTTCTTGTTCCGGCTATGTTGTGAATAGTGAGCACAGCCTAACTGCTCTCAGGGATCTGGGCCACAGAGAAAGAAAAGTTTATTGCAGGTATTTATGCAGCTGTAGCAAAAGCCAAATGGGTCTCAGGCTCCCTGTTGCGTGATCACATCTGTAGTAAACATTCTCCTTTCCTTGAAAGCACAGCTCCTGTAGCCCCTCCCGGTGCCTGGTGCCAAGCCTTTAGCTTCCTACAGCCTCCCGGGAGGCATTAGGTCACCCTAGACAGTTGATGCAAACACAGCTGTTGTTCCCCATGGAAGATGGTCTCTTAGCAGCAATCACTGGGCCTACAGGGACCTTGGTTTAATATAATGGCAGCATGCTACATACATCTCTCCTTGGCAGCTCTGGAGCACAGGATTCGTGGGGGATGTTGCTGATACAATGTCAGCTGTCTCCAGAGCCTTTCCTTCATTGGGATAGATCCCCCTCTTGATTCTTGAGGTGCTGAAATGGATCCCTCTCTTATAACCCAAACATACTCATAGATTTTTGCCTGCTTTGTTTTCCCTGGGAGGCAGAAGGAGCTGGGGGATTCCTTAATCAAATGTGTTTAGCATGAATGTTGTCTCTCTAAGCTGGCCTTCACTACTGGGTTCTAAACCTCAGTCATCTTCAGGATGGATAATTGCAAAATATTGTAAGCTCTCCATCCCAGCTAAGGCATATAAAGAGGGATAATCAATCCCAAGTAGGTGATAATCCAAGGGGGAAAAAATGTGTTTGACTTTAGTACATGCTGTACATAAACACATGACAGATTATATAGTTGGAGAATGTTAAAAGCTGGAAAAAATCATAGTCCAGGGGTTCTAAGCTGGACCTTAATGTATTTATTTAAAGATATGTTTTTCCTATATTTCAGTATAACTGATTCCATGTGTAATCCTATATGTTTTATTTTACACATTTATCATGTTATGCTTTTAAAGGTATTTTTGTGAGGAGGAATTCACAGTCTTTACCCAGACTGCCAAAGGGATCCATGATACAAAGAGGTTATTAAGCCCTGCTCTAGTCCAAAGCTGTCATTTTACAGGTGATGAAACTGAGGCCCAGAACATTGGTCTCTGTAGGCTGCTCCTCTTTACCTCGCTTATTTGAATCATTTATGTTTATGGAAGGCTACCAAAGCATGATGTAATAGAATGGGGAATTGTAACTAACCAGGCATCTGTTGAAATTCTCTCTGTTATTGATTGGTGAGGTCTGTCTTTCTGCTCTTACCTTTCTCTATCAAAGAAGCTGTCTTTTCCCAAGTTAAATCCCCTTCTTCTGCCTGATTCTTGCCCTCTTTCTGGAACCTCCTTATAGCTTCTGTTTCTAGAATAGAAAATGTTGATATTTTCCTGCTGGTGACCTCAGGAATTCTAAACCAAGCCTCCTTATAAAACCTCCCAGTGCATCTGACCGGGGGAAGCATCCAAGACCCCCTGAAGTTAATTGAATAAGCTGCTCTGCTTCCTGAGCTGCCCTGAAGCATGGACCCAGGAGTCCCATTGAAACCTGGTGTAACCAGGTATCAAGTCCTGGCACCAGCCTTCTTTCAAAAGGCCATTGTGGACTGCCATTTCCTGCCATTGCCTGAAGACCATTGCGCTGGAAAAGTTCCCAGTTATATCCTTCCATACCTCTTTCCAGTCCTACTTAAGAAGGTGTTGGTCATAGGCCTAGTATGATTTAATGAGGCACCTTCACATGAAAGTGGCCGTCCTAGGCCTTGTGTGAAGCAAAAGGAAATTATTGGGTTTCTGTCTTCCTTTCCTCTTGATGTTTTGAGTAAGTCAATAAGTATTTATTAAGCACTTACTGTGTGCTAGGCAATAAGCTAAGCACTGGATCTCAAGAATCTCACATTCTAATACAGGAAACAACATGCAAACAACTATTTACATACAAGATATATACAGGGTATATGGAAAGTAATCTTTGAGGGAAGGCACTAGTATTAAGGGAGGACCTGGAAAGGCTTCTTAGAAAAGGTAGGATTTTATCTGAGACTTGAAGGAAACTAGGGAATTCAGGAAGTGGAGGTGAGGAGAGAGAGCATTCCAGGAATAGAGGATAGTTGATGAAAAAGGCATGGAGCTGAAAGATGTCATGTCTTCTGTGAAGAACTGCAAGAGAGATAGTATCACCAAATCACAGCACATGGGACTGAAGTATGAGAACATTTCAAAAAGTAGGAAAGATCCTAAGGGCTTTGGAATCCCTAAAGAGGATTTTATATTTGACCCTGGACCTAGCAGGGAGCCTCTGCTGCTTATTGGAAGGGAAAGGGAAATCACATGGTCAAATCTACACTTTCAGAAAATTCCTTTGGCAACTGAGGAGAGGATGGATTGGAGCAGGGAGACCCTTGAGGCAGGGAGACCAATCAAAAGGCAGTTGGCCAGTAGTGAGGTAAGGAGGGTATGTACCAGGGTGATAGAAATAGCAAAGGAGAGGAGGAAGCTGAGAATTTATAATGAAGCTGTATGGGTTTCCCTTTAGTGCCTTCTATTAAACATACCAAATGAAAGGGCTTATTGCTTTCAGTACTGACTGACTCAACTCATTACTCTGTGAAGCCCCTCTAATCCCAGCATGGCACCCTGACATCAACAAATTCTTGACTTTTCTAAATCACATGTAGTGTATTTGTTTTGTTCATGCATGTCCACATGGGTTTTCTAAATGTGGCTCACAGGGAGGCATGAATCAATTTCTCCGGAATTTAGCTTACCTTCTCCAATGGAGACTTTGATTCCTGCCTGCAGGAAAGCCAGAGATGGAGCCATGAGGCTGGTCACTCTATTCTCATAAGAGAAGGGTTAGGGAAATATAATTATACCTATTTTCTACCCTTTTTCCCTCTACTAAATTTTGATAGTTTAGTTAAAATGATTTTTCTTAGGTTCAATTTGTTTCTTTGGTTAAAGGAAGGTTTATTATTTTTTTTTCAACTCAGTCTCTTTTATTCTAACCTCCCTTTACAAGACAGAAGTACGATGTTGAGCAGCATCCCCTCTTTGCCCTCCAAGTCCATACAAATATAAGAGAATGCAGACATTACCAGCAAATAGGCTCCATCCCTTCTAAATTCTATGAATAGGCATCAGGTATTCTCCTCCATCTCTGTTTCTATGGCTTCTCTGTGTTAACACACACACACACACACACACACACACCAGGTTCATTACTCAAAGCAGTGCTGGTGGTTGGACTCAAAGTTTTATGCCCATATTTTGGGTCTCTATAAATTGTGTCAATTAGATCAAATCCTGTTGTCACTAGAGAAGGTAGAAGAGCATCAGGACAATAGTGAGAAGAGAGCAGCTCAAGTTGCTAGTGCACAGCCCCTGTTCTGTAATAGCTGGGCTACACAGGCATCAGACAAAGTGGTGGTACAAAGCTTAATCAAATCAGAGGATCTGTCAATGTGAAGCCTCATGTGAACAAAAGAATTCCTCCTTATCTGTCTTGTCAGTTTCATGATACCTCATGGTATCCATAGTTTCTCTGCCCAAGATGTAGCTTATATCTGATGAATCGGTTCCTTACCACCAAATTCAAATTACAAAGTTCCTGATTTCACCCAAGGAAGCATTCCCTGAAGTCTCTAGGAAGGCTGGTTGGAAATTAAGGAACATGTCTTCTTTTCAAAGTCAGGTCTCTTTCTGCCTGAATTTCTCCTCAGAAAGGATCTGATACCACGTATGTCCTCTCTCTGTGTAGCTAGCAAGATTGTCTCTCCTCTTCCAAGCTGTCATTATTCTCTCCACTATTGATAAATCTTATGCAAATGATCCAGGCCTGAACCCCAGGCTACACATAATTTTATTATTCAGAAGTTGAAGAAACTGCTATTCTAGGTGTGATTTTGACCAATAAAGAAGAACTAGTAGCTGAAGTAGAAATGACTAGAACTTTGGGACTGATTGGTAGATAAGGACATGTATACTTGGGGAAAACATTTCCTTGTCACTTCATTTGTTATACTGCCTGATTAAATGTATTTTATTTTGAGCTAATTCCTCTGGATGGCTGGTAAAAATAAACATAATGGGGGTGCTGGCAGTGGGAGCTTTTGTACTATAGTTTTAAGTGATTGCTAACACATAGAATGCTTCATACCTGGGGAGAGTTTTTCTAGTGCACTACATGT
Organism: Phascolarctos cinereus; assembly: GCF_003287225.1. Taxonomy (NCBI): domain Eukaryota; kingdom Metazoa; phylum Chordata; class Mammalia; order Diprotodontia; family Phascolarctidae; genus Phascolarctos; species Phascolarctos cinereus. Next base: position 274,027,271 of record NW_027556098.1, on the reverse strand, counting down.
GAGGGGGATTCTACGAATAGAAAATGAGAGCAAGGGCAGATAAGTGAGGAGGAATATAAAAGAGTGGTGCAGTTCTCTAAGAATAGTGTACAAGAGCATGAAAGTTCAGAATGAGCATAGGCTAACAATGAGTACTGCAGATAACAGAAAAGGCTTTTGTTAAAACTAGGCTGGGTTAAGTGAGAGGATAATGATGGACAAGAGAGAGAAAAGACACAACCAAATGCTTACTTTGCTTTTGCTTTCCCTAACAAGACTTAGAAGGATAGAACAAAAGTTGAAGCCCAGGATAAATGAGGCAATGGTAAGAGAGCACTTAATGACTCTCAGTGAGTGCAAGTCACCAGTCCCTCATGAACTAGATCCCAGGGTAAAGAACGTGCATCTGAGATTGTTGAGCCCATGTAGGTGATCTTTGCACAATTTCTGAGATGCAGTCACTTTGCTGGTTGAGTTTTGCTTAAATGTTTCTTTGTTACAAGGGAGGATTCAGTGAGAGAGGATATATATGGAGATGATTCTGATGTAAATGTGTATAAAGAATATTTAAAGGAACAGTTCATGCCAAACTAACCACATTTTCTTTTTTTTTTTTTGAGATGGATATGGGATTGATAAATGAAGGCATGATTTAGACATAGCATGTTTGTCTTTAAGCAAGATGTTTTATTTATGCATCTTGTTTCTTACGCCACAAGTCACGTACAGATACACACACACACACACACACACACACACACACAAACACATACTCTCTCACACAGCTCTCCTATAGAACATCCCTTGTAACGAACAGAAAGTTACTCAAAACTGACAGATAAAATGACCTTGTTTCATAGCATATGTAACATTGTGCAATATAGTCCCCCACAACTCTATAGGGAGGAAGGAACTGTGTTTCAACATCTGTTCTCTGAGATCAAGATTGGTCATTGAAAATAATTGCTAATTAGTTAAGAGTTTGGCTGATGTTTAGTACTGTTTTTATTTCCATTAGGATAGCCTACACATTGCCCTCCTTGGTTTTTTTTTTTTATTTGAAGTCTTCACATACATTGCTCCTTATAACAAAATAATATTCCATTATATTCATATAGGACAATTTGTTTGGTCATTCCTCAAATGATGGACATCCATTCTTTTCCCAGTTTTTGCTGCCACAAAATCACTAATTTTTCTGTGAATATTTTGGCATGTATGGGGACTTTCTTTTAGTCCTTAAAGCAACAGTCAATAATAGGATTTCTAGGTAAAAGGATGTATGTGCACAAACATGTGTGTGTGTGTGTGTATTTGTGTAGTTTAGTGACTGTTGTCATATAACTCCAAATTATTTTTCAGAATCATTGAACCAATTTATAGCTTTACCCACAGTGCAGCTTAGCTGGATTTCAGTAAGTTATTTGTGTCTCTAATGATATTCCTGTGAAAAAAAAATGGAATAATATGGAGTATATGATAGCACAGTTGGTATCCCAGAACTGTTTGAATGACCACATCCCAAGTGTAGTCATTAATGGCTCTCTGACAAATTGGAACAAGGTCTCTGGTGGAATTCTCAAAGATCTGTTCTTGGTCTAGATCTGTTTCAACATTCTTATCAGTGACTTGAATAAAAGCATAGATAGAATGCTTGACAAATTTACAGATGACATAAAACTCATGTGAGAATTAACACACTGGATGACAAATTTGGCAACCAAAATAACCCACAATAGTTTAAAAAGATGCAGTGACTGTAACAAAACATGATTTATAGAAATAAGTGGAAGGGCTTAATTGACTTATGCATTTTGAGCTAGAAGAAACCTTAGAGGTCAATCAGGTTTAACTCTTCTTATTTTACAGATAAAGAAAGTAAACCCCAGAGAGGTTAAATGATATGCCCAAGGTCAAACAGACAATCCTACCAGCCAAGCTGGGTTTTGAAATCAGGTCCTCTGATGCCATATCCCACAGCCCTTTCCACTGTGCTACATTGCCTTTAGTGGCTAATCCTACATAGTAGGATACAAAAAGTCAGTTTCATTAAGTATAAGATCACAAAAGTAACTTGGAAAATAATTCACACAAAAATGATCTAAATGTTTTAGAGGACCACCATCTCAATAGGAGCCACTGATCTGACATGAAGGCCAGTGATGCTTAGGGAATCTTTAATACTTCAAGGCGATATTGGCTTTCATTACTAGAGGTGTTATTTTCAGAACAAGAGGGTATGGGTGTTCAGGCTGTGGAAGGCACTGCTACTTATGGCATTAAAGGCTTGGTCGAAGTAACCAGGGATGTTTAATTTTAGAGATGGAGTTGCTTAGGGACAAGGTATGGTAGTTGTCTTCAAGTATTTAAAAGGCTGTCATTTGAAACTTGGATTACATTTGTTTTATTTGCCATCAAACAAACAAAGGTCAGAACTAGTAATGTGCAGAGAAACCAAAATCAGTTTCATTTCAGGAATAGATCCCTAACAATTGAAACTGTCCCAAAGTCCCATCAGCCCGATGCCCTGATTTAGAAGGTAGTGGCTTCTCCTTCATTAGCCATTTTTAAAGCTGGATTATTAGACTATTGAAAAATGGATTCTTGTTCAGGTCCAGATTATCTTTGAGGTACATTTCAACTTGTTGGGTTCTGTGAAATTACAACTGTCTAGGTCATACATAACTTGTGGTATAGAATAAAGTCTGGGACCCAGGTATATATTAGACAATCTAAATCCCCTTCTAATTGGTTTAGTTAGCAAACTAAGTTTTGTGTCCTCAGCTCACACTGTTGGGATTAAATTAAGCAAAACAGATGGATGAAATGACCTTTTTGTAGCATTGTAACATTTTGTAAATACGTAGTCCCCCACCTCTTTACTGGAAGGAAGGAAACATGTTTCATACGTATTTCTGGAACTAAGACTGGTCATAACAAGTAATATAAATCTGGTTGGCTTTTAGTGTTATTTTGAGGGCAAGAGAGCAAGAATGATTCCGGATGATAAATGGATGCTACTGTTTACATACATATATTTATAAATTATATAATCCCATAGATAATTAAGAGTAAGAGAATAAGTATTGAGGTTCTCCATAGATACTGCCTAGGAAGTGTGCTTCTGCAGGCAAAGCCACAGATAAGACACTAGGGAATCTCTCCTTGGACCACTTGTTTCTTTATGACCTTGGATCAACAACTACAACTTAACTGAATAATCATTAAGTACCGATGTGTGGTGGTGGTAGGGAATGTGGATATGAAATATGACATAGTCCCTGCGCTTATGAAGCCTATTTCCTCCAGGTTTAAGTTGTTTGAGCTTTCTGCCATCAGTCTTCTCTCCTGCTGTAAAATGACACCCCTCCTTCTCATAGCCAGGGATATGAGCATAGATTTTGAGCTGGAAGGGGTCTTGAAGGTTATGTACTCCAATGCCCTCATTTCACAGACGAAAAACCTGAGATTGTTTTCCCCTCAATGAAAAATGATGAAAGTCAATTAGATTAGAATCAATACCAAGAATCCTTTAACTAGTGTAACCTATACATGATACACAAATTAGGCCCCACAAGAGCTTCCGCTAGGCTGGGACATAACAGCCAACTTCAGGCATTCTGGTGGTATGGCACTCTTTCATTTGTATGTATGAACTCTTTTGACAGAGGTGTCCTTGACATCTCTCAAACTATGAGGTCTTTGACGCTTCCTGCTTTGGTTAAAGAGAATTGCTCGATCCCAGGGCAACTTTGCAACAGCCAAAATGGGTGGGAGGGTGATTGTTCAATCCTCAGATTGGATTCCTAAAGAGTAAAGGCAAGAGATTTGCCAAGGTGAGGATATACATCTCTAGGACTCTCTTACCTCCTGACTCAGCAAAGACTGAAACTGTTGTTTGATAGAAAGAAAATTCTCTCTTTCTGATATGATCTATTCCACAGGGATGAACTCAGTGGCTTATTTGCTGAATTGTTTACCTTTCACTCTAATTGGATTCTCTTCTATCTGTCTGTCTATCTATCTATTATCTATCCACCTTTCTATCTGCACACATACACATACACACTTACACACAAACATTTTTGTACCATTGCCCACAGGCATTCAGGTAATGGGGACATTTTTAATAAACCAGATAAGTAAATAACTTTCTTCCCTTCTCAGGCAATCCCAAGGGGCCAGGATTCTACGGCAACTTTGAAAAAAAAATGAAACTAATGATGGGATTCAGAAACAAACTACAAGCTGAACCTCCAGGGAATTCTCAAGTTTCTCTTGGGACAGGATTCATTTATGCTGCAAAGGGAAGTCAGGCATCTGTATTGAAATAGGCAGATGGAATAGAAAAGCACCTCCCCTTGACACCTGTTGGCTTCACAGGTTATGATCTAACCCCCCCTAGTGTTGATTTCAGTATATTCTTTGCAATTATGAAAGTGTGAATGGGTGAGGATTGGGTACCGTCTTAGAAACTTCATAATATTATTTGGAAAAATGAAGCTTAAAAATACATTAGATTTTATGTAGCCCTTCTCTACCCCTCATTTTAAGATCAGAAAACTACAAAACAGCGAGGTTAAATGGGGAACTTAAGGTCACACAGCTAGTTAATAGTAGAAACAGCAAGAGAATCCAAGTCTCCTGACTTTTAGTTCAGTATATTTTTAATTGCTATAGTACTGTCTCTCATACACCACCTCGGGGGCTTTTCCCCTAACCAAAACCTCAAGGTTCAAACTAAATGTTTGGGACTCTAGAAGCTGGCAGAGGCAGGGTATAGAAGTACTGATGTCAGGAAGCAGGGTGATGTAATGGATAGAGTGCTGGATCTGGAGTCAGGAAGACCTCAGTTCAAATTTAACCTCAGATTCTTATTAACTGTGCAACTCCAGGCAGAACACTTAATTGCTATCTACCACAGTTTCCTCATCTATAAAAGGGTATAATAAAAGCATCTGCCACCCAGATGTGTTATGAGGATAAAACAAGATAATATTTGTAAAGTCCTTTGTAAACTTCAAATTGTTATATAATTGCTAGCAATTTTTATTCATAATATATATATATATATATATATATATATATTTTTAGTAATATAGGAGACTCAGCTACCCAAAAAGGAGCTGAAACTTTTTGGAAGCTAAAAGCATAGTGCCTGAGAAATTCTTTGATGGTAATTTCATGTGGAAGGAGGGACGAATTCATTTTGATGTGTTGGCTGTAGAGGTTATGGACACATTTCAGTTCTTTCTAAGGAAAACAAATCTAACAATGATAGCTGTACAAAAGTAGAATGAAAGAATCTAGGAGGTAGTGAGCTCCCCTTCACTCTTGGTTTTAAAGTGGAGGCTAAATAACCATACATCAGAGGTGCAATAGAAAGGACTTTTGTTTAGATAAGAGTTGGGCTAGATGACCTGTGAGTTCTCTAATTCTATGATTTCATGTTTGTTCAATTAGTCTGCGTTCCATCCTAATTTCAACAAACCCAGGCTAAGTAGTGTAGGAAAATTCTTTCCACAGAATCACATTATTGACAGTTGGGGGTGAGGTGGAATCTCAGGGACCATCAAATCCAATTCACACATGAAAGCACCTATTTCCAACAGGCAAAGTAGAAATGAGAGCTCTAGGCCATGAGAGCTCTATCACAAATGTGGTGAGGGTGGATGAAATCAGGATAGAATGTAGAACTCTGAAGGGGAAGGACCTTAGAGATTCAATGTGGTGGCATGATTTTCTTCTATGACCTTATGGACAACATCAGGCTATCCAGACAGAAAGAAGTTGAGAGATAGTAAAGTTATCCTTACTAAACAGCTAGACATATTGTACCCTTTTCCTTCAACCCGTGGAGGCCAGTGCTGTTATAGACCAATTCTGAAGCTGGAGATTAAACAATAATAATAATAGCTCATATTTCTATAGTATTTTTGAAAGTATATTACTTAAACCATCATCTAGGTAGGTTGTACAATTTTCACCATTGCTATTTTATAGATATAGAAAGTGAACTTTAGAGAGAGATTAAACAATTTGTCTCTGGACACATGATGAGTAAATATTAGAGTTGAGACAAGAACTTGGGTCTTTGGACCAACAGCTTACTTTTCTGTTGACTATTTTACACAACTTTTTCTCAAATTCCCCTTAGCCACTGGTTCTTGTACTTCTGCATAAAAACATATTCAGGTCTCCATTAAGTTTAAAACAAAGAATCAAACCTCCCCATTTTTCTTGGTCCTGCCACATTCTTGGGTTATGGCGACTCCTTGTTTCCACTTTCCTCCTGCCCCCTAATGTGAGTATGTATTCCAGGTTCACTCCTCTGCTTTTCTCTCAGTACAATCCTGATCAGAGAGCTCATCATTCTAAGGGTTTCAATGATTAGCTCTATATTGATGCCTGCCAAATTTACATTTCTAACCCTGAGGTCCACATCTTCAGCTGCCCGGTAGCTATCTCTGTATGAATCTCTGCCCATGACTTCAAATTTAACATTTCTAACATTAAGCTCATCATTTTTTCTCTCAAAATAGCACTTCCTCTGGACTTAGGGAATGCGTGTCAGCATCCCAGTTACACAAAATTCTGAGACATCAAAACCTTGAAGTTATCTGAGATCCCTTGTCTTCTCTCCTTTTACGTCTGGTCAGCCAGGCGGTGCGGTGGATAGAGTCTTGGGCCTGGAGTCAGGGAGACATGAATTCTAATCCAGCCTTAGATACTGACTAGCTATGTGACTCTGGGCAAGTCTCTGTTTCACTCAGTTTCCTCATCTGTAAAATGGGAATAATAATGGCACCTACTTTCCAGAGTTGTTGTGAGAATCAAATGAGATAAGTATAAAGCACCTGGCACATAGTAAGTACCATATAAATGTTAGTTATTATTATTATTATTATTATTATTATTATTATTATTATTATTATTATGTCCTTAGATTCTTTATTCAAAGTGTTTTTGTCAACTAGCATGGTGCTTTACAAAGAGTTGTTGGTTTGGAGTCAGAGAATCTGAGTTCCAGTCCCAGTTCAGCTAGTTCCTTATCTATGCTACTTTGGGTGGTAATAATAATAATAAGAAGAATAGCTAAGATTTATATAGCTCCTACTGTGTGCCAGGCATTGTGGTAAGCGCTTTGTAATTATACCATCCACTTGACACTGTGATGATTAAAAAGGTTCAAGAGACATAGTTTCTGGGTAACTTAATAATTTTATTAATAAGGCCAGCAGGTTATTAATAACAAGATGGTCATGTGATCATCTCTCTTAGACCAAAGACAATCATGGCAGCAGGATCACAGCTTATATACCCTTCTAAATGTAGGTGTTCAATGGTGGGCTGCAATGGACTCTGACTGGACAACGCAATAGAAGGTGAGCTATATTAAAATGAAGGACTGAGAGTGGCATGTCTACCCTTGGACAGAGAAACTATCTTTAAGGGGCAGCTAGGTGATGCAGTGGATAGAGCACCTGCCCTGTAGTCAGGAGGACCCGAGTTCAAATTCAGACTCAGACACTTAACTAGCGTCTGATTTGCCTCAAAAGAAAGGAAGAAAGGAAGAAAGGAAGGAAGGAAGAAAGGAAGAAAGAAAGAAAGAAAGAAAGAAAGAAAGAAAGAAAGAAAGAAAGAAAGAAAGAAAGAAAGAAAGAAAGAAAGAAAGAAAGAAAGAAAGAAGAAAGAAAAAGAACAGGAAACTATCTTTATAGCAGACCACGCCCAGCCTTGGGCTAGCTAGACAAAAGGATCTGTCTCTACCCAAGCTTGCACAGAACACAATTGGCTTCCCCACCTTAGATTAAATTCCTTGTAAGATTGGGTGGAGTCTGACAAGATGGAGAAGAATTAATTCAATCAAGAGACTGAACTTTTTAAAATCAGGAATTTGGAAGAAGGGGAAAGCTCTAAATCTCCCCAAGTTATTGGTTATCAATAATCACTTCTCTCAGTACATACCACTTCCATATTTGAGGATAGATACTCTGTGTGAGTTAGGGTTGTTCCTTTTATCCTGTTTTTTATCTCTAATACCTAGTAAGTGCCTGGCACATGGTAGGTATTTAATAAATGCTTGTAGATTTATTGATATGTGCTGAACATGTGCTTGATTAGGATAATGATAATTATGATAAAGAAGATTTAAAGCATCTTTCATTTCATCCCTGATAATAAAGGTTCCAGCTTTGTTCCCCTAGAAAAAGTACATTAGAAAATAACCCTAATAAGAAAAAAAGAAAAACCCACCCACTAAGACTTCACTGCAAGTAAGAAAGATGTCTACCTAATGAGGTCATAGGATTCACAGTTAAAGGAGACCTCAGAGAGGCTTAGCCCAACCTTCTCACCATATAAAGGAAGCATCAGAAATCAAGAGAGATTACGCTCCCCCCTCAGACTCCCTACCCGGTGTAAGAAGCAGAGGCATTTGTGAATGCAGGTCTCCTTTCCCTCCAAATCCAGTATTTTATCAGGCCAAGATGCTTCCTTTAAACCACCTTTTCTGATTTTTGAACCACCAGCAGAGGCACTCTGGGAAAAAGTCCTGTATATCCCCTCTCCTAACTCTGCCTAGCCAAAAACCTCCTTGGAATTACTGCTGAACATGTAACCTCAGTTATCATTAGAGGAATAGTGATGGCTTTTTTCTTTTAAACTATAATCTGCTAATTGGCTATGATCTTGGGTTTAATGAACACAACGGCTCAGTGGTACTGTGTTATGAACACCACTTGGGGAAGAGATTTAGGGTTCATTTTAATTCTCCTCAACCAGCTCCTGGAATTTTTTGCCTGAGTTTAATAGAGCATTTTGGTGGTCAGTATCTCAGCAAGACAGGCAGACAGACAGACAGACACACATATATACACACACAGCATTTTGGTGGGCAGCATCTCAATGAGGGACACACACACACACATAGAACATTCCTTAAGAGGCAGAGGTATTTAAAGAGGACCAGTAAGCACATGAGATCAAAGATCTATTGAAGATTTAAAATATGTTAAATGCATGAGCTTTAGACATGCCTAACTCATGCTTAAAACATGTCAGTCTACAATGTCACTCCTATAAATGGCAAATATAATTTTTAGGAGTAACCTTGAAGATATATACACACAGAAAACTCTGAAAAGAAGATAGAATTCAGTTACAAACCAGTATTTCTCCTAGGTTGTGATCATTCAGCATGAGTTCACAGGATCTAGGAGATCAAAACCACAAACAAAGGCCAAAAATAAGAGAGAAGAGAGAGGAAAAGCAGAGAGGGAAGAAGGAGATTGGGTAAAGGTTAAGCGAGATGGATCAGCAGAATCCTAGCTTAGCAGGAAAGAATGATAGACAGTGCTGTGATGGACCATAGGCCTGGCCACGAGAGAGATTGAGTAAGTGAGTGAATGAGTCAATACAAATTTATTAGTGTCTACTATGTGCCAGTCAGGGCAAATGGATAGAGTGCCAGGCCTGGAGTCAGGAAGACTTATCTTCCTGAGTTCAAATCCAGCCTCAGACACTTAATTAGCTTTGTGACTCTGGGAAAGTCAGTTAACCCTATTTGCCTCAGTTTCCTTACCTGTCAAATGAGATGGAGAAAGAAACGGCAAACCACTCCAGTATCTTTGCCAAGAAAACCCCAAATGGGGTCACAGAGAGTTGGACACAACTAAAATGACTGAACAACAGTGCTAAGCTCTGGGGGATACAAAAAGACGCAAATAATAGTTCCTACTCTCCAAAAGCTCACAGTCTAATGGGAGAGGCAACATGCAAATGACTGTGTACAAAGAAGCTTTGTACAGGATAAATTGGAGATAATTAACCACAAAAGAACTAAAGTTAAAAGGGAGATCAAAAAAGGCTTCCTATAGAAGGTGGGATTTTAGCTGGGACTTAAAGGAAGCCAGGGAGGCCAGAGGCAGAGATAAGAGGGAGAGCATTACAGGCATAGGGTTAGTGAGACAAGGGAAATTTTGAATGGGGAGATGGAATGTCATGTACGAGAAAGAGCAAGGAAGCCAGGGTCACTAGATCACAGAGTGCATAGTGGGGTGTGTAAGGTGGAAGTAGACTGGCAAGATGGGGGAGCAGGTTATGAAGTACTTAGAACACCAAGCAGGATTTTATGTTTGCTCCTAGAGGTGATTGTTGTTTGTCCTTTGTTCTCGAAGAAGACCATGACATCAGGGAAGTGATGCCACAACTTGCACGTGGATTAGATTTAAGTGAGGCAGGGCTGTGCAAAGCCACCAGCCTCACTTTCTCCTCCAGAGCCATCTGGGTCCAGTGGCCAGATATCAATCAGGATGACTGAAGGTGGCCTTCCCTAGAGGTGATAGGGAGTCACTGGAATTTATTAGTCAGAATCACATTTTAGGAAGATCACTTTGGGAGCTGAAGGGAGGATGAACTAGAGTGGGGAGAAAATTGGACAAGGGCACCATTCAGCAGGCTATTGCAATAGTCTAGGTATGAGGTGATGGCAATGTCACAGAAGAGAATAGAGAGAAACAGGGGTCCAGGACAGAGTCTTCGTATACATCTCCAGGTAGGGAATATGAGATGGAGAATGCTCCAGGAAAGGAGATAAAAAAGTGGTCAGACAAGTAGAAGATCCAAGAGTGGTGTGAAAACCCTAGGAGGAGACCATGGTCAACATTGTCACATGTTGCAGAGAGAGTGAGAAGGAACAGGATTGAGAAAAGCTATTAGACTTGGTAATTAGATCATTGGTAATGCCGAGAGAGCAGCTTCAGTTGAGTGATGAGATTGGAATCCAGATTGCAGAGGGTTTAGAAGAGAGTGATGGATTAGAGTGAGGAGAGACTTAAGGCAGGGAAATAAATTAGGAGGCCATTACAATAGTCTATGTAAGAGGTAATGAAGGCCTGAACCAAAGTGGTGGCTGTGTGAGCAGAGACAGGGTATAATACAAGAGATGATGTGGAGGCAGAAACAGAAAAGATCTCCTAATTCTCTGGATACGTTGGGTGAGAGTGAGTGAGACATTAAGCTTATGAAACTGAGAGACTGGAAGAAAGTGGAGGAGGCCTATGATGGTGCCTAGAGGACACCTATAGTTAAGGGGTTTGATGGTGATTAAGAAGTTAAAGGCGAGAAAACAAAGGTAATGAGTATGGACAGGTGCTTGAGAAAGAGAGAAGGAAAGAAATAAGCATTTATTAAGCACCTACTATGTGCCAGCACTCTGCTAAGCACTTTACAAGTATTATCTCATTTGTTCCTTACAACAATCCTAGGAAATCAATACTATTATTATATCCATTTTAAGTTGTGAAAACTGAGACAGAATATAGTGGATAGGATCAAGGGTCACATAGTTAGCAATTGCCTGAGGCTGATTTGAACTCAGGTCTTTGACTCCAGTTCTAGCACTTTTTCTACTGAACTACATAGATGTAAGAAAGATTTAAGACAAAAGCTTGTGAGATGGTTAGATCTAGTGAAGGATTTAAAGAAAATTTTTTTCTAAGAGGGGGAGACATGGGTTTGCCTATAGGAAGCAGAGAACAAAAAAACAGCAGATGCTCAGAGATGAGAAAGAGAGAGAAAGAGAGAGAGAGAGAGAGAGAGAGAGAGAGAGAGAGAGAGAGAGAGAGAGAGAGAGAGAGAGAGAGAGAGAGAGAGAAACGAGCAAGCATGATGTGTTTGGGGAAATATGCTGAAGATGGAGAGAATGGGGTCAAGGGTACATTTAGAGAGGTTGACCTTGGTGAGAAGAGCTACCTCTTCATTATAGAATGGAGTAAAGGAAGGTAGAATGAAGGATGGCATGAAGGGTTTTGAGACGAGAAGAGTGAACAAAGGGCAAGTGGTTTTGATTTTCTCACTAAAGTAGGAAGTAAGGTCTGGCTAGCTGGGAGGTTGGGGGAAGGGGTGCTGTGGGAGGTTTGAGGAGAAAAGAGGCTGGGAGAGCTACTGGGTGAGTGGGACAGAGTCAATTAGGAAGAAATGAAAGGATTGCCTCACTGCAGTGAACATGCCATTTTAGATTAGATAACATGTAGCAGACCTAGTGAGTACTAGGTTGCTTGATTTTGTCCAGCTCTGTTCAGCACCATGCACCTAGAAATGGAGAAGGCAGAAGGGGGAAGGAATTGATACAGGACTGGAATTTGGCAAGCTGTGCTAGCAAAGGGAAAAGGGAGGAAAGGGATGTGAGAGAAGACAGGGTAGCGTTGAACAGGTTAAATAAAGGGCTAAGCTTGGGAAGGAAAGGGAATGTAGCCAGTGATTCCTTAGGCAGATCATAGGAGAAAAGAACCCTGCAGATCCATTTGCTAAGCCCCTCTAGTTAAACACTCACCTATTGAACTCCATCCTCCTATCCTCTCTTAGCCTAGCTGAGAGGTGTCAGACTTAACACTCCAGATGGAATGCTTAATTAAATTAAACTAAAATGTAATTGGGAAATATTTAGCCAAATAAATAAAAATACAATAGAACATAGAAAATGTTGGTAAGTGGTTTTTTTAAGTCAGTATACAGTGACGGAGATCCTTATGTATGGTTTAGAGGACCCTATTTCTATTTGAGTTTGACACCACTGATTCAAATCAGGGACAGGCAAACTGTGGCCAGGCAGTGCGATCAAATCTGTGCCACACTGCCTGTTTTTGTATGGTTCACGAGCCAAGCATTGGTTTTACATTTTAAAATAAAATTTTATTGCATTTGAAAAATGTAAAGCCATTCTTAGCTTTCTGGCAGTACAAAAAATGGCAGTGGGCTGGATTGTGCCCTTTGGTAGTAGTTTGCAACCTCTGGTTTAGTTCTCAAAGCTGGACATTTGAAAAGTCAAAAGAAAGAATTCATAAGATCATAGGTTTTCAGAGAGGAAAAAGAGAACATAGTGTAACTTCATTTTACATATGAGGAAATGGAGGCCAAGAGGGATGAAGGGATTTGACAAAGACCAGATAAGAGCTGAGTGAACAGGGATTTGAAGGAAGGTACTTGATTCCAAACCTAGCACAGAAAGCAAAGAACCGCAGTTGTTGATGGCATGGTTACAATCAATCAATCAGTGAATAAACATTCATTAACCACCTACAATGTGCCAGGCATTGAAGTTTTAAGCACTAGAGATACAGAAGGAGGCAAAACACAGTCCTTGCCCTCAAAGAGCATACAATCTAATGATTACATATTGGATGGAATTTTGTATTAACCATTGCTCAGCTTTCCCATTTTCCTATTTTAGGAGTACTATTTATCATTTACCCCTTTGCAAACACATACGTATAGAGGTAAGTTTATTGGGTGCATTTTGTCTGCTATATCCCCATTCAGAATTACAGTATATTGGAATAGGGATAGACCTTAGAGACCAAGCCCCAAATAAGCAGGAATCCTCTACTCAACAAGTGGTTTTTTAGCCTATTCTTGAAGACTTCCAGAGAAGGGAAAAACCTCCTGAGGCAGCCCATTCCACTTTTATTTTATTATTTTTTTAATTTTCTGGAGGCAATTGGGGTTAAGTGACTTGCCCAGGTCTACATAATCAGTAAGTATCTGAGGCCGGATTTGAACTCAGGTCCTCCTGACTCCAAGGCCAGTGCTATTCCACTTTTAGGGCAACTCCAATAGTCAGGGAATTTTGCTTCATGTCAAGCTTAAACCTTTCTGACTTCTATCTATTTCTCCTAGTTCTGTCTTTTAGGACCAAACAGAACAAAGCTTTCCTTTCTCATGCAGCAGCTCTTCAAATCTTCAAAGACAGCTAGCATGTCTTTCTACTATTTCCCTTCTCCTAACTTATCTTAAAATGCTACATAAATGCCAGCTATTATTTATTACTCCCCCCACCTCACCAGTCTTCTCTTTTCCAAGCTGGATTCCTCTTTTAGTTTATGATAGCACATATTTTTGTAGAGGCATGCAGTGGATAACATGCCAGGCCTGGAGTCAGGAAGACCTAAATTCAAATCCAGCCTCAGATATTTATTAGGTGTGTGACCCTGGGCAAGTCACTTGACCTCTGTTTGCCTCAGTTTCTTCATCAGTAAAATGGGGATAATAATACCTATCCTCCAAGGTTGTTGAGATAACATTTGTAAAGCACTTGGAATAGAGGAGGCACTATATAAACATTAATTAATTTTTTTGTGGCTCACAAAGTGTTTTCTTTGTCGTACAAAAAAGGTATTGTAAGTGTTTTTATTCTACTTTGTTCACATGAAGTGAGTGTAAGTTTCAGAGAAATCTACTGATTTGTCCAGGTTTGTATAGTTCAAAACCAGGACTTGAACCCAAATCTTCTGACTCCAAGCCTAGGGCCTTTCGTTCTTCAGCTCCAGTCTCGTTATTACAGACCAATTTATTTACCTTACAATCCTCATCTGGCTTCATTATTATGCTCTCCTTTAGCCCCCTTCACTCCTTTCTGGCAGTCACAAAAGGGGATGATGTTTTAGGGTCCCCTGAAACCTCAGGAGCCTCCTCAGGCGAATCCCCAAGAATGCTGAGCTGCTGATGAGGAAGTGATTTATAATCCCAAACATAGTTTCTTTCACCCGTTGGTTCCGGTTTCCTGCATCTCAAATCACTTTGCATATTAGCATTACATTGACGACATTGAAAACAGGTGCTGCTGCCTATAGAACAGCTGCTGCAGGCCACTGAAAGCTTCAGACCGAGCCCGGGTGCCTGAACCTGCCTTCTGATAAGCTGCAGAGCAGGTAAAATCATCATTAAAGGAAAATTGACTTGTAAGTACGCCTGAGATTCTCGTCCTTGCATCTCACCACAAAGAAGAGCGAGGCGGCCGCACCGAAGGGAAGCATCTTAAAAAGTGTATTCAACAGAACAACAGAAAAAGAAATTGCCATCTCGGGAGGGTGGTGAGGACAGAGTTTAAAGATGCCAAGAAATGAGACCCTGCTTGCATTTCCTTGGCACCAGAGGCTTTTAGAAATTGGTGTCTCAGAGGCAGTCTGCTTTAGCAGAAAGGCCTGGGAGAAGAAAGGCACCCGAATGGGTTTGGTCACTCTTTTAAAGAGACAAGGCCTGGGATTCAGCAGAGGGGAAGGCACTGGGAAGTTGGGGCACTGGGGAGGTGGGCGCTTAGCTTCTGGGCTGCTTGTGGCCCCGAGGTCTTCTTTCCCCTAGATTTGGAAACCGTTAGGATTACAAAAGCATTTTGCCTTCCTTTCTTTTTGTTATTGTTGTTCAGTTGTTTTTCAGTCCTGTCCGACTCTTTGTGACACCATTTGGGGTTTTCTTGGCAAAGATACTGGAATGGTTTACCATTTCCTTCTCCAGCTCATTCTCCAGATGAGGGGACTGATATGAATTAGGAAGACTCATCTTCTTGAGTTCAAATCCAGACTTGGACATTAGCTATGTGACCCTGAACAAGTCACTTTACCCTGTTTGCCTCAGTTTCCTCATCTGTAAAATGAGCTGCAGAAGGAAATGGCAAACCTCCTTTGGTATCTTTGCCAAGAAAACCCCAAGTGGGGTCACGAAGAGTTGGACACGAATGAAAAAAATGACTGAAAGAGGGGAAGGTAAAGCTATCTGGCCCATCACCCTCTTTTCCCACTTCACCACACAACATAGCATCCTCTCTTAATTACCAATTCTGATAGAGGGCTAGGAGAGAAACAAAATGCACAGATGAGCCTCCATTCCATTTTAGTCAATGATGAAATCTTTCTTTTTTCCTCAATAGATTTTTCATTAGAATTGCTCATAAGAATAAATTTGACTTTCAACATTTTTTTTTTCCTTTTCCTATCTACTCTTGGGTTACTAATCATAGAACTCAGAGTTGGAGGTTTACCTTAGACATGTTTTAATTGAGTCCCTTCATTTCCCAGAGTAGGAAACAGCAGCCTCGAGTGGAAATGTGACTGAAGATCATATAATTAGAGCTGGATGTGAGGTCATCTAATCAAACTGGCCCATTTGACAGATGAAGCAACTGAGGCCCAGAGAATTTAAGTTACCTGCTGAGTCACAGAGATGGGATTTGAACCCAGTACCTCTGGCTCTATAGTCAATATTTTCTGCATTGGCTCATTGTGCCCAAGCTCACACAGGTAGGAAGGAGAAGAGTCAGATTGTTAACTTGGGTTTTCTCATACCAGACATAGCACTCTGGTGAAGGAGTAGCTAAGCCACCGACAGATCCCTTATTGACTGACCCCTTGCGCTCCTTAGATGGAAGTTTCATCTTCTTCATTCTCTATGAGATTGGGGAATCGGGACCCTCTCGCTCATACATATACCTAACAGCTTCCTTTGCCCCAGCCCTCATCCAGGGGCATACCTATATCCCAGTTGGTCACTAGGAAGATTGAAGTGTTTAATGAGCAGGCAGAAAAGAATGTACTCCCTGAGTCACCCCCATATTAATTAGTGTCATTTGAAAAATGACTTCTCACTATCCGTGCCTCTCTTGGAACCTCAGTTAGCAGTCTGGGGAGGATGTGGCATTGCCTCATTCCTGCAGGCTGAGGCTGCCCCAGAAAAATGTAATTTTGTTTTAAAACCTTTGGGAGGTCTCAAGGTCCCTCTGACAGAGGGAGGGGAGGCAGAGGAAGAAAAGACTGCACACACAGATTCCTCCCCTGTGCCCAGGCTCTGTGGCAGTAATTACACAGATTACAAGGAGCATTAAAGAGTCCTTATACACATCTTTGCCTTGGCATGCTGTGCTCCAGCAGGAGCACAGGCACCTCCCAGGTCTTTCACCTGTGTGGAGACTGGCACGTTGCTCTAACCACATCCAGGCCACCGTTACTGGCCATCAGGATGTCCTCCAGCTCCTCATTTGCTTTCTTAGGCTTTCTGACCATGCTTCTGGATGGTTGTTTGATAGCATATGTTGTATTGATGTATATTTGTAGTATATGTGTATGTAGTTGTATGTATATATGTGCATGTATATATGTAGATGTAGATGTATATTTGTGTTTGATAGTATATTTTTCTATGCCTGGAGGAAGGTGAAAACTACCTCAAGGAATCTTTGTTCTTGTGGTTCTTTCTCCAAATTTTGCAACTATCCCTTGGCTCTGGTACTCAGGACTTCCCAAACCCCTTTCCCTTACACCAGATAGGGATTCCAGATAGAGATCATTTTCCTAAAATGTTTTTCTCAGCTGCCTTTACCCCTGTCCTTTTGGGACCTGAAATAATTTTTTCCTCTTGGAGCCAGTATTACATTTGAGAATGCCCAGAAGTTAAGCCTATCCAACTAAAGTGAAACAAGCGGTGACATTATCAGTCTATGACGTTGTCTACTGTTTTTCTGACCTAGATTTACTCAGCCTGGCTCCCTGTACATCCGGAAAGGGTGCGATTATTTTGCTACCTTCTCTTTTGCTTTGGCCATAGCTATCAGACAGAGCTACGGAACAGTTGGCTTGTCTAGGAGAGGGCCCTTGCTGCAGAAGGGAGCTTCATCTCCTGGCAGAAAGTAGACTCCTGAAAGAGTAGTTTGCTTTTCGGGTTGTGGAGAACACTGAAGGATTGGGAGTTGCTGGGGAAAAGATCAACTAGGGCTCATAGACTTTGAATCACAGAATCTCAGAGTCAGAAGAGAGCATGGCACCCTTCTTCTTTCCCCAAATCAATAAGCTCCTTATTACCTACAGGATAAAATATAAAATCCTTTGGCTTTTAAAACTCTTCACAACCTGGCCCTTTCCCACCTTTTCAGACTCCTTATGCTTGATTCCCCTCATATAATCCAGTGACATTGGCCTTCTCAACATCCCTCTCACATAATACTCCATCTTAATGGCTGTATCACATGCCTGGAATGTTTTGTCCCCTTACCTCCACTTCATAGCTTCCCTGGCTTCCTTTACTACTCAGCTCAAATTCCACCTTCTGTAGGAAGCTTCTCCTGGTCCCTTCTCTCCTTTCTCCTCCATCCAATCCATTGATATTGCTTTCTCTCCGTGATTGTCTTCCATTTATCTGTGGGTATGTATGTATGTATGTATGTATGTATGTATGTATGTATGTATGTATATATAGTTGTGTATACATACATACATACATACATACATACATGCAAACAATAGGTGCTTAATAAATGCTTATTGAAGACCATCTGACTTCAGTGTAGTTCTACTCTTAACTTTTACGTGAATAAGAAGACCTTTTACACACCTGACAAGTAGACTTTGTGGGACAACTTCCAGTAAGCAGAATCCCCCCAGTTTCCTGGACAGCTTGGGGGCTAATTTTTTAATATCTCTAATTGGGAAGACTGACTGCTTCTAGTTCTGCCCTTTGGAGTCAAAGCAAAGCAAATATAGTTCCTTTACTACATGACTGTGGCCCCTCAAAGATTAGAAGACCATGGTAATGTTCCCCCGTCCGTCTTCTTTTCTCCAGGTTAAATATCCTTAGTTCCTCTTGTGGCACAAAATCAAAGCCTTTTCTTAGGTTGCTTCCCTGGATTCTCTGAAGCTTTTCTTGTCTTTCCTAAAATGTAACATCTAGGACAGAACAAAATATCCCAGATGTGTTCAGAGACAGGCAAAGCACATCTAGTGTTGGACACTAGGCTTTTCTTTATGTAGCTGAAGATTGAATTTCTTCCTTTACTGTCATATCACGTCCTTGGCTCATCTCAAGCTTGCAGTCCCTCTCATCTTTGTTAGTTTACTGTGTCTAGACACAACTCCCCCATCTTGTACTCATGATCTTGACTTTTAAAATCCAAGTCCTTTACATTTACTCTTACTAACTTTTATCTTTTTCAATCTGACACAGAATTGTAGATTGTCAGGGTCTTTTCAGTCCTGACTCAGCCATTATTAGCTCTTTCCTGCAGGTGGATGGCATAGGGAAGCACTGGACCTGGAGTCAGGAAAACCTGAGTTCAAATCCAGCCTCAGACACTTGAAGTCAATGACAGTAGCAAAATGCTCTCTTACTGTATCATTACCTATTTGGGGTGCTGATTTTCTATTAATTTCTTCTTTTCATGGTTGTTCTTTCCTCTCTAGTCCTAAAATCCATTCCAAGTAGTAGGCTTATCTCTTTTTGATTCTCCTCTTCCCTGGGTATAACTAATAATAATAATTTTAAAAGACTCTGTTATTTTCCTTGGCTTTTCTTCCAGCCTCTGCTCATTTTAAGCTTGGCATTCCTGACACTATTTTTGAAAATATATTTTTAATTATTTTGTTAAATATTTCCCAACTACATGTAAAAAAAATTGGCATTCATTTTTAAAAATTTTGAGTTCTAAATGTTCTTCCTCCCTCTCATTTTTCCCTCACCCCTTGAGAAGTCAAGCAATATTGATTGATTGATTAATACTTTGATATTAACCATGTTGCAAAAGAAACACACACACACACACACACACAACACACACACACACACACACACACACCCCAAGAAAATTAAAGCTTAAAAAGTATGCTTTAATCAGCATTCAGAGTTCATCAGTTCTCTCTCGAGAGGTGGATGGCATTTTTCATCATGGGTCCTTTGGAATTGTCTTGGATCATTGTCTTGATCAGAATAGCTAAGTCTTTCCTACTTGATCATCTTTACTGTGATGGTGTTACTATTCTGACACTCTTCTAAGACAGTACCACACTTTCACATTCCTCCTCCACGACCTACCATTGTTTTTATTGTCTATGCAGGCCTTTTAAAAATTGAAATTGGCTGGTGATTACCCCCTGCCAGCATTCTTTGCTGCCCTTGAATTCGCTCCTACCTTCTGGTCTGCGGTCCCCTTCCTACACCTTCTGGTACTTGTAGACTCCATCTAGGAGCAAGGCCTTCATAAGGTGCTTGAGAGGTTAAGAAAAATCAAGAGATAAAAGGGGTAAAAGCTATTAGAAGAATCAGGAGAGAAGAAGAACCCAAGAGCTTAAAGAGACCTCAGAGGTCACCTACTCCATCCACCTTATTTTATAAATGAAAAAATGGAAAACTAAAGAGATTGACTTTCCCAAGCCATGCTGGTAATAAGAATCAGATGGGGAATTCACAGAAAAATGAAGCCTTAAATAGTACCGAGGTACATACAGGATAGAAACAGGATTTTACCATCTGGAAGGCTGGGTGTTTTATTGAACTGCTGATGCAGCCCTGTTAATATTGTGCTGATTGCCCTCTCATGTATTCTAGGCTCCTTGAAGGTAGTGACTGTGTCAATTCAGTTCTTTTTTTTTTTGTCTCATATTCTCTCTTTTTTTTTTTTTTAACTTTGTTTTGGCTAGCCTCTGCTCACCCTGACACTATTCTTTTAGGACTGTCACACTTTTGTGTCCATCCTTCATTATCTACCCTTGCTTCTATCTTCTATACATGCCTTTAAAAAATCCATATTGTCTGGTGATTACCTGGGCCTTATCCTTTGTGCTCCCTCCCACCCCCTGCTCCGAGGTCCACACACCCTCTGGTTAACTCATTGACTTCACCTAGGAACAGGTTCTCTCTCTCTCTCTCTCTCTCTCTCTCTTTCTTTCTCTGTTTCTCCCTCCTCAGTGTTGAGGCAGTGAGATATAATACTGTTGTTCATTCATTTCAGTCCTGACCCCATCTTGGGGGTTTCTTGGCAGAGATACTAGAGTGATTTCCTATTTCCTTCTCCAGCTCATTTTTTTTTTTTAAAGATAAGGTAAACAAGGTTAAACAAGATTAAATGACTTGCCCAGGGTCACACAACCAGTAAGTGTCTGAGGCCAGATTTGAATTCAGGTCTTTCTGACTCCAGGCCCAGCGCTCTGTCCATTGTGCCACCGAGCTGCCCAAGAGATAGTAAAAAGAACATTAGATGGTGAGTTTGTTGCTGATTTCTAATCCTGGTGCTGTCACTACTTCTGTGAGGGCGGGCAAGTCACTCCACTTATCAAAGCCTCAACTTTCCTCCTATGTATGTGAAATACATACTATGAATGTTGAACTTCCAGCTTTAAGTCTCAGGATCTTATTTACCCATCCCATAGTGATCTCTTTATGAAATTCTCTAGCGTTAATACTGTGCCTTAGGGTACTTCAGGAGCTTTTTAAAAAATTGAATTATTATTTATTTCTTATATTGTTAGTTATACTTTTATCTGAAACTAGCAAAGCTTCTTAAGGTTGAGTGGGGAAATTCTCTGGGGACTGTAGAGCCTACTCTCTGAGATGCCCTAAATAAATTCCTGTGGGATGGTGACAGCAGAACATCAGTACTCTTAAAGGGGTGAGCGAGGACCCTGCACCTGTAGGATTCTCCCCTTGCTTTCCTTTGTTCATACTTTAGCACTTTACCATTGCCTTTGAACCACTGCTTAGTACAGTGCCTGGCACATAGTAAGTTTATTGACTTAGAGAGGACACTAGAGCTGCAGAGTAATCAAACAATTCTTCTACTAGACTGGAAGCTCCTTGAGGGAAGGCACCGTCACATCACCTTTAGTACCTAGCAGAGTACACACAGATAGAAGGCCTTCATTTATAGTTTTTTGAGCTGAATTGAGCTACTTCACTAATTCATCAAATATTTGAATACTTAGTTGTGGTTATTCTATTCTGGGTGATGGCAGAGGGTTATGGAGAAATATGAAAAACCAACAACAATAACATCATATGGCTATATAAGGTGTAGAGCTGGAAGAAGCCTTGAGAGACATCTTGTCCTTAAATCTTCCATGGAGGAAACTGAGGTACATGGAGGTTAAATGTTAAAGGTCACACAGGTTGCAAGGAACAGAGCATGGGCCATGGCTACTGCATGAAGCAATATTCATACTGTGGTGTATAAACTCCAAAGTTCTATTTAAATGACAGCTGCTTATTAATATTATTTTGTTTTGCCCCATCACAGCATAGGTACTAGCCCCTGTTCCCAGTTCTATCTTCCCAAACAGCAGGGTTGGAGGTGTCTGCTTCTTAGGCTCTGCTGCAGACATAACTCAGCTCCCCTCCACCCTCTCCAACTTTCCACAGAAGAATGCTGTAGCCATGCAATTATGACATCCTGGGGGTAATTTTAACTATAAGTCATTATTCAAAAACAACCAATGCAATCCCTATTTGCCAGCACAAAGAGATGATTCTCACTAGCCTGAACTCGCTGTCAAACATGCCAGGAGAAATAAAAAGGTGCTAATGCAATATAGCCCAGAAATAGAAAATAAGATTAGAGGCGACGCTCGAGATTTCAGGATGTGGAAGGAAAAATAGCACAGGGTTTAGTTACCAGCAGAACTGTCAGACAAAAAGCCTCTGAGGTCATTAAAACCAGAGCCTTCATTAAGCCAAGTGGCTAAAATTAAAGGGTGTTTGGTGAAGACTTAATTTTTCCTGGAGGTTCCTTGTTCCCTTGTTCTCTCCAAAGGTAGTGTAGGGTTTGTTATGAAGCCAAGCAAGGATGGCCTTGGGTGGTAATTTTAGCTAGTGGATTCTTTGCTCCCCACATTCCTGACTCCTTGAGCCCACTGAGAACAGGCAATGGGACTGAAAACCAGCCTATTTAGAATCTTCCAGTAACTGAATCTTCCAGAAGCCATGGTCTCCTTGGTCCTAAATTCTGCCCAATGGAAACAGGCTGATGATAATTCCTAAAGCTTCAACAGATCTGATTTCAGTACTAGCATGGGTAGAATAGGGAGAGAGATGTTTGATGTTAGCAATCTCTTTGGAGGTTAGTTGGGTTCAATTAAACAATTTCAATTCAACAAACATTTAAATGCCAAGTATACAAAAACAAGGAGAAAGGTAGCATGGTGAATTGGATAGAGCTAGCCTCGGAGTCGGGAAGATCTACCTCTAACCCATACCAGCTACATTAACATGGGCAAGTCACAAAACCCCTCACTAACTGTAAGTGTCCCTCAAGGCTTGGTCTTGGGACCTCATCTTTTCTGTCTCTGTACTATGTCACTGGTGATGACTATGACCTCATTAGGGGCCAAGGGTTCAGTAATCATCTCTAAAGCAAGTGATTCTCAGATATATTTATCCAGCCACAACCTGTCTCCTGATCTCCAGTCTTGTATCACCAACTGCCTATTGGACTTCTGGAACTGGATTGTAGACATCTCAAACTTAAGAAGAATTTGTTGTCTTCCTTCCCACCCCCTCCCCCAGTACTCCCTTACCTCCCCCCCAACCCTCTTGTCTCTTCCAAAATTCCTTATTACTGTACCTTTCCAGACACTTAAGATGAAGACCTCAGGATCATTCTTGGCTCTTCACTTGGCAATCACTTCATATATCCAATCTGTTGCCAAGTATTGTTTCTACCTTCAAGACATTTCTTGTATTTGTTCCCTCGTCTGGTCACACAACCATCATCTTGTGTGGGCACTCATCACCTCATGCTTAGAATACTTCAGTAGTCTGCTGGTTGGTCTCCCTCCCTCAGATCTTTCTCTTCTCCAGTCTATCCTCCTTTCAGCTGCAAAAATAATTTTCTTAAAGTTCAGTTTTGACCAAATCACCCTTCCTCTATTCAATAAATATCACTGGCTCCCTATTAACTTTGGGATAGTATTTCACAACCAGATCACTTTCTACCTTTTTAGTCTTTTTACTTTTTATTACCCTTCATGGAGTCTATAAAAGGCAGCTAAGGCATAGTAGATAGAGAGCTGGGCCTGAGATTAAATTTGGCCTAAACGATTACTTTTTGCCTCCAATGTTCTTCCTCCTCATCTCTGCCTCCTAGCTTTCCTTCAAGTACCAGCTAAAATCCTGCTTTATACAGATCAGATGAGATAATAATTATGAAGTGCTTGGTACAATGTTTGGCACATAAGTAAGCTCTATCTAAATGTTAGCTATTATTATTTTTATGTGAAGTCTTTCCTAATAACCTCTTAATTCTGGTGCCTTTCCTCTACTGATTATTTCCTATTTATTCTGAATATAGCTTTTTAAATACATAGTTGCATGTCTTTCCCATTAGACTTTTTGAGGGTGGGGACTGACTTTTGCCTTTCTTTGGACCCTCAACCTTAGCACAAGCTCCCCACACATAGTAGGTGCTCAGTAACTGCTCATTGACTGACTGACAACAACACTGACCTTCTTGTTGTTCCTTCTACATAATACTCCATCTTCTGATTCTTTGCCTTTTTGCTGGTCATGCCCCATGCCTGGAATACTCTCCCCCCTCATCTCTACATCTAATATTTTCTGATTTCCTTCAAGATTCACCTCAAATCCAACCTTCTGCAAGAGGTGTTTTCTGCCCCCTCCCCCAGAGCCTTTGTTCTGACATCTTTCCCCATTTAGACTACAAAGTTTGTTTATATCTAGTCTACATGTGTAATACAGAACATTATTTTACCATTTAGGTAGTAGAACCCTTTAGGCCATGGAAAGCAGAAGTTGCTGCTTACTCTTGCCCCAGACCTCTTTCCTCCTAAATCTAAACAATAGTGAAATGTACTCTTGCATAGCTCAGGCTCCAGCCCTCAGATCATATCTATGGAAAACTCCAAATTCCTTAGAAAGACCCTTATCTGGCTGCTCAGGCCACAGCCCTCAGATCATATCTCTGGAAGCCTCCATTGTGAGAAAGTTTTTCCTTTGTTGCAGAGCATTATCATGTGTAGACAGAGGGAGAGGGGTGTCCTTGACCACCCCAAAAACTCTTCCTCTTGCCAGACTTCAAAGATCCATCCCCCTCCCTATCCTGTATACTCCCTATATAAACCCTAGCTCGACCGCTGATGGCTGCTGCTTGATTTGGATGTGAATATCCCTGGCAGCCGCACATAATAAAGTCCACAATTTAAATTAGTCTGGGTCAACTCACTAATTTTTCGGTATAACACATGGTCTCTCTTCCGTTAGACTAGGAACTCTTTGAGAGTAGGAACGCTATTTCTTTTCTTTGTATCTCTAGCACTTAGCACTGTGTTTGGCACCTTGTAAATACTTAATAAAAATGCTTGTTGACTTAACTTCTCACTGTTGCAGGAAACTTCTAAGATTGAGTTGTAGAACAGTTCTGAATCTGAATTAGAGTATTTCTTCCCTAAGATTTCCCTATATCAGGGAAAAAATATGCTCAGATCCCTGTATCCCCTAGAAGCCCAAGGCAGTGCTAGATGCTGGGAATAAAAATAATGGAGCAGACCTGCCCTCAAGGGGCTTATATTCTACTGCTGGAATACAACATATACACAGATAAGTAAATACAAAGTATATAAAAAGTAATTTAACAAAAAGGGCTTCAGGAAAGGCCTTATGTAGGCACTGGAGCTGTGGTTTGAACAAAATTGAGTCTTGGGGCAGCTAGGTGGCATAGTGGATAAAGAACTGGCCCTGGAGTTACGAGGACCTGAGTTCAAATCTGACCTCAGACAATTGACACTTACTAGCTGTGTGACCCTGGGCAAGTCACTTAACCCCACTGCCTAGCCCCTCCCCCCACCAAAACAATAAAATAAAATTGAAGCTTCTATGAAAAAGGAGGGAGTGTATTTACAGCCAGCTCCAACAGAGTTTTAAATTGTCAGTGTGAACATTAGAGCTTGATTTTTTCTTTCTTTTTGAGTAGAATGGAATGAATAGCATGTATTAAGCACTTACTTAGCACACACTGTGCTAAGCATTGGGGATACAAATACAAGCAAGCACTGTCATCCCTGCCCTCAAGGAGCTTACACTCTACTAAGAGAAGGCAATCCATTTAGGGGAGTGATGGCCAGGAGGAGTTTTTTGGTAGAATTTATTTGGTTACTCTACTTAGAATTAGAGTAGGGGAGAAAAACAGGGTGTGTGAGGGTGTCCAGGTAATAGCAAAGAGGGTCTGGGGCCAGGCAAATGGTCAGGAGTCAAAGTAGGGCTCGATTTATTGTATTGTTCATTGTCCAGCCTTAAGAAAATATGGAGAAAATGTGAACAATGCAGATTAAACATAAAATGTGGGTTGATGAACATTTATCAGCATATCCCTGAGCACATGCATGGAGGACCAGCTTCCTCAAAGCTGGAAGGTAGGGGATGAAATCTATGGCAAGTGTCTAATGGGCCGATTAGACTAGAACATAGAGTGCATGGAAGAGATAGATGAGAAATAACATTCAAAACAGGCCCAAAGTGGCACAAGGAAATATCGAATAGGGGTTCATGATGAGAAAAACTGCGAACCAGGGAAAAGTTTGCCTCGGGTTACTCAGGTTCAAAATGGAGTCTCACTCTCAACTCCTTCCCTTCGCTCATCCTACATGTTCAGTCAGATGCCAAATCTTGCTGTTTCCACCTCCACAACAACTTTCACATATGCCATCTCCTCTTTACTCACAGACACTTCCTTAGTTCATTACCTCATAATCAATCCTGAATGATTGTAACAACTTCCTAATTGGTCTCCCTTTCTCATGGCTCTCCCTACTCCAATACATCCTACACACAGATACTAAAAAAAAATTTCCTAAAGTTCATATCTGGCCATACCACCACCAAATTAGTAAACTTCATTTGCTCCCTATTATCTTGAGGGATATATGAATATAAATGCCTTTCTTTGGCATTTAAAGCTCTTCACAATCTGGCCTCATCCTATCTTCCAATCTTATTAACCACTATTTATTTTGTTGTTAGTTGTTTCAGTCATGTCTGAATCTCTCTTTTTTTTTTTTTTGCCAGATACTGGAGTGGTTTGCCATTTCCTTCTCCAGCTCATTTTACAGATGAGGAAACTGAGGCAAACAGTATTAAGTGACTTGCCTAAGGTAACAGAACTAGTAAGTGTCTGAGCCCAGATTTGAACTCTGGAAGATGAGTCTTCTTGACTCCAGACCTGGCACTCTATCCACTGCACCACCTCATTGCCTCCATCACCTATTACCATTACTCATGGTCTGCTAGATAGGAAGCTCAGTGGATAGAGTGCTGGCCCTGGAGTCAGGAAAATCTGAGATCAAATCCAGACTCAGATACTTATTAGCTGTGTGATCCTGTGTGAGTCATTTAACTCCTGCCTTCTTCCATTTCATAATAGCACGTATGCCCCAGTGTTGTATGGATAAAATGAGATAATATCTGTAAAATGCTTAGCACAGTGTCTGGCAAAAAGTAGACACTTAATAAATGCCTGTGTCTCTCCCAACCCCAATGTAGTTAGATAATTTCATAATAATTATTTAAGTGATTGCCAACTCTTACAGCTAGCTTTGCCTGAATCCAAGCCAAATGCAAAAATCTTCAATCTGAAAACACAACCTGGAGATAATACCTCAAGGCTTGAGGGGAAATGGAGCTATTCATATGAAAACAGACATAAAATCAATCTTGGACACCCAAAGGATGAGTTCAGTTTGTAACAGTGCTTCATGCATGCCCAGGGAGAATGTCACTTGCTGTAGCTCAATACAGGAACAAACAGACGATAATCTGGACCCAAGTTTACCTTTAGGGTTTTTCACTACCCAAATTGCCTTATTTATCTTATTCTGGTGAGATGGAATATTGGAAGCATTGAGAGGTCAAGTGACTTGCCCAAAGGCAAGCAGAGACAAGAGTCTGAATCAGGAGTTGAGGAATCCAGGATTTAGTTTTCAAAGTGCAAGGTAAGAAGACCAAAACAATGCCATTAACTGAACAGAAATCTGTAGACACCGTGTTCAGCACCACCAGCCTCTTTGTTGTTGTTATGGAGACACATACAACTCCTTACGACCCCATTTGGGGTTTTCTTGGAAAAGATACTGCAGTGGTTTTCCATTTCCTTCTCCAGCTCATTTTACAGATGAAGAAACTGAGGCAAACAGGGTTAAGTGACTTGCCCAGAGTCACATAGCTAGCAAGTGTCTGAGGCCATATTTGAACTCAGGGAGATGAGTCTTCTGGCTCCAGGCGCAACACTCTATCCACTTTGCCCCTTAGCTGGGGCTCTCTGAAAAGGAGCTCCTGCCAAACTCTAGAAGTGGAGTCATAGTCCAGGTGAATGATATCATCGGGTAATAATGAAAGTGTGTGGAGGTTATGTGTGAACCACTTGGGGATCTCTGAGAAATGAAAAAGTAAAGAAGTGTTACAATGCAGAATATGGGGAAATATTTCCTATTTTCACATAGGGGAAGAAAGTAGATTCTATAAATTATAGCCTGGTGAGCTTGGTGTGCACCCCTAGGGAAATTCTAGCATGCATTACAGAGGAGTGTTTGCCAGCACTTAAGTAGGAAGCCGTGATTGCAATGAGTTAGCACAGCTTCACTATGAGCAAATCATGTCAAAGAAATCTTGTTTTCCTTTCCTGATAGGGTTACCAGACTGGTAGATCAGGGAAATCTAATAGATGTTGTATATATGAAGCTGGATATTTGAAGTAAATATAACAATACAACTGCAGACAAGATAGTGAAAACGATATGGATAATAATATAGAGAAATTCATTACTAGTAGAATGCCTAGAGGTAGCAAGGTGGCTCAGTGGATAGAGAGCTGGGCTTGGAGTCAGGAAGACCTGAGTTCAAATTTGACCTCAGATACTTACTAGCTGTGTGACATAGGGAAAGTCACTTAACCCTTGTCTCAGTTTCCTCAACTGTAATGATAGCACCTACTGGGGGCAGCTAGGTGGTGCAGTGGATAGAGCACCAGCCCTGGATGGAGGACCTGAGTTCAAATCTGGCCTCAGAAACATAACACTTACTAGCTGTGTGACTCTGGGTAAGTCACTTAAGCTCATTGCCTAGCCAAAAGCAAATCAATCAATAAATGAATGAATAAATAAATAAATGAAATAAATGAATGAATAAATAAATGAATAAATAAATAAATAAAGGCACCTACCTTGCAGGGTTATTGTGAGGATAAAAATGAGATAAAACTTTGCAAAAGTGCTTGGCACAGTATCTGGCACATATTAGGTACTCAATAAATGCTTGATCACTTTCTCCTTTCTTCCTTTCCAAAGAGTGTTGACAAATAAAATGATATCATTACAGAAAAGTGGCAGGTGACAAGCCTTTGTCCTTGGCCTTGGTCTGTTCAACATATTTATCAATGATTTAGATAAAAACAGAGATCATGTGACTATTGAATTTGAAGATGACATGAAACCAAAAGGAATAACTGATATGTATGACAGATTGTGGATTTAGAGAGATCTCAACAGTCTGGAAGAATGGGCTGCCTCTAACAAGATGCTTTTGTCTTAAAAACGAAACAAAACAAAACTCACCAGAAACAACTATACTAGTTCAAGATGAGAGATATGTGGCTATGAATCACATGAAAAAAACTTCAGAATATAATAGCTCTACAAAAGCCAACCTAATCTTTGATTACTGTAACTCAAGGATCTAGAATAAGGCTGGTGATGAACCTAATATACTCTGTATTCTAATAGTCAGAACCCATATGTTGTGTTCAGCTTTGGAAGCTAAATTTTTTTAAGGAAAAATATTGATGAATTACTATGATAAATACTAAGAAGGCTGACCAGAATTGGGAAGGATCTGGAAACAGTGTCATACGAGGGGGAGTTGACAGAACTATCCATGTTTAGCCAGAAGACCTTTGGGACTTGATAATTGTTTTTAAATATTTGAAGGGTTGTTATATGAAGGAAAGATTAGTTTTATTCTAATAAAACTGTGTGTCATTTTCTAATAAAATTCTGTGTTGCTCCAGAGAGCAGCACTAAGAGCAGTGCCTTGAAGTTACAAAGAGAGAGATATAAAGCACTTTCTAATCATTAGAATTGTCTGAAATAGAATGAAGAACCTGTTGAAGTAGTAAGTTTCCTAACACTGGAAGTGTTTAAGAGGATGGTGGAGGACCACTTTCTATGATATAGAGATGATTCATGCTTTAGGTAGGGTTATACAAAGCTACACACATAAGAGACTAAAGCCTCCTTTGGCATCAGATGGGAACGAGTGATTGTGATAGAATCAAGGAAGAGGCTGTTGTTAAGTTGGTATAGGCAATGCCTATAGCAATTGAAAGGCACTTCACACATATGTTGCTCTGCACTGTATTTTTGTCAACATGTACATGAATGACTACTCCATGGTTGTTACATTCTTCAATTAAACTGGCATTTAAAAAGGTTCCAGAGGCATAGTTTCTGAGCAAATTAATCATTTTATTAATAATGCTAGCATATTTATTAATAAAAGAATGGTCATTTGACCCACTCTTTCTCTTAGAACAAAGACCCCCTCATGGCAATGGGCTCACAGTTTATATGTCCTTCGAAAAGTAGATATTCCCAAGGGTGGCAATCATCTCTTATTGGTTAACAATTAACGAGAAAATAGCCCAGAGGCTGGGCTGTGTGCCAAGGAGGGTCTTGGGGTATGTGACTTGGATCATCTAAGTCTTGGTCAAAAAGATTTATCAATTTTCATGTCACTGTCTGACAAAAGAGGATCTATGTTTTTCCAGACCTGTCTGAGCAAACACAATGAGCACCCATTCACCTAAACTTAGAATTTCTTTTACTGTCTTTAATTACATCTTAGCCATCCTGGCTGGGTAATTCTTTTAGGAAGATTTCCCACACTGGTTGATTTCTGGAGGAAGATGTAGAAAAGGGGAAAAATTTTGGTCCTAATATAATAATTAGTTATTAATACAATAGAGAAATAATCTTTTCTTTCATTATTGAACTCTTTGAATTTAGCCAAAGCTGGTTGTTGTATGATGCACAGCCATCACTGGACCTATACTGGAAGCCTTTCAAGCTTTGTAGAACCTATGAGAACCTGTGGTCCAAAGGCATAGCAGATGGATGAGAATAGCATGCGGAGTCCACTGCCTTGTACATAGTAGGTACTGATATATTTGTCTCAGTGAATTTCAGATGAGTCTCTAAGGACTCTTAACTATTAACTGGAGATAGAATGAATTTTTCAGGATAGTCCTAGCAGAAAGCAGTTTCCAGAATGGTCTATATGAGAGAGAATTTGTTCTAAGGGATGGATAATCTTTCTTTCAGTGATAAGGGATGAAGGAAATGTTTGGAGGATGAGTTACTATCCAGGGAGGGTACATTCAGAGCATATGCATCTAGGGCAACAGTGTGAAAGCACTGAGTGCCATCAGGGAAGATATAAAGAAGGATGGAAGAGGTTAAGGACTGAGGCAGCTATGTGATGTAGTAGAAAGAATGCCAGTCCTGGAGTCAGGAAGACCTGAGTTCAAATTTAGCCGTATGACCCTGGACAAGTTGTTTAACCTTTGCTTACCAATAATAGTACCTACCTCTCAGAATTATTGTGAGGATCAAATAAGATAACAGTGGTAAGGCACTTAGCATAGTGGCTGGCACATAGCAGGTGCTATATAAATGCTTTCTATTATTATTTTATTATTATTATTAAAGGCAAACTTTTCAGACTGCTTAGTTTTTGCATTGGACTAACCTTAATCATTCCCTAATATATTCACATTCCCACCTGTCTAAGCTACAAAAAAATCTGTCACCCCAAATTCCACTCCAAAGTTCTGGAACATAGATCAGGCCAGATCCTGGGGGGGGCTATGTTTGTAGGGAAATGCCCTGAAACAATCTTCACAATGTGTAGTCTGTATTTTGCCATCACTGTCAGGGTCGTTTCAGAGAAGCTAGGTCAGCAACTTTAAACTGTGTCCCATGGGTAAGGAATAGGGAACAAGTTTAAAAAGAAATCTGTGCTATGAGTGCTAAAATGTTCATGTCTAAAGTCAGGGAATCTGGAATCTAGACCTTTTCTGACACCTGAGTTGCTCCTGTAGCTGATGGTGCAGAGTT
This sequence comes from Phascolarctos cinereus, assembly GCF_003287225.1. Taxonomy (NCBI): domain Eukaryota; kingdom Metazoa; phylum Chordata; class Mammalia; order Diprotodontia; family Phascolarctidae; genus Phascolarctos; species Phascolarctos cinereus. Next base: position 273,995,589 of record NW_027556098.1, on the reverse strand, counting down.
TAAGATAGGTGCCATATCATAAATGCAGCCTTAGTCTGTCTCAGGAAGATCTTATCATCACAGTTTCACCTAGGGCTAGAAGACTGACCCTAGCCAATGAGGTGGTACCAAGTATAACCACAGATCCCCAGATACCAAGGGGAAGAAATAACAAGCACATATAAACATGTCCTTCTCAAGGAAGGACCTTGGACAGATCAGTAATGAAGCTATGTCTTTCCCAAACCCAAGAGACTCAGCAGGATCTGGGTCATTCTCTGAAAGCAACTAAAAGGCCCCTAATAATAGCCAGTCTATAGGAGCCTATTATAAATTCTACTTTTCCTTTCTAAACTCACAAGACATTCTCTTACTCCAACCTCAGCCATAAGTTCATAGGGTCAGTGCCACTGCAACACGGCTCTTCTGTTACTAGCTGTATTTTGCTATAATGCTAACCCTTCCTCTCCAGCTACTCCTTTCGTCACCACCACTGACCAAGGTATTAATGGTATACCTCTCCTGTTGGCCTCTCTCTTTCTTTCCTTCCCAGGAAATTTGGTCATGTCCCTTTAGGGGTTGATGGTGAAGTTCCCTAACCTTGATGGGGGTGGAGGGATAAGAACATCCATTAGTAACTACCATGTTATATTCTCTAAACTACATGTTTCCAGTTAAGCAAATAACGCTACTGCCTTTCCTGCTATCAGCAAGCTAATGTTTTCCAGACTTCATATTCTATACTCCACCTCTAGGGTGGAAGTTAGGTGGTATGGTGGATAGAGTACCAGGTCTGAAGTGAGGAAGACTCCTTATCCTGAGTTCAAATCCAGTCTCAGACACTAGCTATGTGACCCTGACCAAGTCACTTAAACCCGTGCCTCAGTTTGCTCATCTGTCAAATGAGCTAGAGAGGGAAATGGCAAACTGCTCTAGTGTTTTTGCCAAGAAAACCCCAAATGAGGTTACAAAGAGTCAGACATGGCTGAAAACTGAATGACAACAACCCCACCTGTGTAAAGTCAAGCTGTTAGTATTCTTTCTGTTGGAATTTGGGAGAACACTTTGGCTCAAAGTGAAATATGAAAGGCTAAGTGAGTTTCCCAAGTAATCCTAGGCCATAATTAAACTAGGTTTAGTTTTCAAGTGATAGTGTAAACTCCTCAGTATCTGTCCTCTAGAGTCAGGACTAACCTACTGGGCAGTATGTATGGTCTAACCAGATCTGGTATATATATGAGTTAACACAGTGAGTTCTTTTTTCTGTCAGTCTCCCTGTCATCTCTTACTCCTGTTCCTACCTTATTGAATGCTGAATGGCTCAAATCCCTTTTTTCAGTTATTGTTCCCAATCTAGCAAGTCTGGCATCTTTTCTCTCTCTTGTATATCTGACAAGCACATATAGGGGGGAAATCTGTAGGATATCTGAAAGGGTGAACTTCTGAGGACAGAGTATACTATGTTATTCCTGGCAAGCTCTAGTGTTGGCAGAAATCTAGTCTGACTGTAAGTGTACAGTATAACAATGTAGATACTGTTTAACGTCCTGGTTGGCTTATTCTACATTCTTATTTGCCTGTGGGTGGTAAATGGTGAGAAGCAGTAACTGAATCCCTAACTTCTTTTGAAGTTAGAACTCTACAGAACTTGGCAGTAAACTGTGGACCCCCCCCCCCATCAGAAACAATCTGAATGGGAAGCCCATGTAGGCAAATCACTTGCTTTAAAGAATACCATGTGGCTTGAGAAGTGGTTGACAGTCTGTAACAAGGGATTGGATGTCACATTCTTGAGAAATGGCCAACACATCAATAAAGATGGTAGCTTTTCATTGTGAATGGGGTACATCTGTTATAAAGTCAAGCCACACATTCAAGAAGGCATCAGCAGGGGCTATAAGAACCCCTATGGCTTCTATTAGAGCCTCATAGTATACTGGCACCAGTTACAGCCTTGAACATTATGCTGGACATCTCATGCCAAGTCAGACAACAAAGAGGGTCAGAGGATTAAATTCTTCATCCTCATCACCCTTCGATGTCCAGCCCAAAGTGTGTCAAGATGAACTTGTAATACTTAAAACTATAGTTCAGTGAGGCTATGACTTTCCTCCTGAAGAAACCATGGTTAGAGCCTAGGCAGGAAAAGGCCTGGATAGATCCATTAGTCACCTCCTGGCTCCAACATACAGAAATGGCAAGGAAGTTGATCCAGGAATCCATGAGGATGCCTTTTACATTACAGGATAGAGATTACCTGAAGAAAAAATCCAAAAATAATACTCACTGGACTTGATGAACTGATAATGTATAGATATCCTGATAAATTGAATTATTCTCTTAAGACCATGGCAGGGTGCCTTGAGTCTTTAAGTTTTACTGCTAGGTCTCCTGGGCAGCCTTAAAAACAAGCAACCTCAGGTCTCTCACCGAGTGTTATATTTCTTCTGAGGTCATTAATCAAAAATAATATATGATCAGGAACTAGACAGCTTCATTCTTTGACTCCTTTTTTCTACATTTTGAGTCAGGATGATCCCAGTAGTTATCCCTGAGACATCTATCTCAACAAAGAAAAGACAGTTCAGAATTGGATGTCATAGTAATGGTGTTTCCATGAAAGCTATGTTTAATATAGAAAGGCTTCCTCTTGCTAGCCATGGGACCTATAAGATATTGTTTTTCTCAGAAAATTTGTAAAGGGGTTCATCACTCTTGAAAACTCCAGAATGGAGTTCATCAAATTCATTATCCCTAAGGTCATTCAACATTTCCTAACTCCTGCTTTGGGAGCTTAGTCAATATGGCACACATATGTTAACATGCTGGGTCTATTATACATACATACATACATACATACATACATACATACATATATATATATATACATACATATACACACACACACACATATACATATAATATCTCTTGGGTCTATTTGTAACTATTTCAAATGGCTCTTGTGAAAGATATAATTCTTGGAGTTTGCTATTTAAACCCCAATGAGGAAGATTGCTATACAATCTGTAAGAAGCCTCTCCTGATCCCCTTAGTTGTTACTGCTCTCTAAATCCTTCTAAAGTTTTCATGTATATGTTCATCTGTTTATATGCTCTATCCCATCTCCAACAGAATGTAAATGTAACAAGTACTTCTCTCTGTCTGTGCTGGCTTCACCACCCCAACCTGCCCTCGCACTGGCAGGTTCATGTTTCCCAAAGAAGAAACAACACCAAGGGGCTTTAACTCAAATGTTTCTAGTGGTAATACTATTTTGGGGGGTATATTTTTATTTACTATTGTAACCCTTGATCTGTGTGATTTCTGTTTTCATAAAATCAGTCACTGTGATATCCTTAATTCAAATAAAAGTTATTTATTTAACCATAAGGCAAAAGTAAGAACAATTATTACAACAGTTACTTAATAAAAAGGCAAATATAAAATTAAATACATCATATTCCATACATGAAAACAAGTCCCACTGTGCCACCAACACAGACAGTATCCATGGTGGAAAGTGTGCCCACACTTACACAGATATAGCGTACGGACACACAAGTGAAAAAAATCCATGTACTTGGGGCAGATCACAGCTCTGAAGTCCATACATTGAGTTCCTTGGTCCACTTAAGGAAAAAAAAGAACCTGCCCCACACAAAGATACTTCTCTGCTTAAATGTAGACTTCCTGGTCCTTACTCTTGTCTTATTGATATACTCTGTTCCTTTTCCACTTTTGAACTAATGAAGCAGAGAAATCTCCTTAAAACTCACCATTGCTGAGAAAGTGTTATGCTATTATGAGGACAGTAGTTCCATTAACCAGAAAACTGCACAGCTTCTCAGATTGTCTCTATGGTCAATGCAAATGAACACAGCCCGCTCTTCATTCAACGGGATTCATCATCATTCAAATAGCTCTCAGGATCTTGTTGTAGCAAAACACAACTCACAGCAAAACTCCTTTCTCCCTTTGATTTTCCCTTTCAAACCAGGCAGTAATAGAAAATCTCAAAGCATCTCTGAGAGGCTTCACCCTGTGTGTCAAGCCAGCCCACTGTGTGCCAAGATGAGCTTGTAATACTTTTGCGCAGATATATAGATATGTAGCTAGCTAGATAGTAGGTGCTTAATAAATGTTAATTGACTGACTACTGCTTGATTGATCCTGTTGGAGTCTTTACTCCCCTCCTGCCAGGTACTTCACTCTCTCTAGTGGATCAAATTGGAGCTTCCTAATAATCAGTGACTCCTTTTTCCCTTAGGAGATTAAACTCATGAATCCAACTTTATGTAAGTTATGAAAACTTTTTTAATCTTCTCATACTCTTCAAACCATTATTTGATTTATCACTTTGTAAATTTTGACCTCTCAGAATCTAAGAGCAGTCACATGCAAATGAGCTAAGGAATCACAATACCCTGTAGCCTCAGTCTTCTCTCTGCCCTCAAACAGGACCTCTCAACATGAGAGGGGACAGTTAAGTTTTCTATTTTTTCTAACAACCTGGGTTTGTCTCTAAATTTTAACATAAAAAACTGTGTTTTGTCACAAACAGATTTTTAATATTTTTTTTTGTTTTTGTTGGGGATTTTTTGCACAAAAAATTACTTTTAGGAACCAAACTGCTCACATATCAAAGCATATATCCATTGCATGAGCATATTGAACACAAAGACTTTTTTTTTGGTCTTTGTCTCTCCAGATCCAAGCATATTGTTTACATATAATAGATGCTTAGTAAATGCATGTTGGATCGAATCAACTGGATTAATGTACTTCTGGGATATTCTTCAGTTCACATAAGAAAAAAAAGTAGAATGTTGTTAAAGTCAGCTATGGAATGTTAATCTAGAACAGGGTTTCTTAGCCTTTTTTATGTCATAGAACATTTGGTAGTCTGGTGAAACCAATGGATACTTTCTCAGAATATTTTAAAATGCACAAAATAAAATACCTGGAATTATAAAGGAAGCCAATTATATTAAAATAAAGTTATCAAAATATATTTTTTAAAAATCCAAGTTCATATTTTCAACCCCAGGTTAAGAACCCCTGCCTGAGAAGATTTTGTAAATACCTCAAAATTAATTAAATGCAAAGGGCTGAATAACCAGATAGTCAAATTTGTCTGAAAGGCTGCCATTCATTTGAAGTGGGATTCTTAGAAATCTAGCTTGTAGTAGATCAAAGTTCCCATGAATCCTAGTCAAAATATCTGAAATTAGTGGAAAGTAGTAGTAATTGCAGATAGTAATATCACTTTGCCCTCAATAACAAAAGGGTTAAACTCCCCTTTTGTGGGGAACAGAAAAAGAATTTGCTCCTGAAGATGACTAGCTCACCTATCAGTTTACTGTACTCTCGCAAGACCTTTACCTCTAATCCATTAAACAAATGAATCTATCTATTCAGGATGGATATTCTGGGCAGGAGGTGCGTGTGATAATCATAATCATAATACGGAGGCATTGGTATACCTATTCTTGGCTAAAGATATCCTGTTGTTGGAAAAGGAACTAGGTTGTGCTGTGATAATCATGGGGGGTGGTGAGGTATCTCTCTTTTAGTCATTGCCAACAAGATTCTTGCCAGAGTCCTCCTTAATAGTCTGATCCTTCACCAGGAAGATGGTCATCTACCCAAGAGCCAGTGTGGCTTAACAAGGGCTGAGGAACAGTCAACATGGTGTTTGCTGCCTGACAACTCCAAAGAAATGCTGGGAGCAGAACAGAGGTGTGTGTGCAACATTTGTCAATCTGACCAAAGCCTTTGATACTGTTAGTAGTAAGGGCTGGTGGAAGATCATGGCAAAAATTTGGTTGCCTGGAGTTCATCAGTATTGTACACCATTTCCATAACAGAATACTTTCATAGGTTCTGCATAATAGACAATACTCTCTCACTTTCTCAGTCATCATTGGAATGAAGCAGAGCTGCGTGTTGTTCTTCTTAGCATGATGTTTCCAGTGATGTTGTTGTATATCAGTGAGGATGAAAATGGCCTCAAGGTCAGGCACCATACTGATCATAAATTATCTAACTCAAAAATGCCACAAGTCAAGACTAAAGTGGAGGGAGAGTTGGTGCATGACTTTTTGTTTGAAGATGATTATAAACTCAATTCTCTGCTGCTTATGCTAATTTTGGCTTGAAAATCAACACCCGGGGGCAGCTAGGTGGCTCAGCAGATAGAGCACCAGTCCCAGAGTCAGGAGGATGAGTTCAAATCTGGCCTCAGACACAACACTTACTAGCTGTGTAACCTGGGCAAATCACTTGACTCCAATTGCCTCTCCAAAATAAATTATAAAAATAAAAAAAAGAATATTAACACCCAGAAAACAGGTTTTACACCAGCCAGCACCACACCATCCATACTTAAAACCATCCGTTATAGCAAATGGGGAAATTTTGAATGTTGTATAAGTTCATTTACCTTGTCAGTATACTTTCCAGAGATGTACGCATAGATGATGAGGTTGATACATGGCATTTCCAGAGCTAGCTCAGTATTTGGGAGGCTCTGAAGGAAAACATGGAAGAGAAGAGGTATTAGGCTGCCTACCAAACTGAAGGTCTGCAGAGCCATTGTGCTGATCTCACTGTTGTATGCCTGTGAAACCTGGACAGTATACCATTACCATGCCAGGAGACTGATTTGCTTCCTTTTGAATTGTCTTAGGAAGATCATGAAGATCACTTGGCAAGATAAGGTGCCAGACATTGGGGTTTTTTCTCAAGTTGAACTGCCAAGCATTCAAACTCTACTGCAGAGAGCACAATTCTGATGGACTGATCACATTGTTTGAATACCAAACATATGTTTGCCTAAAAGACTATTTTACAGAGAACTCACACAAATAAAGTACTCACATGGAGGTCAGAAGAAGTAATAAAAGCACACTCTCAAGGTCTCTCTAAGGAATTTTGGAATCAATTGTGAGACATGAGAGACACTGGCACAGGACTATCCAGCATGGTGTATAAGTATTAAAGAAGGCTCTGTGATCTGTGGGCAAAGCAGAATTGCAGTAGCTCAAAAGAAACACGAGATGTGCAAATTTAGAGCCATCTCCATCCAAATGTTCACATGGACTATTTGTGCCTGACCTGTGGTAAAGCCTCATGAGCTGTATTGATCTGATCAACCACAGCTGGACACACTGTACCTTACCCCAACACAGTGATGTCATGTTGGCCTTCAGAGCATGGAGGGCATCAACAACAACAACATATTCAGTTGAAATTCTATCTATTTTTCCCTTGGAAAAATTAATGTAGTTGTAGTAGTCGCCTTGAATGCTTTCTGGGTCTACCCAAAAAGTTCATGCTTGGTAGAACACACAGTGGGCTGTGCTCCCTTCCATAATGGGGTTATGTTGTATGAATAATGGGAGCCCAAACATCACCTCAAGTAGAGTCAGGTCTATTATCCCTAGAATCACTTAGTAGCCTTGCGCCTGCCACATCATGTGAAGGGAATAGACATAGCTCATCTGCATCACTCCACAGAGTAACTTTATACTCTAACCACCTTCTTTCAGATGGTGTCTTGTCCCAGGAACAATGTCTATTTCCTGACTTAGTTATAGGAAACAGTTACACAGTTGTTTGCATGTTGTCTCCACTTTTAGACTATGAGTTCTTTGAGAGCAAGGACTGCTTTTTTCCTTACTTTGCATTTCCAGTCCCTGACACATACTAGGTACTCAATGAATGTTTGCTGCCTGACTGACCTAAATATCCCTAGTCAACTTGTATTTTTGTCCTTCCTTTTTGTCCTAGGTAGGAACACCAAGGTAATCACGACAGAGGAACTACCTCTTTCTTTCACATTACTATCTTTTAATGGGCCTCTAACTCTGGCCTGTAAATTTCAGAGGCACCAAGAAGGAGGGATGAACAATGCTAAGAACTTACCTCAAAAACCCTTATAATCTCCTGGCAGGGATATTCCCTTTTCTAACAGGGAGATTGCCCAGTTTAGAGTGGTTATTCATACTTTTTACCATCACAAAATGTATGTATGTATGTATGTATGTATGTATGTATGTATGTATGTATATCTTTATCTGATTCTTTCGAAAGATGTGAAAAACATGTCTAAGGCAATTCAGACTGATTCAGAAAGGCCAATACTTGTTGTTACTGCTAATGCTTCCAAGCCATGGATGGTTTGGTGTGTCAAATAGGTGTTATAATAGAAGTATAGCCTGATGTTACATCAAAAGGGTCTCATCACAGACTCACCTAATTCCTCAGTGAGTAGGTATATAACCAGTGCAGTTACTAGATGCAAGACATTAAGGAAGGGAGGGAATCCCTCCCCCCCCCATGAACTATTACTTTCTGAAAGATAATCATCCTATGAGAGACACAAAGGGTTAAGTTCACACGAAGATAGTGTCCTGGGGAATGGCAGCCAAGGTTTTTCTCTAATTATTTTTAAATTTATTTTGAACTCAAACACTGAAAGACAAAAAAAAATTCCATGTACACAGCACAACATAAAAAGAGGATTCAATACAAAAGTATGAATTTCCATTTCACAATTGCTTTCCCCCCAAAAACTATGCAATAAATATTACACATGGTTTTCAAAGCTACCCTGCTTTTCTGTGCTTTCTTCTAAGTTTTCTTTCATCCGTTGCTGTGGATTTTTTAATTTTGTTTCCCTCTCCACCCCATTCTACAGAAGACTACTATTAGACACAAATACATACATGTGTTTGTGTGTGTGTGTGTGTGTGTGTGCATGTGTGTGTGTAAAACCACACTATACATACTGCTATTTGTCAATTCTTTCTCCGCATATGGATAGAATCTTCCTTCATAGATCCTTTGTAGTTGAGTTGAGTATTTATATGCCCAAAATGACTTAGTTGTTCAAAGTTGTTCTTAGAACAATGTTGCTGTTACTTTGTACAATATTCTCTTGGTTGTACTCATTTCACTCTTCTTTGTTTCATACAAGTCTTTCCATGTTTTTTCCCCCTAAAATCAACCTGCTCATCATTTCTTGTAGCGCAGTAGTATTCCATCACAATCATAGACCAAAACTTGTTCACAAAGTTATGAAGTAGTGACTGGTGACACAATAAGTACTAGTGGTAAGTCCACTTTTTCTTCACCATATGCTGTCCCTAAGTTCCCAAGATAAAATACATCATGTATCTCAGTGATGTGATGCTATCCCTACTGATGGTGCTGATTCTATTCGCTGTACTCAGCTCTCCGATGGTCTCTGGCCATCATGCTGACACTTTTTCTATTTCAACTTGCTGTGTGACCCTGAAGAAGTTGTTCATCCACTTTGTACTTCTCTTTTATCCTTTATAAAGTGTGTGTGTGTATATATATGTGTGTGTGTGTGTGTGCGCGCACACGTGTGTGTGTGTGTGTGTGTGTGTGTGTGTGTGAGTGTGAAGCAGGGGAAAGGCGGTGCAGTGTTAATGATGCTTTATATGTTTATTTTTACTTCCTAGAGGGACAATGTAGATAAAAGACATAATACTGATAATGTGCTTTGAGATCCTGGGAAGAAAGGATCCAAGTTGTATCCATTGTTATCTTAAATTAAATGTAATTGATGTCTCTTTGTAATATGACTGTGCTCTTTCAGACTTCAGAGTCAATATGGCTTTCTTGGTCTTAACAATATTCTACAAGCCTGGGATATCTTCCCCAAGGTAATTTATTGACAACCAGAATGTTGCCCAGGTACATGGATAATCTTGCTGAGAAACGCATGGGTCCTCACTAAAACCCTAGGAGAAAACTAGAACATGTTACTAATTTGAATTTGCACAGATGGGGAAGCAAAAGTCCAGAGAGAGGATTCAACCTACCCAAGGTCACAAAGCCTGTCAGAGAAAGTACCATAAATAGAAACTAAGAGCAACTACCTCTTATCTAGCTGACCATGCATCTTGAAGTTAAGGGACTACACATTCCCAGCTCATCTTTATTGGCTTGAAATACCTTTCAAGATTTTTCAAAGCTTGTTTCCTTTCCCAAACAGGCCAGATTTCCTTACCTGTCCTCAAAAAATGACCTTGTGCCATGACTTTTAAATTAGTCATATTATAGCAACTCTTTTAAATACTAGGGGGGACTGGCAGCATGTAGTGGAAAGAGAACTACATTGAGTCAGGACAGTCTTGGGTTCTACTTTTGGCTCCCTCCCCCCACAAGTTGCTTTATCTCATTGAGGCTTGTTTACTCATTTGGCAAACAAAGATAATGCAACATTTGCTATTTTTCTCACAGGTTTTTTGGATGAGTCAAGCCTGATGATGAATATAAAAGTGCTTTGAAAAGCTCAAGATGCTTTACACACATAACATATTCATCGTTTCCAACTGGCCCCTGTTGCCCAAATCCCCTGAGGACCTGCACTGTAGCCCCTAACCTCCCTAACTATGGAGTCTTCATATAGTCAGCCCAATAAATTCATCCTCTGTTGTTAGTCCCCTTCTGAAAAAAAAAACAATATCTGAAGGGCTGAGGATATTTGAGTTTATATTATTAGTCCTCATGAAATTTTCTCTCTCTCTCTCTCTCTCTCTCTCTCTCCTCTCTCTCTCTCTCTCTCTCTCTCTCTCTCCTTTGCCATCATGACTGGGACCCAGTGCAGGAGAGGATTAGCATGGTATTCTGCCACTGGCCATGCCTCTAAGGAGTACAGATTTCTTTTTATCTCTTGAAAGCAGGCACTTTGGATTTTATCCCTAGGGGGGATTTATCAGGGTGCCCTAAATACGCTTTATGGTATCAGTCTCTCTGTTTCTCTTTTTCTCTGTCTTAATTCTCTCTGTCTTTTTTCATCCCTCATTCTTTCTCTCTCCCCACAGTCTATCTCTCTTTCTCTCTCTCATACATACCCACACCCACATTCTCTCTCACACACACACACACACACACACACACATACATACTCTGGAACACACATACATACACAACAACTATGCCTCTGTGTTTGTGCATGTCAATGTTGGGACACTGTGTTCCTCCATCTGGGGATATAGTAGTTTTTTTTTTAATTTGCTAAACTCAGTTAGTTGGATTTTCTCACTTCATGGGAGGCCAATCTGTTTTATTTGCATATTCCCATTTGTATGTCCTATCTTGGTACAACACATAGGAGGCAGGGTCATCCCCTACTTATTAAAAAATAAAGTTTACCAATGTTTTCAAGCCTTTGCATGTTTTACACATATAATTGTATGTTTTATGTATACAATTGGGTTTATATGTGTATGTATGGGTGCGTTTACATTTTTAATTTTTTAATCTTCAGGTGTGTTCATATTTATGTAGATGAGCAAGTATATTCATACACATGGTACATGTGTGTGCTCATGGTTACATCTACATGCTTCTTAAGGGCGAGAGCTGTCTTTTCACCTTTTTGCATCCCCAGCACTTGGTACAGTGCTTGGCACATAGTAGGAGTGTTTATTGACTGACATGCCTCCATATATGAGAGTGATTATACTTAAAACACTACAAATGCATTGAGGAAATAAATAATGGAACACAGGTATTTATGGTGAAATATTAGTAGTAAAAACCATCACATACTTAAAATCCATAATCCAGGCTAATATTTCCTTGATATTCATCTTGATGTCCAAACCCCTTCACTCAGATCTTGCACTTCGAATAGATTTTGCTCAGGGTATTCAACTATCTATCCTTATATTATGCTTCCAGTCTTCATTAAGATCTAAATTGCTGGGTCACTTGCTTTTTCCCAATTCTAATCTCATGTCAATAGGAGCCTTTCAGTAATTATGCCCCTTGATTATGGAATTCACTTTGAACAGAGAGCTGGCCAGAATATTTAGTCTGTTCCAGCACCTAGACCAACTGATAGGGATGCAGCTTGACTGCTGATTTTGTTTCTTCACTTTATATGTGAATAGTTAAGTCTTATTCAGTTCATCTGGCAGGGAACACAGGAAGCAGCATAGTATAGGAAAAGGGCAACAGACTTGGAGCAAAAATGCCTGAGTTCAAAGATCTCAATAGACTATTTTCTAGCTATGTGATTATGGGTGAGTCTTACTATCTGCCTGAGCCTTCACTTCCTCATTTATAAAATGGATATAATTCTAATTGAACTACCTATATCATCGGGTTTTTGGAGGACTCAGAGAGATAAGGTATGGAAAGTAAACATTTCAACATCATACATTTATATGTAAGCATTTATATAATGTATTGCACACTAAAAATTCAAGTTGTTGCCTATGTTGTTGGGTTTTGTGAGAGAAGATCTTTGCAAATCTGAAAGCGCTATATAAATGTGATTTATTATGATTATTATTGTGATCATTTAATTCTTTTCATCTTTTTGATGGAGTTCAGATAGAAATGGTCCTGGAATAAGTCACTACTCTTCTATTATTCTTTTTTGTTTAGGGTTTGATGTAATATTGCATTGATGGAGAAAATGATTGATTTTTGTAATTGAATGAAAGTATTAGGATGCATTGTCATCGTTGTCACTACCATCATTGTTGTTGTTTTTATTTCTGGCATTTAGTTAAATCCCCAGACCTAGTCATAGTCATAAAACTAAAAGTGAGGAAATTCAATACCAAGAAATACAGATGATGCCACCAACAGCAATTAAGACAAGATCTCTGGTGTTCAACTTCTATCCTCCCTGATATTCTGTCCACTTTAGTTCTCTCTCTATCCGGCTGTCATTTCCTCAAAGATCATTTGAATTTCTACTCCTAGAGCTTAAGTCAAATTAGGAATGGCTCAGGGGATTTAATTCCCATTCCTTATATACCACCCTCCATATTTTGTAATGAAAAGGAAAAGGACAATAAAATTTGTCCTTATGCATTGGTAAGTTTAATGTTTATGTGCCTTTTCTCATGATGATCACTCCTTTGTTATTCCTCTATATTTGAAGGAGGGCATGTGTGTGTGTGTGTGTGTGTGTGTGTGTGTGTGTGTGACAGAGAGAGAGAGAGAGAGAGAGAGAGAGAGAGAGAGAGAGAGAGAGAGAGAGAGAGAGAGAGAGGTGGGGGGAGAGAGAAAGAGAGAGAGACTGTAACCCACTTTGAGAAAGACTGAATACAGGAAACTTTCTTTTTTCTCCCTACAGGGATATAATCTGAATTTTTAGGCAATTTCCTCTATGGAGGCTCTAGGGCCACATGGAGTGTATGTGTAAGAGAATGAGAGATGAAAATAAAACAGGCCATCATTTATAAGGAGCAATACAGGTACAGTATTTCACAGCTGGCTGACTAGTAATGGAATTCCTCTATCAGCAGCTATTTTGCTGGATCATGGGCTGATTAGCAGATGTAAATCCTGAACTGCATGCTGATGAAACCAAGTCACACACACATCTGTGTATACCTAGATAGTGTAGACATACACAACTTTGATGAAAATACACCCTCCCACTTAAATTGTTGGCAGACTTGAGTCTCTATATTTGAAAAATTCTACCATTGAAGCTTCACAAAGTGGCAGAACTTAGATAATAATATAAATAGGGTGCCCCTGGACTAAGAAAAATAAAAATAAGAAAGAAAGAAAGAAAGAAAGAAAGAAAGAAAGAAAGAAAGAAAGAAAGAAAGAAAGAAAGAAAGAAAGAAAGAAAGAAAGGAAGGAAGGAAGGAAGGAAAGAAAGAAAGAAAGAAAGAAAGAAAGAAAGAAAGAAAGAAAGAAAGAAAGAAAGAAAGAAGAAAGAAAGAAAGAAAGAAAGAAAGAAAGAAAGAAAGAAAGTCTTTGGCAATTAGAACTCTAGAGTTCTCTTTCTAAAGATTTAACTTTCTCAGCCATGAAAGGAGATCCTGGTGATTTTCTCTATCCTCCCTGTTCTCCTCATTTTCAGGTTTTCTCAAGTATGTGTGTATGTATATGTGTACATATGCTTCAGGAAAATAACTTAGACTTGGCTACCCCTGTGTAGAGAGTATTTTCCTAGCTTCCAAAGTCACTTTCTGCTTTGACTCACTGTGAATTCTATAATGCAGGTATAACTTTCATTTCTGATGAGCTGTGCCAACTTTCCCACTTCCTCCCACTTTTACCTAGAATACACATTGTCAGAAGCTCTGGACCTGAGTCTAACTCCACTGTATCTTAGAACAGGAATTAAAGCTAATTCAAAAGTTCACCTTGTGGACATTTCATTGTAGAAGCTTCAAAACTTTCTCTCTCCCCACCCTGAACCCTGATCCTCATGTACAAATGTGGAAATTCCAACTCAGTCTGCCTGCTACAAACATGCCTATGAATGAGAAACTTTCTTAATGTCAGCTTCAATGTCTTAGTTTCTTATTCTGCCTCTAAGAATACCAATTAATCTTCCATTGGTCAACTGTTGAGAAATGACACCATACATTTTTAAAAATGCCATAGAGATGTTCCCTTCAGGTGTAGAATTCCCCCCCCCCAAATTCCCTTATCTATCTAACTCAGGAATTTTCATGTATTCTCCATCAAAAAACCTTCATGTTTTAACTTTCTTAGCTACTGTAACCTCTCCTCTTTCTGAAAAACTTGCAGGTGAGATCTGATATAGGGATAGTTGGTGATACTTTATTCTGGTTGAATTCATCCTGTCATCCACCCAACATAGCGCTCTCATGGAGCGATAGCCCATTGCTACATAAAGGAAGCACAGAATGAATGGACCTTAGTATAGTAACTTTTCTCTCTCTCTGAAATGGATAACAGAAGTAGGGTCTGCAAATGAATGAATGAATTCATTCATTCATTCACTCACTCGTTGATTCATTTATTCTTTCTTTCAACAAGTGCTTATTAAATGCCTAATTTCATAAAAGACACTATATATTTGAACAACTTCTGTCATTATCAGTAACAAGTTCAATTTGTTGCCTCACAGTCTTGCAATGCCATCTATAATTCACTCCCTCAACTCCTACCATGTCCTTCCAGGCCTGTCACACACAACTAAAAGTTAAGACAAAAACCAATATGTACATGTCTTGACATTTCAAATGTGTGGGATGCCTGTTACCATGAGTTTCTGATCTTCCTTGGACAGAAGCACCTGATGATAGTAAGATAGAATAGGATGGAGAGAAAGGGGAGGGCAGTCAGTCAGAGGAGAGTACACAAAACTACCTCATTAGAAAAGCTTCATCTTCTATCAGCTGTACATTACCAAAGAAAGAAATCAGTTTTCTTAGCTACAATTCAAAGCAATTATTCTTCATTCCCATATACTCTCTAAGGATGACTTAAAGAACCCCAGAAAAGACAGTGCAAATTTGTATTACTTAACCCAAGGAATGAAAACAAGTGTAATTAAAGAGAATACCCATAAATAAAGCAAATGCCTGACTTAGGAAATAAATTAATTAGCATTTAATTACTATCAATTACTAAAATCACTACAGAATTACTTGTAGAATGGATTAAAGCTTTTGCTCCTATTAATAATTTCCATTGTTAATAGTATTCAATTGTATTTTCTTTTCTTTGGGTGCATATTAGCAGAGATAATAGGAGGCAGAAACAGCACAGTGAACAATGACAGGAATATTTTTCCCTTCTTTTTTTCCTGAAAAAAAAAAGAGATTTGAAAAATATCACATTGTCTATCAAGAGCCAATGCAGATACATATGGGCACGTACATAGATACAGACAGGCCTATCCTGTTGGCATGAGTGGCGTGGTATCCTTCAATGTGAGAAAAATCAGGTGTTGTTGGCAATGGGGACTAAATATATGGATGGGCGAGGCAGAGGCTATACTGTTTTTAAAGGACAAAGCTAATTCAGGTGTCAGTGACCATATCACTGGCCCAACACACAGTACCGTAGGATATCCAGGAGACCTTGTGAACAACAGACCAGCTGGCTAAGAGATGTATGGGGAGGGGGTGATGCTCAATGCCCCTTAAGTGCTGTGTTAGGAACCTAGGGCTTAGCTGGAAGCCAGAGTACCTTATTCTCTACTTTTGGTGCAGTGAGAGAAATATTGAAGTCACAACCTCTCACATGCCTGACACTAGATAGCAAGAGTGAGAAACACATAGAGTTGAATGAGAGGTTAAAGAAAAGGAGAGCATCCTTTCAAAACCTCCTCATCGAGGCTTTCTTGCTTCCATCACCTTTACTTTCTCCAAGCATTTGATTCCTTTCTAGAGCAGTTTGCTCAGTAATACATCCAAGGCCAAGGTACATCAGTAACACATGTTATGTAAATGTAAAGTAGAGTTGAATGGTTGAGGGTGGAGTGAGAAGGGGAGGGTAAAGGAAAGTGATGATAGAGACAGAAGACTTCTGGCCAGTGTGAGTCCAAAGGTGAGACAAAGTTGTACTTAAGCATCCAGATGGAATCACGCAGACTTGGAGGCTCAGTCAATTCTTCATCCTTTAAAAATGTCCCACTTGCTAGGGCAGCTAAATTACCTCTACAGGTGCTCCTGGCAAATTAGGCAGACCATCAGCAACCATTAGTTTTAATTTGCTGATATCAGCAATTTAATCATAACTTAACAAGTGATTGAATGGCCAGCCAATATTAGTACCAAAGTCATACCTTTGATCTCATGGATATTGATGTGGTGATGTCATTGTAACCCTAGGCTAAGCCTACCCCACTCTTCAACCTACCCCATCCTAGTATGTATATAAATGTGTACACATGTATACTATTAAATGTATGCATATATACATGTGTATACATGTGTGTATATGCATAGATATATGTTCTTTTCCAGAATAGATCCAAGGGAGCTGGCCACATGGCTTCATTGGTCAATTCCTTTCCATAGGCTGGATTTCTCTAGTATAGTACAAACCAAACTCACCAAAGAGAGCAGTACATTCATTCTTTGCAATGGTCACCACAACATAAAGTAATGAGTTGCATTACTATTAGATAGAGATAAACCATTTATGGCATATGAAACAAAGAAAAATATTTTGAATGGCATAAACAAGGCTAACTTTTAGAGGAGAAATTATGAAGTATGAAAGAAATATTCCTTTGATGGCTAACTACCTCTGCTTTGAGCGTGCCCTTTGGTTTGGGCATGAGAGAGAGGACATGGGTTCAAATCACTAACTCACTGTGTAACCCTGTACAATTGCTTCACCTATCTGGGCCATAATATCCCCATTTATAATATAAGAATACTGAATTTGATGATTTCTAAAGTTCTTTTTAATTCTAGAATCTGTGTATTATCTTTACCTCAATATCTCCTCTCTCCACAGGCACCTAGAAACTACAAATCAACATTATCTGTATTGTATCGTATTTTCATCTATTTTGTTATATTTCCAATCAACTTTAATCTAGTTCAGCTGCACTACCAGTTTTGCCAGTTGCTTGTAAGTTTGACACCTCTGCTGAGGTCTATTATTCTCAGTTAATTGCCAGTTACTCACAACTAAGTTATTACATGGGGCTAAGATGGTAGACTTGAACCAGAAGGCAACTTATAGTCACCTAGTCAAACTACTTCATTTTATATTTGAGGAAATTGAGGCCCATAGTGATTAAATGATTTGTCCAAGAGTAAATAAACTGCAGATCAGTGATTCAAAACCAGGGCTTTTTGCTTAAAATCCAGTCTGTACCATCCTGCTTCCATAAGAAAATTAGAATATTAGCTCATGGTATATTTGTATTATAAAAGTCAGTCATTTTTCACTTGTGTCCAACTCTTCATGAACCAATTTGGGGTTTTCTTGGCAAGAATACTGGAACAGTTTGTCAATTACTTCCCCAGCTCATTTTACAAATGAGAAAACTGAGGTAAATAGGGTTTAGTGACTTGCCCTGGGTCACTCAGCTAGTAAAATTCTGAGGCCACATTTGAACTCAAGAAAAGGAGTCTTCCTATCTCCAGGCCTAGCACTCCATTCACTGTGCCATCTAGCTGTAGCAGTGCTGTCAAAGACAGAAAATTCCCCTCCCCTACAAAAAAGAGCTGTTATTCCCTTCTACCTACATCCGCCTCTACCACACATGCACTTAGGAAGCAAATGGTCTTTATATACTACCTCAGAAATGTGGCTAATCTCTACTCTCTGGTAAAACTGGAGGACAGCAATGCTTCCAAGTCTTACAGGAGCACTTCTTATGGGAGCATTACCTCACTTCACAAATTTAAGTGACTTGCCATCTTGTGTAAATGGTGAACAAGCCATCCCTGAGGTCAAGGTCCCTGTGGGCCTAATGGCCATGTATGCAGTGGAAATATATTGGCCTTCAAAGTGGACAGTAGCTAAAATCCACATATTGCAACTTTAGCCTTGAAATTCTCAGGTCCAAGGTGAGACAAAGTTGTACTTAAGCACCCAAATGGAATCACCCAACCTCGGAGTTTCAGCCAATTCCTCATCCTTTGAAAATGTCCCACTCTCTAGGGCGAGTGAAATGCCTCTTCAGGCGAGCCCCACAAATTAGGCAGACCATCAGCAGCCATTAGTTTTCATTTGCTGATATCAGCAATTTAATCATAACTTAACAAGAGCCTGAATTTTCCCCTCCACTGGTAGATTCCCTCCCTGGGAATGATTGAATTTCGCAGGTTGCAATAAAACAAATAGCTTCTGCTGAATCAGGCACTCTGCTCATAAGCCTGTAAATTATCCTCCTTGCTCTTCAGGTTGGAGATGTTATCTCCACCATACCACCCCTTCCATGCCCTCTGGTATTTCCATAACCTCTCCTACTAGGGAGATGACCCCAGTTAATATGTTCACTCTGAACTCCAACAGGGCCCTAGGTTCTCTTTCATAAAACCTCCAGCAGCAGAAACTTAATTATGTGCACACACACACACACACACACACACACACACACACACACACACACGCATACACAGGCAGGCAGGCTTGGATGCCAAATTCTTTTAGCTTCTGAATACCTCACAATACTCATCACAGAGAATTCTGTGAAAGGACTTGGAAAAGCAACTATTGAGACCAGGCCAACCTTGTGAAGTCCAGCCCAGGTGTTCCCTGAGACTCAATTCCCTGCACAGAAGAGCAAGGAATGTGCAATCAATTCTCCAGAATCCTTTAGCTTGGCAGGGTGTATTCAATAAAGGCTGTTGGTTAGGATAAGGCAGAGAGCTAATCAGGCAGGAGAGCTTTTCTTTAAATAGAAGTTTTCAGAGCCTGATGTTCAAAGAACGTCAGACTTGGAAAAGGCCTAAGACTGACCAAAGTGAAATACCTCCCAAATCACTGCCTTTCTATTTATCCTTAGTCTATCTTAATAGATGGTACGTCCTAATCCCATTTCACTGTCTTCCCTTGTGAAAGTTGTCTTTTGTACTTATCTGGGAAGCCCCATCCTTCTTTGAAGCTCAATCATGAAAGTACTGGATAGGGAGTTAGCCTCCTTGGGTTTTAACCCCAAGCTTGACTAGTAGCAGCTCTGTGATTTTGGGAAAATCCCAACACATCTTGAGGCTCCAGTTTCTTCATGGAAGCACAGAACCTCGAGTTGGAAAAAAAATCACTCAGTCCAACTCACTCATGAATTTAAGCCTGAAGAAACTAAAATTATTGTTTTGCTAACTATTTTGGTAACTGTTATTTTGCTTCTTGAACACAGGACAAAATCAGGCATAACAAACTCCTAAAAAATGGCTGTGGTTTGACCTAGGAAAATTTGGTGCTGAGGCAGTTGGTCCTGCTTTGTTCTACATGCATGAATTTGAGTCTTAGAAGATGGCATGGAAAGGGGATGGTGCTTACGACAAACCTTCAAAACACCAGTGTGGTGAGGATCTGACCTCTTCCATTCTGGCCATCAGAAGGTTAACTGCATTCACCAGCTGCCAGCTTTCACATTGAGGAAGCCAGAAGCAACCTTCATAAGTGACAAGAAGGAGGATGTGGAAATGGGTGGCAACCAGCCTAGTTATCATTGAAGGATAGCCCATATGTGATGCTTGGAGGTGTCTTGCAGGTTGCAGTGTTTATACCCAGGGAAAGATAACTTATGAGAAGGGCCATATTGTATGGTTTGCCTCAGGGGAAGCCTTGTGAGAAGACAGAGGTCACTTTAAGATACATCTGATGGGGGTTCCCTTAACCAGTACTTGATTACATCTGTTACATCATTAACATCTAAGAATACCTTGATAGCTCAGGTTAGAATGTCCCTTCGGCATCATTGATGCCAGTTGATGCCAATTTAAATGTGAAAATCCAAGCAGAATATTGCAAAGGTGACTGACTCATCTTGAAACCACCACTTCTCACTGAAATACTCTTACTTTCAGAGCCTTAACCAGGTTGGAGAAAATGGTGCTTTGCTTCAGACAAGGACAAATTTATGGGGTAAACAAATTGACTCTGGAAGTGTGAGAAGAATTGTTTTGTTCAAACTCTGGTGGATGACCCTATACTCCAGGGTAGGAAACCTGTGGCCTCAAGGCCAAATATGGCCCTCTAGGTCCTCAAGTGTGGTCCTTTGACTGAATACAAACTATCCTGTGAAATGTGGATTCAGTCGAAAGACCACACTTGAGGACCTAGAGGGTCACATATGGCCGTTTGGATTTGAGGAAGTTAGGGAAGGAATCTTCTTTCAGGCTACCTCAGGCACTCTGGACAGCTCCCACTTCCAGCCTGAGCCTGATAGGGATGATCTGGGTATTTGCTCATAGAGGAGAGGTAGGGAAGTAGCAGATCACTGGAGTACTTGGCCCCAATCTGCAGGCTTCAGAAGACCCTTGGGACTATATCTAAATGGATAGGAGGCTCAGAAGCTCCTAGCTCCTAAATACAGAAGGAAGCATAGGAAAAATCCTTTTCATGCTGCTCCCATAACCTCCCTTGCAACTCCTCCTATCATAAAAGGATCTAGACCATTTCTTCCTGTGTCTGAGCCTTCCCAAAAGCAGGAGGAGGCAATGGATGCACAAACTGTCCACTGTGGGAAATACACAGGCTCAAACAATATTGCACTCCCTTCTGTCAATGGATTCCTAGACCACCGTTTCATCATGATGGGCTCCATTCTTTGTACTTCTTCATCTCCTTGATAGCAGCCTTTCTCCTATGTTCCCATTCACAACCCCCTTTCTAGGTTCCTGTTGTGTTTTCCTTTCCCCATCAGAATACAAGCTCCTTGAGGGTAAGGACTATTTTGTTGGCTTGTATTTATATTCCTAGCACTTACCACTGCAACATAGCAAGCACTCAAGAATTGTTCTTTTTTCTTCTTCCTTCCTTCCTTCCTTCCTTCCTTCCTTCCTTCCTTCCTTCCTTCCTTCCTTCCTTCCTTCCTTCCTCCTTCCCTCCCTCTTCCTTTCTTCCTTTCTTTCTTTCTTTCTTCCTTCCTTCCTTTCTTTCTTTCTTTCTTTCTTTCTTTCTTTCTTTCTTTCTTTCTTTCTTTCTTCTTTCTTTCCTTTCCCAAGTGAGGGCTGACACTACTCTTATTAACATATGCTTGGCCTGCTTAATTGAGGGATAATTTCTTATTTCCACCTTCTCACCTTGGTGGAAAGTCATTCTCTTTTGCCCTCACCCCTCTTTCTATCAGGGGCCCTAGCAACACAAAGAGGTAAATGGGAGTTTGTAGTATTGTGCCTGCATGTAAATATGGATGGTAGTGGTAGAGGAGAGAGATGGGGGAGTAGAGAAGGGTGTTGAACCTCCTTAACATATGGCTGGCCTAGCCAGCACCTTGATAACAAGCATAACTAAAATAGGCAGCTATCTCCTATGTTTCCCTTCCCTGTCACCACTGATCTAGAAAAAGCAATCTGTACTCTATCTCACTTCTTTTCCACCCACACACTTCTCAGCCCTTTTCAGTCTAGTTTCAGACCTTACCACTTAAATGAAACTCCTCTCTCCAAGGTTATTAGAGCTTTTTAAAATGCTGAAACCAGTAACTATTTCTAAGTTCTCATAATTCTTGACCTTTGCAGTTTTTGACATGGTTGACCACGCCCTACTCCAGGATCTTGTCTCTTGTCTCAGCTTTCCTGATATGGATCCCTTTTAGCTTCCTTTTGAATTGCCTGACCATTGCTTTCATTCTTATTTTGTTGGAATATTGTCATTGTACAAACCCCAAAACTTAGATGTGAGCTTTTCTGGGTTCTCTTCCTTTCTCTTTCTATACTACATATTTTGTTGATCTCATCAGCTATTAGTTATAATCTTTATACAGACAATTTATAGGTTGTTAGATCAGCCATAGTATCTATGTTAGATATAGTCTATAGTCATCTCAAACTCTCATGAAGCTAAAAACAATAGGCTTCATCCTTTCTCCCTTCTCCTCCCTTCTCCACACTAAACTGATCTCTCTTTTCAATTTATGTATTTTTGTTGAGAGTACTGTCATACTTCCAGTCATATATTTGCAAGCTTGGTGTCATCCTCCTCCAATCATTTTCTAGATCTTATAGATTTGATCCCCACAGCATTTCTCACATCTGCCACATTCTCTATGCTCACATATCTGCTACCCTAGGTCAGGCCCTAGTTCTTACCTCTCATCTTTTACAATG
Organism: Phascolarctos cinereus; assembly: GCF_003287225.1. Lineage (NCBI taxonomy): Eukaryota > Metazoa > Chordata > Mammalia > Diprotodontia > Phascolarctidae > Phascolarctos > Phascolarctos cinereus. Next base: position 273,973,099 of record NW_027556098.1, on the reverse strand, counting down.
GCTTCATAATTGGACTTTCATCTTCTTTGCTAACCCATATTGTGCACAGATGTCAAAGGTGGCATAGTTGAGAGAGCCGTGGACTTGGAGTTACAAAGACCTAAGTTCAAATTCTGCCTTAGATAACCACAAGTTTTGTGACTCTAGGCAAATCACTCAAACCTCTGCCTCAGGTTCCTCATTAGTTTAAATTGGGATGATAATAGGACTTATTTCAAAGGGTTTCCATAAGGATCAAAATAAGATAATAACCTTAAATCCCTATATAATGTCAGCCACAGTACTAACTGTGGCTCAGATTATGAGCTTCTTATTGCAAAATTCAGACTTAAATTGAAGAAAGTAGGGAAAACCATCAAATTGTATAGGTATGATCTAATATTAATAATATTAATAAAAATAAGAATAAGCTAATGTAAACTGGATGTGATCAGATAGGAGATGGAAAGTTTAAACATTGACATTTTGGGTGTCAGTGAACTCATATGGATGGGAATTGATGAATTTAATTCAGGTGATCATTACATATACTACTGTGGGCAAGAATCCCTTAGAAGTGGCCACACACACATACACACACACATACATACATATATGTATATATAGACACACACATATACTCACATACACCTATATATATACACGCATACATATATACACATATGCATATACCCACATATACATTATATATAAATATATATATTATATATATTTATATATATATATGTATACACACACACATACACACCTATCTATCTATTTATCTGTATGTATGGTGAAAAAAGTAGTACTTGCAGTATCATCTGAAAAATGACAAAATTATATCTGTTCCAATCCAAGGCAAACAATTCAATATCACAGTAATGCAAGTCTATACTACAACCATTGATGCCGAAGAGGCCAAAGTTGATCAGTTCTATGAAGATCTATGACATCTTCTAGAAATAACACCAAAAAAACAGAAGATGTCACATTCATCAAAGGGGATTGGAGTGCTAAAGTAGGAAATCAAAAGATAATTGAAATAATAGGCCAGTTTGGCCTTGGAGCACAGAAATGAAGCAGGGCAGAGGCTAAGAGAGTTCTGTCAAGATAACTGTCTGGCCATAGCCAACACTCTTTCAGCAACTAAATAGGTGACTCTACACATGGCCAATATCAAAATCAGATTGATTATATACTTTGCAGACAAAAGTAGAGAAACTCCATACAGTCAGTTAAAACAATTCTTGGTACTGACTGTGGCTCAGATTATGAGCTTCTTACTGCAAAATTGAGACTTAAGTTGAAGAAGGTAGGGAAAACCATCACATTGTATATCTATGTTGTATGATCTAAATTGCTTTCCTTATAAACATGAAGTGGAAGTAATGAATGAATTTAAGGAATGAGATGTGGTAGATAGAGTGCTTGAGGAACTATGGACAGAGGCTCACAATATTGTACAGGAGGCAGTAACAAAAAAAAGAAAAAAAAGAGCAAGAAAGCAAAATGGCTGTCTGTCTGATGGGACTTCACAAATAGCTAAGGAAAGTGAAAGGAACAGAAGAAATGGAAAAATACACCCAACTGTATGTAGAATTCCAGAGGATAGAAAGGTGAGAAATGAGAAATGCAAAGAAGTAGAAGAAAACAGTAGAATGGGAAAGACAAGAGATTTTCAAGAAAATTAGATATGAAGGAAAGTTTCATACAAAAATAGGCATGATAAAAGAAAAAAATGGTAGGGACTTAACAGAAGCAGAAGAGCCTAAGAAGAGGTGGTAAGACTATGTAAAAGAATATACGACAGAGATCTTAACATCATCAATCGTCATGATGGTTACTGATCTAGAGTCACATATCCTGGAGAATGAAGTTAGGTGGGCCTTAGGAAACATTGCTAACAAGGCTAGTGGAAGTGACAGAATTCCAGTTCAGCTATTTAAAATCCTAAAAGATAATGCTTTTAAAGTGCTACACTTAGTCTATCAGGAAATTTGGAAAACTTAATAGTGGCCACTGGATTGGAAAAGATCAGTTTCTCACTCCTAAAGAAGGGTAATGCCAAAAAATGTTCAAATTACTGAACAATTGTGTTCATTTCATATGTCAGCAAAGTTATGCTTAAGCTTCTGCAAGTTAGGCTTCAGCAATATGTGAACTTAGAATTACTGAAAGAGCAAGCTGGTTTTTGAAGAGGCAGAGGAACTAGAGACCAAATTGTTAACATTTGCTGGAGTATGGAGAAAGCAAGGGAATTCCAGAACACACAACACACACACACACACACACACACACACACACACACACACACACAAAACATCTACTTCTGCTTCATTGACTATGCTAAAGCCTTTGACTGGGTGGATCACAACAAAATGTGGCAAGTCCTCAAAGAGATCAGAGTACCAGATAATCTTGCTCATCTGCTGAGGAAACTGTATGTTGGCCAAGGAGCAACAGTTAGAACTGAATTTGGAACAAATGATTAGTTTAAGATTGGAAAAGGAGTACAAGGCTATATATTGCTACCTTATTAATTTAACTCATATGCAAAATACATCATGTGAAATGCCAGGCTGGATGAAGCAGAAGCTGGAATTAAGTTTCCAGGAGGAATAGCAGCAATCTCAGATATGCAGATGATATCACTTTGATGGCAGAAAGTGACGAATAATTAAGAAGCCTCTTGATGAGGGTAAAAGTGAAGAGCGTAAAACCTGGCTTGAAGCTTAATGTCAAAAAAACTAAGATCTTGGCAACTGGTCCCATCACTTCCTGGCAAACAGAGGAAGGAGAAATGGAAGCAGTGTCATATTTTATATTCTTAGGCTCAAAGATCACTGCAATTGGCAACTGCAGCCATGAAATTAAGAGATACTTGCTCTTGGAAAGAAATCTGTGGCAAATCCGGACAGCATACTAAAAAGCAGAGACATCACCTTGCCAACAAATCTCCATATAGTCAAAGCTATGGTTTTTCCCTTAAAAATAATGTATGGTTGTGAGAGTTGGACTATAAGGAAAGCTGAGCACTGCTAAATTGATGCTTTCAAATTGTGGTGCTTGGAAAAGACTTTTGAGAGTCCCTTGGACAGCAAGGAAATAAATTAGTCAATACTTAAATAAATTAATTCAGGCTATTAACTGGAAGACCAAATACTGAAGTATAAGCTTAAGTATTTTGGCCTCATAGTGGGAAGATAGGACTTGTTGGAAAAGACTCTGATATTGGGAAAGGTTGAAGGGAAAAGGAAAAGGCAACAGCAAAGGATGAGATGGATAGATAGTGTCATGGAAATAATGAACATGAGCTTGGACAGACTTTGGAAGATAGTGGAGGACAGAGGGGTCTGGCCTGCTATAGTCCATGGGGTCATGAAGAGTTGGACATGACCTAACAACTGAACAACAATGTCATTCCTTTGTTCAAGAAGCTTCACTGGGGGGCAGCTAGGTGGTGCAGTGGATAGAGCACCTGCCCTGGAGTCAGGAGGACCTGAGTTCAAATCTGGTCTTAGGCTAGACATTTGACACTTACTACCTGTGTGACCCTGAGCAAGTCACTTAATCGCAATTGCCTGGCCAAAAGAAGAAAAAAAAAGCTTCACTGGGTCCTTCTCATCTCTAAGATGAAATCTACATTTACTGGCTGACGTATAAAGCCTTTCACAATCTGGCTTTTGCCTCCTGCCCAGAAATTCTTCTCTCCCCCTGCCCCAACATTGCTACTTTTCACATACTCTGCATTCCAGCTAAGCTAGCCTACTTGCTATTCTCTAAACTCGGCATTCATCTCTGACCTCCATACCTTTGCATAGGCCATACTCTATGTCTGGAATGCACTCCCTCCTTATACATATATATCTGTTAGAATCCTTAGCTATCAAAGCTCAGCTCATGTGCTTC